>NC_091978.1:96343670-96668670 GCF_044704955.1 Pristiophorus japonicus | reverse complement strand
CTCCCCCTGTGGGGTTAACGAACGCCTCATGACTCTTCATATTACCCTATCCCGGAACCAATGTGCCACAGTCATCAGTGTGTACGCCCCCACACTCGATACAATGGATGAGGCTAAAGAGGGTTTTTATTCCAAACTCGAGACATCCTTGTCCCGCGTCCCCACGGGCGACAAATTGATCCTCCTTGGTGATTTTAATGCCAGGGTTGGGAAAGACACAGCCCTCTGGAGAGGCGTGATTGGCAGAGAAGGGGTAGGGAACCCAACTCCAGCAGTACCCTACTCCTGACAAAATGTCTAGAACATGAACTCCTCATCACCAAGACCCTGTTCCGCCACAGGGACAAATACAAGGCATCGTGGCAACACCCTTGCTCCAAACACTGGCACCTGCTCGACTATGTCATCATCTGAGCCAGGGATCGCAAGGATGTGCGCATCGCCCGCGCCATGACAGGATCTGACGACTGATGGACGGACCACCGCCTAATCCAGGATAAATGGATCCTTTTCGGGTTGGAAATCGGTGGTTAGTGGTGTGCCACAGGGATCGGTGCTGGGATCACAACTGTTTACAATATACATAGATGACCTGGAAGAGGGGACAGAGTGTAGTGTAACAAAATTTGCAGATGACACAAAGATTAGTGGGAAAGCAGGTTGTGTAGAGGAAACAGAAGGCTGCAAAGAGATTTAGATAGGTTAAGCGAATGGGCTAAGGTTTGGCAGATGGAATACAATGTCGGAAAATGTGAGGTCATCCACCTTGGAAAAAAAACCAGTAAACGGGAATATTATTTGAATGGGGAGAAATTACAACATGCTGCTGTGCAGAGGGACCTGGGGGCCCTTGTGTATGAAACTCTTTTAGAGTCTACCTGCAAAACATAAACATTAAACTGTGCCACCCGACCTGGGTGACACACCAGACATTTACAAGGCCCTTTTTTCCTTTTTTTTGTTTTTTTTTGTGTTTTTTTTTTGGGGCACTAAAATCACAATTTTTCCGGTGCGCCCTATAAAAGGGAAGGGGACACTAAAAACACCAGCAATTAAAACAAATTAAACTTTAAAACGTAAAATCAAATTAAAATTTGGTTGCCGGGCGTGATGATGCACTCCAGTCCCTCCGGTGCCCACCTCTCGCGGAAGGCCGCGAGCGTACCGGTGGACACCGCGTGCTCCATCTCCAAGGACACCCTGGACCGGATGTAAGAGCGGAAGAGAGGCAGGCAGTCAGGTTGGACGACCCCCTCGACCGCCCGCTGCCTGGACCGGCTGATGGCACCCTTGGCCGTGCCCAGGAGCAGTCCTACGAGGAGGCCTTCGGACCTACCCGCTCCCCTCCGCACAGGGTGCCCAAAGATCAGGAGAGTGGGACTGAAGTGCAGCCAGAATTTCAGGAGCAGCCCCTTCAAATAATAAAACAGAGGCTGCAACCTTGTACATTCCATAAAAACATGGAACACGGACTCTTCCAGACCGCAGAAATTGCAGGCGACCTGGGAGTCCGTGAACCGGCTTAAAAATTTGTTGCACTGCACTGCTCCGTGCACCATCCTCCAGGCCAAGTCCCCGATGAATAGTGGGAGGACCCCTGCGTAGAGTGCCCTCCATCGGGGACCCCCCCTTGTGCATGAAACTCTTTTTGGAGTTCACCTGCAAAAACATAAAACATTAAACGGTGCCACCTGACCTGGGTGACACTCCAGACATTTACAAGGCCCTTTTTTTCCCCCCCTTTTTTTTGTGTTTTTTTTTTTGGGCACTAAAATCACAATTTTCCCCAGTGCCCCCTATAAAAGGGAAGGGGGACACTAAAAGCACCGGCAATTAAAACAAATTAAACTTAAAAACGTAAAATCAAATTAAAATTTGGTTGCCGGGCGTGATGATGCACTCCAGTCCCTCCGGTGCCCACCTCTCGCGGAAGGCCGCGAGCGTACCGGTGGACACCGCGTGCTCCATCTCCAAGGACACCCAGGATCGGATGTAAGAGCGGAAGAGAGGCAGGCAGTCAGGTTGAACGACCCCCTCGACCGCCCGCTGCCTGGACCGGCTGATGGCACCCTTGGCCGTGCCCAGGAGCAGTCCTACGAGGAGGCCTTCGGACCTACCCGCTCCCCTCCGCACAGGGTGCCCAAAGATCAGGAGAGTGGGACTGAAGTGCAGCCAGAATTTCAGGAGCAGCCCCTTCAAATAATAAAACAGGGGCTGCAACCTTGTGCATTCCATAAAAACATGGAACACGGACTCTTCCAGACCGCAGAAATTGCAGGCGGCCTGGGAGTCCGTGAACTGGCTTAAAAATTTGTTGCACGGCACTGCTCCGTGCACCACCCCCCTTGTGCATGAATCCCAAAAAGTTAGTTTGCAGGTGCAGCAGGTAATCAGGAAGTCAAATGGAATGTTGGCCTTCATTGCGAGAGGGATGGAGTACAAAAGCAGGGAGGTCCTGCTTCAACTGTACAGGGTATTGGTGAGGCCGCACCTGGAGTACTGCGTGCAGTTTTGGTCACCTTACTTAAGGAAGGATATACTAGCTTTGGAGGGGGTACAGAGATGATTCACTAGGCTGATTCCAGAGATGAGGGGGTTACCTTATGATGATAGATTGAGTAGACTGGGTCTTTACTCGTTGGAGTTCAGAAGGATGAGGGGTGATCTTATAGAAACATTTAAAATAATGAAAGGGATAGACAAGATAGAGGCAGAGAGGTTGTTTCCACTGGTTGGGGAGACTAGAACTAGAGGGCACAGCCTCAAAATACGGGGAAGACAATTTAAAACTGAGTTGAGAAGGAATTTCTTCTCCCAAAGGGTTGTGAATCTGTGGAATTCTCTGTCCAGGGAAGCAATTGAGGCTAGCTCATTGAATGTATTCAAATCACAGATAGATAGATTTGTAACCAATAAGGGAATTAAGGGTTATGGGGAGTGGGCGGGTCAGTGGAGCTGAGTCCACGGCCAGATCAGCCATGATCTTGTTGAGTGGCAGAGCAGGCTCGAGGTGCTAGATGGCCTATTCCTGTTTCTAATTCTTATGTTCTTATGTTATGTTCTTATCATCAACATTAACATTGCATGTACACAACTCTGATCATCACTTACACATTATACATGATCGCGTGACTTTTCCTTGCTTATTGCATGCACACAACTCTGATCATCAGTTGCACATTTTTTCTCTAACTTACAGTTGCTATTACATTGCTTGAGTGTGTGGAACTGTCCCTTTAATTGTAGTGGGTTACAGGCCTCCTTTAAGAGAGCTTTGCTTGCTTTACCACAATCCTCTTCTCCGTTTGGTGCCACATGTTGCTCCATCAGCGTTGCACCTCGTGGTCTGGCCGTCATTTTTCCTCCATCCATGATGTCGACTGCGGTGATCTTCTTCTCCCCGGGTTCTGCCACTAAAGCTGGGAAGTTGTCTTTGGATCCGATTTTCTTCCTCCGGAGTCCTGCCACTGGAGCCTGGAAGGTGTGTTCATGTCGTCTCAGCTGGATCATCTGTGCTGGTCTGTGCCTCGTGTGCTGTGCTGGTCTGCTCTCTGGTGCCAGATCCATCCTCAAGTGAGGGCTTGCTGTGCCTCCGAACGCGGAGGACGTCGATCGCTGGAGGGTTGAAGTCTTCCCACTTCCAATGGATCTTCTCCATCCATCTTCTGCCGAGCAGCATTGGTCCATCACCTGCAACAATGCACAGAGGTAATGTGTGCACCACACCATCATGGAGTACCTTTATATTCGCACTACCAACGACTAGGATAATTTCATCGGTGTAGGTGTGCAGCTTTGCCTGAACCGGGACCAACTTGGGTCATTCAGTTTGATTGCCCCATAGCCTCTCAAAGGCTTCTTGATTCATTACTGACTGGCTCACCCCCGTGTCCACTTCCATGAAGACTGGAACGCCATCTATCTCGACTTCCATCTTCAGCGGGTAACATTCGGTGGTGCAGGTGAACTTGCTATATACCTCATCGTGGGGCTGAGCTGCCTCTCTGGCCACGCTGGATTCATGGCCATCTGCAGACTCTTCAACGACACAGTGAGTCATATTTCTCTTACATATTCGCTGGAGGTGGCCCTTTGTGCTGCAGCCTTTGCATACATAGTCTTTAAAGCGGCACTGGTGAACCCTGTGATTCCCTCCACAACGCCAGCATGGAGCTACTCAATGAGCCCCTCTCGGCGGACTATAAGTTAAGGGACTCGGGGGCCTGTTCTCGCTTCCCTGAGAGGGTTCGCGCTCTACAGTTCAGCCTCTATATGGCGCCACTCTGTGCACAGTACCTGCCGGGTTTGAGTCCTGAGGGTGAGTCATCTGCCTAGAGCCGCAGGTCGAGGTCATGAATGCCTTATTCATGGAAATGGCCTTCTGCAGTGTGACTGTGGTATCCGCCAACAGTAGCTTATCAAGAAGGCCCTCATGGCCAATTCCAATGACAAAAATGACCCACAGCGCTTTGTTGAGGCGGTTGCCAAACTTGCACGGTGCCGCCAGCCTCCTGAGGTCTGCGGCGTATTTCGTGATTTGCTGGCCTTCGTGCCGTTAGTGGGTGTAGAACCGGTGTCTGGCTGTGAGCATGATCTTGGATCAGCGTTATGAGCTCCTTGTACGTCTTGGTCATTGTCTTTGCTGGTGCAAGCAAGTCCCTGACGAGGCCATAGACGGTGGGCCCACAACTGGTTAGCAAGATAATTCTGCGCTTATCAGCCAGTGTGGCTGTGTCGTCTCCTGAAGAAACGGTCGAGCTTCTCCACAAAAGCCATCCCAATCATCAGCATTGGCGAACTGCTGCAACGTACCACGGGTAGCCATTTTCGCGTGAAAGTTCGTAATCTCGTCGCCAATTGTTGTGTGCTTAAATGCTCTAATAATGACTCCACGAGGCAATGTGTTGTACTTGAACTGTAGTGACCTTGGTCCTTTATTAGTTAACTCCAGAGTGAGGATCACACCTGGTGGCCTGCCTTTTATACTAGGCCAGGCACACCTGTACAGGTAACTTACAAGTCTCCCACTGCTGTGCCCTCTGGTGGCACATCTTGTGATCGTACCAACAGTAGCCATGTAGGATACATGACAAGGGCTATCTGCTCTCCACCTGGATCATGGCTCCCCTCCGTAACTCCAACACTCCTGCCCAGCACTCATATAATGAGAGTCCTGCTGCCACCAGGAGCAAGTGCTCAAGCAAACGTGACCGAACGAGAAGCGTCCTCCAGTACTTGGTTGAGCGGGTATCCCTGTTCATTGTCGTCAGCTGCTTGCTGCACAACTTGGCCACCATGAGGGTGCAGCCATTGCCACCAGGCATAGTTCCTAAGGAGGAGGACGAGGGGGAGCAGTAGAAGGAGGAGGACGAGGACAAGGAGGAACAGGAGCAGCAGCAGTAGTAGTGATGGAGGAGGCAGGCACTCAATAAGCCTTCTGCTCAGGCGATCCATGAGGGTATCATCAGTCTTCAGTTCCAATGAATTCCATGCTAATTCCCGGTTGGTCTGCATGTTCTCATCATTACATCAATTTCTCATTCCATACTAGA
Source organism: Pristiophorus japonicus (assembly GCF_044704955.1). Lineage (NCBI taxonomy): Eukaryota > Metazoa > Chordata > Chondrichthyes > Pristiophoridae > Pristiophorus > Pristiophorus japonicus. Next base: position 96,663,118 of record NC_091978.1, on the reverse strand, counting down.
GCCCCAAAACTGAAATGAAAGAGCACCAAATATTCAACATTCCAATTAATTTTTTATTAGAAAGCATTAGCCACCTATATATACAATTATATTTACTATTCACCTTTGTGTAAAACCTCATGTCCCCTCTTAACACTGCCTTTATCTATTCTACAACTCCTATGTAGTGTCTCCCCAATGGCTGCAGCATGGCTGGTGGAAGGCTGCTGAGTGTCAGGACCAGAAACTACAGATGGCCTTGCACTAGCTCTGCACCACCTCAGGCTGGGTGGTGGCAGTCTGGGCTAGCTAAATGACAGGGAGTGACAAATGCAATGGTGAGTGGCACTGATGGGATCAGGAATGCTGTCATCTTGAGAGAGGTTCCTGCTCCACTGACCACTGCCGCTCCCCCAGGGCAGCACCTCAGCATCTCTATCAATCTGCTGGAGCACAGATTGGTGGCCTGCTGTGACACCATGAGATTCCCAGTCGACTGTGGTGACCCCAACAATGATGGCAGCAGTCAGAGCTCGCGTGGCATCCAGCTGAGATTGCATGAGAGCAGTCTGAGTTTCGATGCCAGCAACCATTTTCTGCATTACAGCACTAAGAAGTTGCGTTGCTTCCGCCTGTGCTACAATGGAAACTGCCACATCGCCCATGACATGCGTCATGAAGGCTGGGTCCCCACAATCTCTCTGGGAGTTCACCATCGTCTGCAGACTGGAAATGATGGGCTCCATGGTGTACGCAGAGCTCTGTGCAATGTTGGAGGCAGACTCTCCACGCTCCTTACCATTGCCGAAGGCTCTCGGGCACCCGTGCCATTGCACCTATCATGTCGGAGTGCATGGCTATCACCCTTGCTGTGAACGCCTCTCCATTGATGTCCTCATCTGAGTCCTGTGCAGCAAATGCACGTGTGAACTATCCCTCTGGAGAGCTGATTCCCGAGCTACCCTTTCACCTTGGCCTGTTGAAGCCTGCTTATCCCCAGTGCAGATCCCTCTGCTAAGCTTACCTCTAACAAAGACACAGTGGCAGTCTCTGAGGTGGTGCCTATGGGTTAGAGATGCAGCGACACGGTGCTCGAATCCTTCTCCTCTTCTCCTTCGTCTTTCTTATTGGGGGGCTCATGGACAGGCTGGTCATCTGCTGGCTGATTATCTGAAAGCATAAATGGCACAAGACTCATGTTAAGGTGCAGACAGGGGGCAGGAATGGAGCAAGGAATGCAGACAGTACCAGGAGCTGTAAAGTGATAACGTTTTCTGATGTGAGGGAAATGAGAAAAGGAGGGGGGGATGAAGACACCGTTGTTGCCCCAACGGGGTTGAGGCCGCAGACAGCCACAGCGCCCACCACCTGCTGCCCAATGTGTTGCAGCACTCACTCCTCCAGGTCAGATAGCTGCTGGAGCTGAGGTTCACCACCGCCTATCCTCTGCTGCTCCAAGAGAACACTTGACAGATTACAAGTTCCGGGTTTTAGCGCATGCCCAAAACCCAAAACTTGCGCAGCCCCTGCTGGTCTGTACGCACCTCGTATGCACCCGTAGGGGCCGCAAATTATGGCCCAACAACCTTCAAACACTCCGGAATAAGATGCAGCTAAGAAGAGACAGATTATTGGGTGTCCATGGGAGGAAATCTCAAAAAACAGTTTGATGTACCATGCGGAGGGAGGTGGCATCGCAGTTTTAATAGGGAGCCAGAAGGAATACTCCTGCTCCTCTTGGTTTCCCATTCAGATAAGTATAACATTGTGTGCTTAACCCTTCAGTGGCAGACGCAAGCAGTCACTTTAAAGGCTGCTGTGGTCAATCACGTTCCAATTTGGCAAAGGCGCCTAAAACAGTTGTTCAGCCCTCAATCTGCACAGGCAATGAGCTTAACATCTGTTTCAGGTGGGTACCCTAAATGATTACAGGGGGTCCTAACCAATCTGGCATGAGGTGCACACCAGTATGGTCTGAGCGTGGTCATGCCGCCGACATATTATTGCCCAATAAACAAGCGCTGCACAATCGGGTTTTAGGCCCACAGCCCCATTTGCGGCAACATCTGGAAAACTTCAATCTTTATTGCAGACATCAATGGTGCATGTGGCAGAAAATAGAAATAGAAATTATTATTTAATGTGACATTTGACTTATTTTTCTATTTTTATGTCACTAAGCTGTAAATGCAGCAAGTTCCATGTTCTGGAGATTTTTTTACCTACCAATCAAATGCAATGAAAAATTTGTCACTGCAGCGACTAGCCATTTCTTGGATCAATTCAGAAAAAGTGAATGCTTACAGTGAAAGGCTGTTCAAAGATCTTTAAGGAAGAGGTTCACTGATCATAACTAGAAGTGAATCCAGGACAACACAATAATGTGTCCATGTTTATTACAGTAGTAACTTTTGAGTCAGGCAATAAAGAATAAAATTGATTGATAATCCGGGGAACAGCTCAGCTGTGAAGCTTGGTTTAATGAAAGCTATCAAAAACTGAAGAAAGAAATGACTTTGCAACAATGAACAACTGCTGCCTTTTCAGGAAATTTATGATCTGAATTGGAAATGTTTAAGCTTGTAGGTCATTGTATGACAAAATACATCTGTAACTTGCTGAAGAAAGTCATAATACATGAGTAATATTAACTAATAAAAGAAAACATAACACATCAATGGAAATCACTCATTTTTCATGATGCTGTTAACTTCTAGATATCACCCTCTAACTCTAAACCCAAACTTCAGAAAGTAATATTTTAATTTCGATGAACTCTTGTGCTTCACTCTCTACTTCACAAGCACTTAACTGCAGTTACTTTACTGATATGATATTTTGAATTTTGAATTCTAGATATTTCCTTGGCCTCATTGGCACTCCCATAAGCAGACCTTGTATTCATTATTTTTTTAATTTATTCCGGGATGTGGACATCGCTGGCAAGGCCAGCATTTATTGCCCTAATTGCCCTTGAGAAGGTGATGGTGAGCCGCCTCCTTGAACCACGGAAGTCCTTGTGGTGAAGGAACTCCCACAGTACTGTTAGGGAGGAAGTTCCAGGATTTTGATGAAGGAACGGCGATAAATTTCCAGGGCCGGGTCGCCCCTTAAAGGAGGTCCTTTAGCACACCAGCCTGCCATTTTTATTTGTCGGCCAACTCTTGCATCGACCCAACAATGGTGGCCCTCGCATCGACCGAGCTGCCATCATGCAGCTTTGGATGCCGGGCTGCTGACCTCTGTCGATCACCTCCCTAGTGGACCAGTGGCGGCCACCAAAGAGCCTGCAGAGTGTGCAGCGGCCCTCCCCTTTAATGCAGGGGGAGGGGCGTTGAAGCGCATCAGAGCTAAGCAGAGCATCTGAGTAGTGCTGGCCTCCTCCGCGTAACACTGGACTCAACAAAGTGCTGCCGGCCCAGGAGCGCCCCTCCAAGGAAGCGGAGCGCCAGAGACAGTGCTCCACTTCCTTTCAGGGGCGCACGGCCCAATTCCGCGCTGGGGCGGGACTTCCGGGTCGGGCGCAAGAAATCCCGGCTCCGGAAGGTTACCGCCCCCAATCGGGGTGAAGGGCAATTTCCAGCCCTGATGTGAGGTCATGTGTATTGCTGGAGGGAGGTTCACGTGCTGGCCATACAGAATGAGAAATGTCAGGTCTGTCAAAAACAATTCTCAATTATAGTGGCCATAAAATCAAGGACAGCTGGTCTGTGATTTCCCAACATGCACAACTAGTTAGTGAGGTCCACTCTCAGGCCTTTGGCCCTATTATATTTAGCTGTGATTTGAAAAGCAAAGTGATTTGAAAGAGAAAGCACCTAATCAGGCCCTTCTATTCTACTGTCCAATTAATGCTGATCAACAGAACAGCCACTACTTTGCTAATTTATAGGAACATAAGAACATAAGAAATAGGAACAGGAGTAGGCCATACGGCCTCTCTAGCCTGCTCTGCCATTCAATAAGATCAAGGTCGATCTGATCATGGACTCAGCTCCACTTCCCCGCCCACTCCCCATAACCCCTTATCCCCTTATTGTTAAAGAAACTGTCTATTTCTGTCTTAAATTTATTCAATGTCCCAGTTTCCACAGCTCTCCGAGGCAGCGAATCCCACAGATTTACAACCCTCTGAGAAATAAATTTCTCCTCATCTCTGTTTTAAATGGGCGGCCCCTTATATTAAGATCATGCCCTCTAGTTCTAGTCTCCCCCATCCTCTCTGCATCCACCTTGTCAAGCCCCCTCATAATGGTATATGTTTTGATAAGATCACCTCTCATTCTTCTGAATTCCAATGAGTAGAGGCCCAACCTACTCAACCTTTCCTCATAAGTCAACCCCTCATCTCCGGAATCAACCTAGTGAAATTTCTCTGAACTGCCTCCAAAGCAAGTATATCCTTTCATAAATATGGAAACCAAAACTGTATTCCAGGTGTGGCCTCACCAATACCTTATATAGCTGCAGCAAGACTTCCCTGCATTTATACTCGATCACCTTTGCAATAAAGGCCAAGATACCATTGGCCTTCCTGATCACTTGCTGTACCTGCATACTCTCCTTTTGCATTTCATGCACAAATACCCCCAGGTCCCGCTGTACTGTGGCACTTTGCAATCTTTCTCCATTTATATAATAACTTGCTGTTTGATTTTTTCTGCAAAAGTGCATGACCTCACACTTTCCAACATTATACTCCATCTGCCAAATTTTTGCCCACTCATTTAACCTGTCTATGTCCTTTTGCAGATTTTTTGTGTCCTCCTCACACTTTGCTTTTCCTCCCATCTTTGTATCATCAGCAAATGTGGCTATGTTACACTCAGTCCCTTCTTCCAAGTCGTTAATATAGATTGTAAATAGTTGGGGTCCCAGCACTGATCCCTGTGGCACCCTGCTAGTTACTGGTTGCCAAGAGAATGAACCATTTATTCCGACTCTCTGTTTTCTGTTAGTTAGCCAATCCTCTATCGATGCTAATATATTACCCCTAACCCCGTGAACTTTTATCTTGTGCAGTAATCTTTTTAGTGGCACCTTTTCAAATGCCTTCTGGAAGTCCAAATACAGCACATCCACTAGTTCCCCTTTATCCAGCCTGTTCGTTACATCCTCAAAGAGCTCCAGCAAATTTGGTAAACGTGACTTCCCCTTTATAAATCCATACTGACTCTGCCTGACTGAATTTTGCTTTTCCAAATGTTCTGCTACTGCTTCTTTAATAATGGACTCCAACATTTTCCCAATCACAGATGTTAGGCTAACTGGGCTATAGTTTCATGCTTCAATAGTTATGTGCAATTGTGTAGCGTTTGGCCTTGAATTACTCGGATTTACTTTGTTTCCTCCTGTTCTTTTGCTTTGCACTTCATTTGCTATCTGACCCTAACGATTCAGTAAAAGTATGCATTTGGCTGTCTTGGGGGTTTCCCTTTGATATCTTTCTCATTTATTTTAGCCTATCTCTCTTTGTCAGGGATATTTTCAAACTTAGGCCTATCATGCTGTTCTGCACTGGGTAGTTGTGAGTTTATTTTCATTAGCTCTTTAGTATTCCAGCTAATTCTTAATTGCTGTGCTCTCAGCAAATACTCTGTCATGGGCATCTGTATCTTGGTCATAGTGTCAATGCATACCGTCCACATCGAGTGATTCATTACTCTGACCAGGAGCAGTTAATGCTAATCAATTTGTAAAAAATGTATAATCAGTTTATTGGATTAACTAGGCTGACACGCCAGTGCAGTACTGAGGGAGCGCTGCACTGTTGGAGGTGTCGTTTTTCAAATGATACATTAAACCGTGACCCCCATCTGCCCTCTCAGGTGGATGTAAAAGATCCCACGGCACTATTCAAAGAGCAGGGGAGTTCTACCCAGTGTCCTGGCCAACATTTATCTATCAAACCAACTCATAAAATAGATGATCTGTATCATTTATTTCATTGATGTTTGTGGAACCTTGTTGTGCGCAAATTGGCTGTAAAATGCTTCGTGATAGCCTGAGGTTATGAAAGGCTCTATACAAATGCACATTCTTTCTTCTTAAACATGCTAACATTTGTCCTTATTTTACCATATAAAGCTCTTGCCCAGCACATATCATGCATAGATCACAGCTTTCTAGAGTTTTTCCAAAATATTATTTTCTTTCTGGATGCAGTGCTGCTTTGCCATGCCCAGGTAGTTGACTGTGCTTCCTGGGGAATTAGCTGTATGTATGCAATTTGAGCAATGCAAGATCATTTATTATTGGTTTTATCATTGTCAGTAGCTCTTTCTTGCCTTGCAGCTATTTTTGTTGTGACTGACAGTTTGCTCGTAATGTGAGCATTTCTTTAATGCTCTGTGTTTAACGGAATTGCTGATTTCCTATTTAATTTAGCTTCTTTTAAGTACTGCCATTTTAATTCCCCTGTTATATAAAGATGTTTAGTCTTATGTATAGAAGGAGCCTGATGAATTCTGTATGTCTGGTGTGGACGTGCATTCTCATTAGAATTATATTTTTGGCCTAGCTGCTCCAGATTTCACTAGACAATAACTGACTAGGCTGAGTAGTTCGCAATAGCAGCCTGCATGTCAGCGAATGGAAACTAGTAGCTTCTGGAAGCCTTTCTAGTTCTAGTTCTAATTCTAATAGCAGGGCACTTCACTTGATGCAATTTGGCTGTTCCTTTGTTCCTGGGAAATAAGAAGTAAGTCACCTTGGGTAAATTTTGTGAGACTTTGCATCACTGACAGGACCTCATACACAGCCAGTCCATAACAGAAAATCTCAGGCACAGCCCTGGAAGTGGCACGGGTGCTTGCAAAATTTACTGTTACCTAGCCTCAGTGCAAAGTAGTTTCGACTTTGCATAGATGCTAAATACAAACTGTAAATTCAGCTTTAAATGATCTTGTTGCTGCTCTGGTTATAATTTTAGCTAACACGTTTCATCTGGGAAATGAAAGGGAGGAATTGACAATAATTTTAGTTTCTGTATCAGTGGCAGTTACAGCCAAGTGTACGGCATTTTAATTTGTAGCAACATTTTCAATAGTTCTACTCTCGGAATGATTGGAGTAGATTTTGACTTTGTGCACTAGTATAAAACAGATGATAGCGAATTGGCAACTTGTTTTACATCTCTCCCCATTTTTATTTCCCTATCACCTATTTTACACTACGGTACAAAGGCAAAACCTATCCCATTGTATTCTCCTCCTCCTATCCCCTCTCCCCAATTCATAAATATTTGTTATTTCTGCCCTTGTACACTTCAAATTTCAGTAGAGTTAGAATCTGGCATTGTTATTGAAATGTGTTGGTATCTTTGTCCCACTGCCACTTCCCCAGATAGCAGAATGTGCACCATTCAGCACTTGATAGCAAGGGGAGGACATCTACTTAGCTTATTTTTATTTACCTAGATATCTGAGTTTAGCCTAAAATGTGTTCATAACAGTTAACCAATGAACACACACCTGAATCTAAACAGGTAGATAAATCCTGTAATCAATCCAGTGTAAATGTTGATAAAGTTCAATATTGCTTTCATTTCAATAACTCTTAAATATTTAGTAATCAGTTTCCTTCATGTTAGCTATTGAACAAAATCTAAGTATGTAAAACATTTAGCCTTTGCCAGTGCACTGTGGTTGCCAGTTCACGTGGAACCTTTGCAGGCACATATTGCTAGTTACCACGGAAACTGCTTTTAGGCTCTGTTTAATTAATGTGGGAGGTCATGGAAATCTCTGAAGTGCGTAGAATAGGATTTAAATAACTCACCTGATTTAATAAAATGATCTGAGTAGTAACAAATAGGCTGCGAAATGAAAAAGGGAACGTGGGAAGTCTGAGCAAAATGTCTGAAGGTTGTTTCATCTGATTTTGGTTAAATGGCAGCACAAATTGATGCCTTGTTCTTTGTCCAGACCCCACCAATTGATGCAGAGAATGATAAAATGGCATGCTGTTCATCAATTTAAAACAGTGATCAATAGAGACCAGAAGAATTATATCCCACTAAAAAGCAAGAACAATCTAGCCAGTAATGACACACTGTGGCTGAATAAAGAAATAAGGGCAAAATTGAAATGGAAAGAAAAGGCATTACTAAGTTTATAGACAACAAAGGAAAGAATTACAAAAGGGAATCCGAAAAGGTTAGGAAAGAAGTCAAACAAATAATAAGGAAGGCAAAGAGAAATTACAAAATTAAATTACCAAGAAACATATTAGGGGTACGGTAGCATCGTGGTTATGTTACTGCACGAGTAATCCAGAGGCCTGGACTAATGATCCAGAGACATGAGTTCAAATCCCACCACGGCAGCTAGGGAATTTAATTTCAGTCCATTAAGTCAATCTGGAATGAAAAAAAAGCTAGTATCAGTAATGGTGAACATGAAGCTACAGGATTGCCATAAAAAAAATATCGGGTTCACTAATATCCTTTGGGGAAGAAAATATGTCATCCTTACCTGATCTGGCCGATATGTGACTCCAGACCCACAGCAATGTGGTTGACTCTGAAAATGGCCAAGCAAGCAACTCAGCTGTACCAAACCACTACGGCAAACAAAAGTAAGAATAAAAATGGATGGACCACCCGGCATCGACTTCGGGATCAGTTTTAGACATAACAACGGCACACCCAGCCCCAGTCGAATCTGGGAACTTGTGCCAAAATTGGGAGAGTTGCCCCACAGACTAGTCAAGCAATAGCCTGATATAGTCATGCTCACAGAATCATAACTTTCAGCCAATGTCCCAGACTCCTCCATCCTGTATGGCCCACCCCACCGATAGGACAGACCCACCAGAGAAGATGGCACAGTGGTATACAGTCAGGAGGGAGTAGCCCTGGAAGTCCTCAATATTGACTCTGGACCCCATGAAGTCTCATGGCTTCAGGTCAAGCATCAACAAGGAAACGACCTACCGCCCTCCCTCAGATGATTAATCAGTACTCCTCCATGTTGAACACCACTTGGAAGAAGCACTGATGGTAGCAAGGGCACAGAATATACTCTGGCTGGCAGACTTCATTGTCCAAGAGTGACTCGGTTGCACCACTACTGACCGAGCTGGCCGATTCCTGAAGGACATAGCTGCTAGACTGGGCCTGCGGCAGGTACCTGTGCAGCTGCAGCGGGGAGGGAAGGCAAAATAGAAGTAGAAAGAAATCAAAAGGTGACGTCACAGCCAAGAGGGTAAGTGATTGGCTGGTGATTGGTGAGTAGTTTTTCTTTTTTCTCTTCTATAATAGTGAGTAAACTTTAACATTGTTATTGCCAATTTAAGTGTATCTAAGGGTTAAGTCATGGCAGGAGAGCTCGATCGGGTGTTATGCTCCTCCTGTACCATGTGGGAACTCAGGGACGACTCCAGTGTCCCTGACGACTATGTGTGCAGGAAGTGTATCCACCTCCAGCTCCTGACGGTCCGCGTTGCGGAGTTGGAGCTGAGGGTGGATTCACTCTGGAGCATCCACGATGCTGAGAATGACGTGAGTATCACGTGTAGCGAGTTGGTCGTACGGCAGGGAAAGGGTCCACAGCCAGATAGGGAATGGAAGACCAACAGGAAGAGCAGTGCAAGGAAGGTAGTGCAGGAGTCCCCTGTGGTCATCCCCCTGCAAAACGGATACACTGCTTTGGGTACTGTTGAGGGGGATGACACATCAAGGGAGGGCAGCAGCAGCCAAGTTCATGGCACCGTGGCTGGCTCTGTTGCACAGGAGGGCAGGAAAAAGAGTGGGAGAGCGATAGTGATAGGGGATTCAATTGTAAGGGGAATAGATAGGCGTTTCTGCGGCCGCAACCGAGACTCCAGGATGGTATGTTGCCTCCCTGGTGCAAGGGTCAAGGATGTCTCAGAGCGGGTGCAGGACATTCTAAAAAGGGAGGGAGATCAGCCAGTTGTCGTGGTGCACATTGGTCCAACGACCTAGGTAAAAAAAAGGGATGAGGTCCTACGAAACGAATTTCAGGAGCTAGGAGCTAAATTAAAAAGTAGGACCTCAAAAGTAGTAATCTCGGGATTGCTACCAGTGCCACGTGATAGTCAGAGTAGGAATCGCAGGAAAGCACAGATGAATACGTGGCTTGAGCAGTGGTGCAGCAGGGAGGGATTCAAATTCCTGGGGCATTGGAACCGGTTCTGGGGGAGGTGGGACCAGTACAAACCGGACGGTCTGCACCTGGGCAGGACCGGAACCAATGTCCTAGGGGGAGTGTTTGCTCATGCTGTTGGGGAGGAGTTAAACTAATATGGCAGGGGGATGGGAACCAATGCAGGGAGACAGAGGGAAAGAAAAATGAGGCAAAAGCAAAAGACAGAAAGGAGATGAGGAAAAGTGGAGGGCAGAGAAACCCAAGGCAAAGAACAAAAAGGGCCATTGTACAGCAAAATTCTAAAAGGACAAAGGGTGTTAAAAAAACAAGCCTGAAGGCTTTGTGTCTTAATGCAAGGAGTATCCGCAATAAGGTGGATGAATTAACTGTGCAAATAGATGTTAACAAATATGATGTGATTGGGATTACGGAGACGTGGCTCCAGGATGATCAGGGCTGGGAACTCAACATCCAGGGGTATTCAACATTCAGGAAAGATAGAATAAAAGAAAAAGGAGGTGGGGTAGCATTGCTGGCTAAGGAGGAAATTAAGGCAATAGTTCAGAAGGACATTAGCTTGGATGATGTGGAATCTATATGGGTAGAGCTGCAGAACACCAAAGGGCAAAAAACGTTAGTGGGAGTTGCGTACAGACCTCCAAACAGTAGTAGTGATGTTGGGGAGGGCATCAAACATGAAATTAGGGGTGCGTGCAATAAAGGTGCAGCAGTTATAATGGGTGCCTTTAATATGCATATAGATTGGGCGAACCAAACTGGAAGCAATACGGTGGAGGAGGATTTCCTGGAGTGCATAAGGGATGGTTTTTTAGACCAATATGTCGAGGAACCAACTAGGGGGGAGGCCATCTTAGACTGGGTGTTGTGTAATGAGAGAGGATTAATTAGCAATCTCGTTGTGCGAGGCCCCTTGGGGAAGAGTGACCATAATATGGTGGAATTCTGCATTAGGATGGAGAATGAAACAGTTAATTCAGAGACCATGGTCCAAAACTTAAAGAAGGGTAACTTTGAAGGTATGAGGCGTGAATTGGCTAGGATAGATTGGCGAATGATATTGAAAGGGTTGACTGTGGATGGGCAATGGCAGACATTTAGAGACCACATGGATGAACTACAACAATTGTACATTCCTGTCTGGTGTAAAAATAAGAAAGGGAAGGTGGCTCAACCATGGCTATCAAGGGAAATCAGGGATAGTATTAAAGCCAAGGAAGTGGCATACAAATTGGCCAGAAATAGCAGTGAACCCGGAGACTGGGAGACATTTAGAACTCAACAGAGGAGGACAAAGGATTTGATTAGGGCAGGGAAAATGGAGTACGAGAAGAAGCTTGCAAGGAACATTAAGACGGATTGCAAAAGTTTCTATAGATATGTAAAGAGAAAAAGGTTAGTAAAGACAAACGTAGGTCCCCTGCAGTCAAAATCAGGGGAAGTCATAACGGGGAAGAAAGAAATGGCGGACCAATTGAACAAGTACTTTGGTTCGGTATTCACGAAGGAGGACACAAACAACCTTCCGGATATAAAAGGGGTCGGAGGGTCTAGTAAGGAGGAGGAACTGAGGGAAATCCTTATTAGTCGGGAAATTGTGTTGGGGAAATTGATGGGATTGAAGGCCGATAAATCCCCAGGGCCTGATGGACTGCATCCCAGAGTACTTAAGGAGGTGGCCTTGGAAATAGTGGATGCATTGACAGCCATTTTCCAACATTCCATTGACTCTGGATCAGTTCCTATGGAGTGGAGGGTAGCCAATGTAACCCCACTTTTTAAAAAAGGAGGGAGAGAAATAACAGGGAATTATAGACCGGTCAGCCTGACATCGGTAGTGGGTAAAATGATGGAATCAATTATTAAGGATGTCATAGCAGTGCATTTGGAAATAGGTGATATAATAGGTCCAAGTCAGCATGGATTTGTGAAAGGGAAATCATGCTTGACAAATCTTCTGGAATTTTTTGAGGATGTTTCCAGTAGAGTGGACAAGGGAGAACCAGTTGATGTGGTATATTTGGACTTTCGGGGCTTTCGACAAGGTCCCACACAAGAGATTAATGTGCAAAGTTAAAGCACATGGGATTGGGGGTAGTGTACTGACATGGATTGAGAACTGGTTGTCAGACAGGAAGCAAAGAGTAGGAGTAAATGGGAACTTTTCAGAATGGCAGGCAGTGACTAGTGGGGTACCGCAAGATTCTGTGCTGGGGCCCCAGCTGTTTACACTGTACATTAATGATTTAGACGAGGGGATTAAATGTAGTATCTCCAAATTTGCGGATGACACTAAGTTGGGTGGCAGTGTGAGCTGCGAGGAGGATGCTATGAGGTTGCAGAGCGACTTGGATAGGTTAGGTGAGTGGGAAAATGCATGGCAGATGAAGTATAATGTGGATAAATGTGAGGTTATCCACTTTGGTGGTGAAAACAGAGAGACAGACTATTATCTGAATGGTGACAGATTAGGAAAAGGGGAAGTGCAAAGAGACCTGGGTGTCATGGAACATCAGTCATTGAAGGTTGGCATGCAGGTACAGCAGGCGGTTAAGAAAGCAAATGGCATGTTGGCCTTCATAGCGAGGGGATTTGAGTACAGGGGCAGGGAGGTGTTGCTACAGTTGTACAGGGCCTTGGTGAGGCCACACCTGGAGTATTGTGTAGGTTTTGGTCTCCTAACCTGAGGAAGGACAGTCTTGCTATTGAGGGAGTGCAGCGAAGGTTCACCAGACTGATTCCCGGGATGGCGGGACTGACCTATTAAGAAAGACTGGATCAACTGGGCTTGTATTCAGTGGAGTTCAGAAGAATGAGAGGGGACCTCATAGAAACATTTAAAATTCTGACGGGGTTAGACAGGTTAGATGCAGGAAGAATGTTCCCAATGTTGGGGAAGTCCAGAACCAGGGGACACAGTCTAAGGATAAGGGTTAAGCCATTTAGGACCGAGATGAGGAGGAATTTCTTCACCCAGAGAGTGGTGAACCTGTGGAATTCTCTACCACAGAAAGTTGTTGAGGCCAATTCACTAAATATATTCAAAAAGGAGTTAGATGAAGTCCTTACTACTAGGGGGATCAAGGGGTATGGTGAGAAAGCAGGAATGGGGTACTGAAGTTGCATGTTCAGCTATGAACTCATTGAATGGCGGTGCAGGCTAGAAGGGCCGAATGGCCTACTCCTGCACCTATTTTCTATGTTTCTATATTTCTATAAGAAAACCAACACGAGGGAAAAACCTACTTGATCTTGTTTTCTTAAATCTATCTGTCACAGATGCATCAGTTCATGATAGTATTGGTAGCAGTGACCACCGCACTGCCTTGTGGAGAAAAGGTCTCATCTTCAGACTGAGAACACTCTCTGATATGTTGTGTGGCACAACCACTGTGCTAAATGGGATCGATTTAGAATCGATCTAGCAGCTCAAAGGTGGGCATCCATGGGGCACTGTGGGTCATCATTCGCAGCAGAATTATATTCCCCACAATCTGTAAGCTCATGGCCTGGCATATCCCTCACTCTACCATTATCATCAAGCTAGGGGACGAACCCTGGTTCAATAAGGAGTGTAGAAGAGCCAATAGGGCATTGAGTACCTTTCAGACAAAGGAAGGAAGAGTCAACCTACTTCCCACCCCTACCTTTGATGAAAAAAGGCTGATTGACTGGTCCTCAAGATGTCATACCTTAATGGCTGACCGATCATTAGCCTACAACAGAGGAAGAGGGCTGTTCCTACATCTTATGTGGCTATTGCTTTTTCTTAGCCAGCAACTTCAGGACTTGTTATCTTCTGTCCCCAGGCCTGGTAATTCTAAGACCCTATTGGAAAGCCAGTGGTCTGAAATTGCCCCTTTTTTGCGCTCCGGGTAAAATTGTTCGAGATTTTGGGGTCAATTTGCCGATAGCGCCGCACCCCTTAAAGGGGAGGCCGGGTGCGCCACGGGCCACCATTTTATTTTGTCAGCGACTCTTTAGTCGACCCGACAATGGTAGCCCTCACCTCAATCAGGCCGGCATCATGCACCTCCTTTTGGGTGCTGGGCCGCTGGCACGGTCAAGTGCAGCCCTAGTGACCCAGTGGCAGCCACCAAAGGGCCTGCAGAGTAAGCCGCGGCCCTTCCCTTTAACTGAACTCAGCACCATGCTGACACCCCAGGAGCGATCCTCCAATGAGGCGGCACGCCTGAGATAGCGTTCCGCCTCGTATGAGGGGTGCAAAATCCAATTGCAGACCGGGGGCGGGACTTCCGGGCGGTAAAAGTCCCTGGCCTAGAAGGTTACCGCCCCAAATGGGGTGCGGGGCAATTTCAGCCCCAGGGGCTTATCTAGTCCCAAGACCAGTTAGTTGATTCTCACACTGTGTTAATTGCATGAAGGCAGAATGTTTCTTTTTCTCGCAGTTTTGCACAGCTTGACAAATGTTAGGTTTTATGACTACTGTATACTTGTTTGATTGATATGAAAAAGGTGATCATATAAAGAACTGTAAAAGTTACATATCAAAAATACATGTGATACAATAAGTCCAGGTGCATGTGTAAGGTTATAACAAGTGCTTACAATGTGTTAGTAGTCACTCGGGTACATCTTTTGGTTAATACAAAGGTGATTTCATAAAAGACATATCCAATACAGATTTAACAAGAAGTGGAATAGACTTTCACTATATATAAAAAAGAGAGATAGAATAAGTTCAGGAAACTATAGACTAATTAGCTTAATGTTGGTGGCAGGAAACATAATGAAATCCTTACTCAAAGATATAATAGAAAATTAGAAAATGAAAATATAATAGAAAATAGTCTGCATGCATTCCAAAAGGGAAGGTCATGCTTGATCAATTTTATTGAATCCTTGAAGAAGTAACAGAAAGGGTCGATAAGGGTAATTAAATAGATGCAATATACCCTGTATTTGGATTTCCAAAAAGCCTTCAATAAGGTACAGCATAGTAGACTCATGACTAAGGTCAGGACATGTGGAGGCACAGGACATGTAGCAGAATGGATAACAAGCTGGCTACAAAATAGAAAATAGAGAGTAGGAATTAAAGCTAGATTGGTAAAAGGTGGGAAGTGGTATTCCACAAGAATTGGTGCTGGGACCACTGTTGTTCACCCTTTACATCAGTAAGTAGAAGTACAATTTCAAAATTTGAAGATGACACCAAATTGGGGGGTATTGTTAATATAGTAGAGGACTGCAACAAAATGCAGAAATACATTGATCAGCTTGCAGAATGGGCATTTAATTTACAAGTGGATTTCAATATAGATAAGTGTGAGGTGGTATATTTTGGTAGGGAAAATAAAGAGGCCACATACTCCTTGGGAAATAAATGTTTAAATGGGGTAGTCATTAAACGTAGTGATGCAAGTTAATAAGGCCATAAAAAAGCAAACAAAGTACTGGGGCTCATTTCTAGAGGGATAGAATTGAAAAGCAAAAAAATTATGTTAAACTTGTATAGAACCTTGGTTAGGCCACACTTGGAGTACTGTGCACAGTTATGGTCTCCATATCATAAAAAGGATGTAGAGGCACTGGAGAAGGTGCAAAAAGATTTATTATAATGATACCAAAATTGAGAGGTTATACCTATCAGGAAAGATTGAACAGGCGGGGGCTCTTTTCTCTAGAAAAGAGATGACTGAGGGGTGACCTGATAGAGGTCTTTAAGATCATGAAAGCATTTGATAGGGTAGACACAGAGAAGATGTTTCCACTTTCAGGGGGGGACCAGAACTATAAATATAAGACAATCACTAATAAATCCAGTAAGGAATTCAGGAAAAATGTCTTTACCCAGAGAGTGGTTAGAATGTGGAATTCGCTACCACAATGATAGTTGAGGTAACTTACATACATGCATTAAAGGGGAAGCTAGATGAGCACATGAGGGAGAAAGGAATAGAAGGATATGCTGATTGGGTGAGATGAAGAAAGGTGGGAGGAGGCTTATGTGGAGCATACACATGGGCATAGACCTTTTAGGCCGAATGGCCATTTTCTGCGCTGTAAATACTTTGTAATACTTTGTAATTACATGGTTTTTAATTCTACTCTGTGCATTTCTCTATTGTATTTGCAGCCGTGTTTCAAGTTCAATATCCAAAAAAGAGTTGAACTTGAAGTTTTCATCATACTTCATCTCTGTTTTTGGCCTTTATAGCCCATTTGTCTGCACTCCTTGGGGTCAAGTTTCGGCCGCCCACTAGAAAGGCGCACATCGGAGAGGCCCGCCTAATTAATAGAACAAAAATTGCACTGAATACTTATCTCGCGATTCTCAAGTAGCTGTCGGCCCAATTCCACCTCGGCGTAGCGCAGCAGGAGATGCTGGGGGCGGAGCTACAGTCCTGCACCGATAACAGTGCCAGCAGTTGTGGCGCGTGCGAAGTGGTGGCTGCACGCGTGCACAGTAGCTGCCGGCGTCCTGTCTCCGGGACGACGACCCTATCCCAGGCCGAAGGAACGTCGCCCCTATCCCCGGCCGAGTGGCCTGCGCATCTTACCTCGGCGGCAGGGCCCGCTCGCCCGCATCTCGCTGGGGGCGGGCCCCGCCCAAAGAGACGGCGGCAGCCCGGCATCAGCTACATGTGGGGCTTCTTCTTCATCGTCTTCTCCCCCCCCATCTTCTTCTCCCCCCCTATCTTCTTCTCCCCCCATCTTCTTCTCTTCTCCCCCCCCATCTTCTTCTCCCCCCCATCTTCTTCTCCCCCCATCTTCTTCTCCCCCCCTATCTTCTTCTCCCCCCATCTTCTTCTCTTCTCCCCCCCCATCTTCTTCTCCCCCCCATCTTCTTCTCCCCCCATCTTCTTCTCCCCCCATCTTCTTCTCTTCTCCCCCCCATCTTCTTCTCCCCCCATCTTCTTCTCCCCCCATCTTCTTCTCCCCCCCCATCTTCTTCTCTTCTCCCCTCCCATCTTCTTCTCTTCTCCCCTCCCATCTTCTCTTCCCCCCATCTTCTTCTCTTCCACCTCCCATCTTCTTCTCTTCCCCCCATCTTCTCTTTCCCCCCCATCTTCTCTTCCCCCCCATCTTCTCTTTCCCCCCATCTTCTCTTCCCCCCATCTTATCTTCCCCCCATCTTCTCTTCCCCCCCATCTTCTCTTTCCCCACCATCTTCTCTTCCCCCCCATCTTCTCTTTCCCCCACCATCTTCTCTTCCCCCCATCTTCTCTTCCCTCCATCTTCTCTTCCCCCCATATTCTCTTCCCCCAACATCTTCTCCCCCCCCATCTTCTTCTCTTCTCTCTCCATCATCTTCTCTTCTTCCCCTCACCCCTTCTCCCTGGTGCTGCAGTAGGTGAGTAGAAATGATGTTTTGTTTATTGAGTGATTTTAAATTTTTTAAAATTTTTAATTTTTTTATTTATTTGGATTGATTTATTGGTTTATTTATTCAGTTATTTATTATTTATTATTGATGCTGGCTCTTTATTAGTAAAAGTGAAGTGTTTAATGTTTGTAAACCCCTCTCCCCCACCCCCCTATCTTTAATTCCATAGGTCTGATTTCCAAGTGTCGGCAAAGTTTCTCTGAGCATACAAACATCTACACTTACTCCATTCTAAGTTAGTTTGGAGTAAGTTTTTGCTGCCTAAACTTGCAAAACAGACGTAAGTGGCCAGACACCCCTCTTTTGAAAAAAAAAAATCTGTTCTAAAATGAAACTTTTCTAACTCACTCGAACTGGAGCAAGCTGGAGGCCGAGAATTGCAATTTCTAAGATATTCCATTCTAAACTAGTTGCTCGAAAAAAATAGGAGCAACTCAAGCCGAAACTTGACCCCCATTATTTCCGTTTGCTGCTATCATAATTTCTCTCTTCATCTTAGTGATTTTTCTTTCTGTTTGTACACCGCCTCAATGTTTACTTCCTGCTCTCAAACCCCAACTGAAAATGCAAAACAAATAAAAAATGATCTGTCAGATCCTGACATTTATGGCAACTGTCCCCGATACATATTTCAAATTATGCAAAAGTGCACTTTTGCCCTGCAAAAAAAAGACTCCATCCATTTCTGAAGACAGATTATCAAGGATATTGAAAATCCTTTTGAAGGGGTGATTCCCCCAAGTAGCTCAAAGCACCATGTGCACTATGAACTACATAGATCATGGACAAACCACGTTCAATTTCTTGACAACTCTGAGTTTGCTGATGTGACTGCAATTAGCTTCAGTAAGAAGGCTAAAGAATCTGCCACAGTTCCTGTTCCTAACTATTCTCCGGTGATCCACTGTCAGAAAGTATTATCCATGCATCAGATGAGGATGGGATCGTGCTCAACTGTGATGTGCACCATGGACCAATTACCTGCCCACATTATATATGTTAGGGTAAAATTTACCATGTGATGCTCCCAGGGCAGATCTTTGAAAAAGTTGCCCTGATATCTAGGTTCGTACATGAGAATTATCCACTTAGGTGATGTGCTAAAGAACTGTTGGAATTCATGAAGCTGTAACCCCAGATGAATCGCAAACCTTCAGTAAAGTGCTTGGGGCTACTATGCGTGTATCGCAGCTGCTGTCGCCCAAAAGACACAGCCTTAGGATTCAATCAACGCAGCATTGGCCCTTCCCTTTAAGGGAGGGAAGGAGCTTGCAAAACTGGCAGCGCTGCACGGAACATTGTGCAACGCTCTGCCACCACTGCCCTTCTCATTCCCTTTAGCACTCTAAGAGAAGTGATTTAGCGCTTCACTTCCTTCTTGGAGCACTAAAGCACAAGTTCCCGATAGAATCAAATATTAAGCGCCGAGCGATAATTTTGCTCTCGCAAAAGTTATCACCCAAAACGGGGCGCTATGCAATTTCTAGCCCCTAGTATTAATCACATTAGCAAAAAGGCTCATAATGCTCCCTGTTGTTTCAATATAATGAACTTTCCTCAAACCTTCCTCTTTTGTTGCTTCTAAGCTCCAAATAATCCATTCCGCACATTTTCCTTCTCCCTGCACCCCTACTATGTCAAAATGATGCATCATAAGATCTTCTACTGTAACTAATTCTTCCCAAAAGTCAAACCTGTGGCATTCCTTGACATCCTTAGTCTTTCTGACTTCCATTTTAAGCTTAAAGAAAACAGGCTGACACCGCCTAATCATAATTTACTCATTTACGTCATCTTTCTCTTTTGAACCTTGATGAAGTCCTGCACTGTAACTTTTGAACCTTCACCTTGGTCTTGCAATAAAATAGGGAATTGCTGATAATATGATGCTAACTACAAATAATTGCAAAGGGGTGATGATTACTTGACCATAATGTATATGACATGTTCACAAGAGACTTAAGGGCTCTGGATACCAAGAGCACATTGGCATATAAGCAATTGCTGTTTGCCACCGCCACTGAATGGCGGGGGAAGGAAGTGGGGGGGTAAGCTCACTGTCATTCTAATGATAGGCTGCAAGAAAGCTTCAGTGGTGTTATTTTTCCAACGTTTCACTGTATGAAAAAGCTGCAATGGCCAAGAATTTCTTTGGAGCTGCTTCCACACCATGGACAGGATTTTCGGTTGCCTAACACCTCAGTTAGCAGTCAGAGGGGGCATTAATGGAAGGGTAAGAGGTTACCGACTAGGAGCGCAATGTTTAGCGCCTCGACCAAAATTTCATTAAAGGCTCACCAGGGGCGCAAACCAGTAGCCCCAGGCTGCTGACGATCACTCCAATCATGGCTGTAAAATTAGGTGCAGCCGCCAAGAACAACGTCTGGAAAAACAGTCGGTACAGGCTTGCAGATTCGTTAACTGGTGGCGATTGAAAGGGCTGAGGAAGTGCTTCCCTCGGAGGTCACATTCAGTGCAACATTTACTCACAGCACGGAGGTGAGCCTCCGAATTTGCAGCAGCACACAGACATACCAGTTCAGCTTGAAAGAAACTTCTTTGTGAAACTTAAATGGGGGCATTACTTGTTTGCCAACATCGCATTCTATATGCTCTAGCAAGGCATTGGCAACAGAGAAGGACTGTTGGGCATGTTGGTGGCTGAAGGAGGAGAGCCGCTAGACAGCGGGGCAGGAGGCCTTAACCCCGCCCAAGGCTTTACAGGCGGCAACACTCATACCTGCACCTCTCCGAGGGGCAGTGTGTCAGAATGCTGCACTTCCGAAAGAAGATCATTACAGAGATATGCCATTTTCAGAAGAAAGACCTGCAGCCTCACATTGGACTGCGCTGTCCATCGCAGTAAAGGTCATGGTGGCACTCACCTTCTATGCCTCCGGCTCCTTCCAGGTAGCATCAGGGGACATATGCAGCGTCTGACAATTCGCAGCACATCACGGCTCCGCGATATCACACAGGCTCTCTACACATGCAGAATGGACTTGATTACGTTCTTGATGACCAGGGAGAAACACGATGAGCGCACATGTGGGTTTGCCAGGATAGCCGGCTTCCTGAGGGTGCAAGGAGCAATCGACTACATGCACCTGGCCTTGCGAGCACCATTACAGAATGCAGAGGTCTTCAGAAACAGAAAGGGATACCACTCCCTAAATGTACAGCTGGTATGCGACCACACTGAATGCTCACTATCCTAGAAGTGCACTTGATGCCTTTATCTTGCGGGAAAGCACTGTTTCAGCCACCATGGCAAGGCAGAGGCTGTCTGCTCAAGAACAAGGGATACAATCTGGGGACCTAGCTAATGGCCCCCCTCCGCAAACCCACCACAAAGCCTGAAGAATGCTACAATGAGAGCCATGCCGCCAACCACAACATCATAGAGCAGACAATAGGGGTAGTGAAGCAACGATTTTGATGTCTGGACTGTTCTGGAGGCAGCCTTCAATGCTCCCCTCAACAGGTCTCACTATTCATTGTGGTGTGCTGCATGCTGCATTACTTGGCTATCATGAGGACCCAGACCGTGCCACTGGGGATCGCAGGCCCACCTCAGGAGGAGGAGGAGGAGCGGGAGGAGGAGGAGGTGGAACAGGAGCCTGGCGATGCCCTGAATCTCCAGCATCACGACGAGGACCAGCAGCAGCCATGGAGCAGGCAGCCTGCCAATGTTGGTGGCCTCATAAAGGAACACTTCGCTTAAATGGAGGTAGCTGAGGGATGCAGCTAATATTGACCACAATGTGCCACGGGATAATGCCACATCTACATCACAACTGAACGGTCACACATCAGACGCTGAAGGAAACGGTTCAATTAATATTTTATTTGCCAAATATGCATCAAACAACCTCAATAACCCCACACCTTCCAAAAATACAGCATCGAGCACCTGCCCCTTCAAAAAACACAACAGATGCTGAAACTATCCAACATATATACATAGTTTCCATGGGGACACATTTATTCAGTGCAACTTCCACTGACATTTCCCACCCCTCTGCCTCACCCACCTCCCTTGCCTGTTGCTCCCCCTCAATGGGTCCTCTGTGCCTGCAGCAAGGCCGCTTGAGGGCTGATGCATGTCTGTGGGAGATAGGACAGATGGCCTAGCATGACGCCCTGGACCAGTTCTGGGCCTGCAAGGCTCGGCTGCTGACAGCACCGCCTGAGAATGGGCAGCCCCAGTCTAAGATGGCCGGGGTGCAGACCGCGGCAGATACAAAGGTGGAATGGCGGTGCTGGGAGCTGGAATGATGTCCTCCTGAGAGAGGACAACAGGTTCCATCTCGACCAACTGGCTGCCACTCCCCCAGGGCAGAGCCTCAGCATCCGGAGCAATCTCTTGGACTGCAGATTGGTGGCCTACTTCGGTACTGGTACCTCCCCATTGGACTGATGGGGACCCAGACATGATGGCAGCAGTCAATGCTTGCGTGGCATCAATTTGACTCTACATCAGAGCACACGGCGCATTGATGACATCACGCACTGACAACATGGCAGAATGCAGGTGTAACATGGTCTCAGCCTGTCCGCTCAAAAGCTACTGCCACGTCGGCCATGGCCCGCGCCATCATGTCTGGATGTCTGGGACATCATGATCACTTGTGGCATCCATCATCTGTTGGAATCTACCAAGGATGAGCTCGATAGGCTCCTGAGATGCAAATGCAAATGTTGAGGCGGCCTCCACACACTCAAAGCAAGTACATCCTCTCTCAACGGGATTCTCGCCAATGCACCCATTAGCTCGCGGTGCCTCTGCATTGACTCCCTGGACATAGCCTCCAAGTCCAGGTGATCATTTGCCTGTCTGTGAGCAGGATTCATGGGCCGACACCCTCTGGATAGCTGGCCCCTGAGCTTCCCCTCGCTCTGGGCATTGCTGCAGGCCACTGGGGCCAGGAGCCTCAGATTCATCCAACCCCAGGAAGATGGCCTCTTCCACCGAGGTGGTCTCACCACTTGGTCCCAATGAGGAAGTCTTACCCTGTCCTGGTACACTGATCTCCATCTCCTCCTTATCTTGCCCGCCATCTGAAGATGTTGGCTCACGGGCTGGCTGCCGCTCTTCCGGCTCATCATCTGTAAGCACAAAGCAACAGGAGTGCGGTTATCAGCTGGGGAGGGGCCAGGAAGGCAAGACGTACGGGGGCATCAGTATTTTTGTTACAACTAAGGAATGTGGCCTAAAGGCTAAGGGGACCCACACAAAACGCCAATCTCATTCACATACCGCCACTGTCGAGCGGGGCTTCTGCTTCTGCACTCTCAACCGCCACAACTGCAGCACCCATGAGGGCGGACACTCGCTCCTCCAGCTCGGTGAGGTCCTGGAGGTAGGACTCACCTCCACCCCCACGATGTAGCTCATGCATATTGTGCGTGCGTTTGACCTGCAAAGACAAAAACAAAAAGTAGTTAGTGGCTGTGTAGGTGCTATTATGCCACATGTGTGTGCAGTAGGGTACTCGCGAGTAATATGAGGAAGTGTGCATATCTGCATTTCATCCTGCATGAAATTGCACAGTGAATGTGTGACCAGTGGGTTTGGGACACAAGGAACTACCAATAAATATGAGGCTTAGGCCTGTGACCACATATGAAGAGTTGAAAGGTACTGCTAGGTGGGCTCAGGCTGAGTAAGGAGCTAGAAGGCGAGAGAGACTTAGATGGGCAGGGCATGTCTGCTGAGGCAATAGACTGGTCTCAGGTTGGCTTCAGCAAGGAGGTGCATGGCCTGGTAGACATAGAGAAGGAGTAGGCAATGCAAAATCTTTACATTGTGTGAGACAGTGAGGTTCACATGAAGGCATTGGAAGGTGAATGGGAAGGGTACTCACCCTGACGACCCTAGTAAGGTTGTTGAATTTATCACGACATTGCGTTGCTGTTGTAGCCACCATGTTCTGGGCTGCAATGTGCTGTACCACCTCCCTCCACAGCTTTGTCAAAACCCTAGGTGGTAGCCTTCGTCCCCCTCCAGGCTGGCTCTCCACTGCCTCCAGCAAGGCATCAAGGGCGGTGAGCAAGAAATAGGCACATCGCTGGCATCCTCTTTCCTCCTCTATTTTGTTGCTCTGAAGACACTGTGGAGCTGCTCATGCGCTATCTTACCTTGCTGCGCCTTTAAGACTCGGCTACTCCCGGGATTAGAATCGGAGTTTGGCACATGCGCAATGGGTCCGCTAATTTTACTGACCAAACTTTCGTTATCGCCCCCCGCCCCCTCTCTCCCAGCTCTGGTGTGCAACGGCTGATTTTGTGCCCCTGTCAGCTCATTGTCTGATTCTGATGAATTTCTGGACGGGGGCGCAAATCTTTTCAAGGCGATAAAATTACCGCCTGGGTTACCGCCCCAAATGAGATGCGACTGAATTTCTCCTCCTATAACATTGTCAATTTTGAACATGGTTATCACTAAATCACAAAAAAACATTGTATTCAATCATATTAACATAATTACTGTCCAAGAAACAAAGCCATGATATAAAGAACAACCTGAAAGAATGAACTTGAATTTATATCGCACCTTCCTACCCCGCCTCTAACAGCTGGCCAAGAAATCTTCTTGGAGAGTCAAAAAAAGGATAAAAAGAAGGCCCAATAGGGGGGAAAAAAAAACTCTAAAATTCCTCTTCGATCCTCTCAGACAGTCAAAAGCGCCCCAAAGCACTTCACAGCCAATGAAATACTTTTGAAATGCAGTCACTCTTGCAAAGTAGAGAAACACAGAATCCAATTTGTGCTGAGCAAGGTCACACAAACAGCAGTGAGATAAGTGACCAGATAATCTGTTTTTGGTAGTAAACAGATGAATGTTGGCCAGGATACTGAGAGAACTCGCTCGCCTTTCCTCAAAAAGTGTAGTGGAATCTTTTACATCCATCTGAGAGGGGAGATCGTGCCATAGTTTGACATCTTATCTGAAAGACAGCACCTCTGGCAGTACAGCACTCCCTCAGTATTACACTGATGTGTCAGCCTACTTTTACATAATATTTACAGCACAGAAACAGGCCATTTGGCCCAACAAATCCATGGCGGTGTTTATGCTCCATATGAGCCATATACTGAAATCTCTGGAATGGCGCTTGAATCTATAACCTTCTCACTCAGAGGTGAAAATGATACCACTGAGCTAAGGCTGGCACTAAAAGCAAAAGGCAACTAAGTGGTAAGTACCATATCAGGAGTCTATGGTACCAAGTTGACCAAAGACTGGACAACTAGGACAGCCAAGAAAGTATCTGGCTAATTAGATCGAGAGAAGCTATTACTGTACTGTTAAACATTGAGATAGAAGATTTTATTTCTGACCAAAAATGATCAAAAGTTGCTAAAAGATTTCAAGATTTGGGGCTGGATTTTCAGCTTGTTGCCGCCTCTGTATTCGCCCCAGAGGGGTTGTAATGGCGGTGGAAAGCAGTAATAGCGGCGGTAAAGGCAGCAGGGGGCCAGCTTCCAGCACCCCTCCAGGACATTCAGTGCTGGGTTTGTGGGGGCATGGAGCAGTGCCACCCGGTAGAGGCGAGCCGATGAGCAACACCCATGGTTGTGACACCGGTTCGAAAATTGATTTGCGCCCGATCCATAGCGCCCGGCAGCACGCACTAGTGGGACCACCTGTGATAGCTGGTGGTCCGAGCTGTACCGGATGTGGTGAGGGAAGGAATGTCTTCCTCAGGTAAGTGTGATTGTTTTTTAATTTTTTTATTTTTGCGATTCAAGTGGATGTAGCGTCTGTGAAGTATTGGGAATGATTTTGGTGTTTATTTTTTAGAATTGTTTTTTCCCACGGAAGCCTCTCTTAGGTCACTCCAAGGCTGTTTAGCTCATCATTTTCCATTGTTCAGCCGGCCTAGTGCCCTAAAAGAGGTGTGGAACGCTCCCCTTAGCACTCCGCTCCACACTCAGGGCTCAGCTGGTGAATTCTTCGGCTGAAGATGCAAACCATTTACCGGCGCAAAATTTAGCGCTCTGCCCGGTTTAACACTGCAACAGAGGTGTGACCGAATTTCCACCCCATAGGGTTCTGCCTTAAACATGCTACACTGAGCTTTGTCACACTAGTTCTTTTTTATCTTTATTGGTGCCAGCTGAACAGTGAAATATCACATTTTGTCAATGCAGAAACAGAGAACAGTTCAATAACATTCTGGATTATTAAAACTGATTAACAGTGTAATTAATGATTTTGTTGATTGATTCTGTTATTTGAAATTACTTTTATAGGGTTCAATTTTCCCCAAGCCTGTTTTCTGGCGTATTGCCAGAGTTACGCCCATTTTTCTAGGCCAGAAATGCACCAGAAATAATTTTCTAAAGTTTCCCCAATGTATAATTTGAATTTGGCACCACGCGACATGTCCAGTCACCTCGGATGGGTGGAGCCTGCTGTCTGTGCCGAAAAATGATGTTGCACCTTCTGCGCATGCGCGGGAAAAAAAAGTTAGGTTTTTGACGTCGTTCCAATGGACACGCATGCTCAGTACAGCTCGGATTTGGCAATCGGCCATTTTCAAAGAGCCATTTGTGTGCGTGAGAACACTGAGTGCTCTGTGAGAGCATCGGAAAAATCGCAGCTGTGGCAACACAAGATGCAACACGGTGCAAGGACCAAGAAGTTCTTACAGGAAGAAGTGGAGGCACTAGTTACTGTTATGTATGCAACGCTATGTAACCAGAAATCTACCGCCACCAGAGGGCGTATCTGTTGGAGTCCCAAGGGATGCTGGGATCCCTTGAGAGCACTGTATATAAGCAGGCCTCCCATGCTGTACCAACACTCTGGAGTTAGAATAAAGAGACTAAGGTCACACTTACTCACGTCTACAGTACTCAATCACATTACTTTATTATGGATATAACAAGTGGATATATGGATATATGAAAATGCAGAGAGCTGTTGGTATCATGGAGAAATTCTCAGAAGGGGACGATTGGGAGGCCTTTGTCGAGCGACTCGACCAATACTTCGTGGCCAACAAGCTAGAAGGGAGTGTGAATGCTGCCAAAAAATGGGCGATCATCCTCACCGTCTGTGGGGCAACAACCTATTGCCTCATGAAGAATCCTCTTGCTCCGATGAAACCAGCAACCAATTCGTATGAAGAACTGTGTACGCTGGTCCGGGAGCACCTAAATCCGAAGGAGAGCGTTCTGATGGCAAGGTATCGATTTTACACATGTCAACGGTCTGAAGGCCAGGAAGTGGCGAGCTACGTCGCCGAACTAAGGCGCCTTGCAGGACATTGCAAATTTGATGGATTCCTGGAGCAAATGCTAAGAGACTTTTTTGAGCTTGGCATTGGCCATGAAGTTATCATTTGCAAACTATTGATTGTTGAAACACTGAACCTTGAGCAAAGTCATAACGATAGCCCAGGCATTTATGTCCACCAGCGATAACACCAAACAAATTTCGCAGCATAAAGATGCTTCGGCAAGTATTGTACACACACAAAGTAATGTTGTTTTCAGGCAGGAATGCATATGGCAGAATGTACACGCCTGCAGCTGCACGACCTCAGATGACTCAGAGTCCGCCATCAAGCGTTAATGCGAGGCAGTTAACAACCTGTTGGCGCTGCAGAGGTGATCATCGAGCCTGTTATATATGTAAACTTGTATTTACTCTGTACAGCGACCAGAGGGCTTATCCCTTGGAGTCCCAAGTGATCCCATAATCCCTTGGGAGCACAGGTATTTAAGAAGGCTTCACAGGTTGGAGAGGCACTCTGGAGACCTGCAATAAAAGACTACGGTCACACTTCACTTTGAGCTCACAGTGTTCAGTCTGACTCTTTCTCCATACACAACAGAGCCCATCAATGCTGCTTCAAACGCTATGCGTGCAAAGGCTGTGGAACAATGGGACACCTCCAGCGAATGTGCAGACGAGCTGCAAACCCTACAAACCACCATGTTGCAGAGGAAGACCGATCCATTTGGATCAAACTGAACTGGAGACTCAAACCGAGGAGGCAGAAGTGTACGGGGTACACACCTTCATCACGAAATATCCATCAATCATGTTAAAAGTTGAGCTGAACGGAATTCCAGTAT
The DNA here is from genome assembly GCF_044704955.1 of Pristiophorus japonicus. Classification (NCBI taxonomy): domain Eukaryota; kingdom Metazoa; phylum Chordata; class Chondrichthyes; family Pristiophoridae; genus Pristiophorus; species Pristiophorus japonicus. Next base: position 96,635,569 of record NC_091978.1, on the reverse strand, counting down.
CCATGGAATTAGACATGGGTGCGAGTCAGTCCATCATGAGCAAAAAGGCCTTCGACAGGCTGTGGTGCAACAAGGCACACAGGCCCAAGCTGAGCCCCATTCACACCAAGCTAAGAACTTACATTAAAGAGCTGATCCCTGTAATTGGCAGCGCAGCAGTAAAAGTCTCCTATGATGGAGTAGTGCATTAACTACCACTATAGATAGTACCAGGAAATGGCCCCACACTGTTCGGCAGAAGCGTGCTGGGAAAAATCTGCTGAAACTGGGACGACATCCGAGCACTTTCGTCTGTCGACGATGCCTCATGTGCCCAGGTTCTGAGCAAGTTTCCATCGTTGTTTGAGCTGGGCATTGGAAGTTTCTCGGGGGCGAAGGTGCAGATTTCCCGTACATGACCCATCTACCCCAAGGCACGGGCGGTGCCACATATGATGTGAGAGAAAGTGGAGATCGAGCTAGACAGACTGCAACAAGAGGGCATCATCGCACCGGTGGAGTTCAACCACTGGGCCAGTCCGATTGTTCCGGTGCTCAAGGGCGATGGCACGGTCAGAATTTGCGGGGGCTATAAAGCTTTTCTGTTTTTCGCTGCAGGACCAGTACCCGCTACCCAAGGCAGATGACCTATTTTTGACGCTGGCAGAAGGAAAGACATTCACCAAGTTGGACCTGACCTTGGCCTACATGACGCAGGAGCTGGCGGAATCTTCGAAAGGCCTCACCTGCATGAACACGCACAAAGGTCTGTTCACCTACAATAGATGTCCACTTGGGATTCGATCGGCCGCGGCTATTTTTCAAAGGAACGTGGAGAGTCTGTTCCACGCACCGTGGTTTTCCAGGACGACATACTGGTCACAGAGCGGGACACCATCGAAGACTTGCAGAACCTGAAAGAGGTTCTAAGTCTGCTAGATCGTGTGGGACTCAGGTTGAAACGCTCGAAGTGTGTTTTCCTGGCACCAGAGGTCGAGTTCTTAGGGAGAAGAATCACGGCAGACGGCATCAGACCCACCGATGCCAAGATGGAGGCCATCGCGAATGCGCCGAAACCACAGAACGTGACGGAGTTGCGGTCATTCCTGGGACTCCTCAATTATTTTGGTAATTTCCTACCCGGGTTAAGCAGCTTGCTCGAACCTTTACACGTGTTGCTACGCAAGGGAGATGACTGGGTATGGGAGAAATCACAAGAGACAGCTTTTGAGAAAGTTCGAATTCTGTTATGCTCCAACAAACTGCTTGTCCTGTATGATTCTTGTAAACATTTAGTGCTAGCTTTTGATACATCTTCGTATGGGGTCATGTGTGTGTTACAAGCAAATGAATCGGGAACATTGCAATCGGCCGCGTATGCGTCCAGGAGCTTGTCCAAGGCCGAAAGGGCCTACAGCATGATCGAAAAAGAAGCTCTGGCATGCGTTTACGGGGTAAAAAAAATGCATCAGTATCTGTTCGGGCTTAAGTTCAAGTTAGAAACTGACCATAAGCCGCTCATATCGCTATTCTCAGAGAGCAAAGGTATCAACACCAATGCCTCTACTTGCATCCAAAGATGGGCGCTCACACTGTCTGCATATAATCTGTAATTCGCCGCAGGCCAGGCATAGAGAACTGCGCTGACGCCCTCAGTCGGCTACCATTGCCCACCACCGGGTGGAAATTGCACAGCCTGCAGATTTACTCTTAGTGATGGATGCATTTGAAAATGAAAAGTCACCTGTTACGGCCCACCAGATCAGGACCTAAACCAGCCAGGATCCTTTACTGTCCCTTGTAAAAAACTGTATCCTCCATGGGAGCTGGTCCAGCATCCTAGCGGAGATGCATGAAGAGATCAAGCCGTTCCAGCGACGTAAAGACGAAATGTCCATACAGGCGGTCTGTCTTTTGTGGAGTAATTGTGTGGTTTTGCCCAAGAAAGGCAGGGAAACATTCATACATGACCTACACAGTACCCACCCAGGCATAGTAATGAAGAAAGCTATAGCCAGATCCCATGTGTGGTGGCCCGGCATTGACTCAGATCTGGAGTCTTTCGTGCGCCAATGCAACAGTCGCTCTCAACTGAGCAATGCACCAGGGAGGCACCGCTAAGTTTGTGGTCATGGCCCTCCAAACCGTGGTCTGGGATCCACGTTGACTTCGCTGGCCCATTTCTAGGCAAAATGTTCTTGCTTGTTGTGGATGCATATTCAAAGTGGATTGAGTGTGTAATAATGTCTGTAAGCATGTCCACTGCCACCATCGAAAACCTACGAGCCATGTTTGCCATGCACAGCCTGCCTGATGACCTTGTCAGCGACAATGGGCTGTGCTTCACCAGCGCTGAATTCAAGGAATTCATACCCACAATGGGATCAAGCACGTCACTTCTGCACCGTTCAAGCCCGCATCCAATGGCCAGGCAGAACGGGCAGTCCAAACCATCAAGCAAAGCTTGAAACGCATGTCAGGAGGCTTCCTACAGACCCACCTGTCCCAAATCCTGCTCAGCTACCGCACCAGACCCCACTCACTCACCGGGGTTCCCCCAGCCGAGCTGCTCATGAAAAGGGCGCCCAAAACAAAACTCTCTCATCCACCCTGATCTCCATGATCATGTCGAGGGCAGGCGGCATCAACAAAGCATGTAGCATGGTCGCGCAAATTTGTCATGCGATATTGAAGTCAATGACCCTGTATTTGTACTCAAATGGCTTGCTGGCACTGTCATAGCCAAAGAATGGATTAGGGTGTTTCAGGTCAAAATTGCAAATGGACTAACTTACAGAAAGCATTTGGACCAAACCAAACTGCGATTCACAGACAGCCACAAGCAACCTGAAGAGGACACCACCAACTTCGACACTCTGACACACACAAGTGGCAACCGATATCACGGTTGACCATGAAGCTGAACTCATCATCCCCAGCAGCCCAGGAAGGCCAGCTGCGCAGCAGCCCAGCGAAGAACCAACCAACTCACCTGCACCTGCATTTGTACCGAGATGATCGACCAGGGAGCGAAAAGCCCCAGATCGTCTCACCCTGTATATAAGTGTACTATTGACTTTGGGAGGGAGTGATGTTATGTATGCAACCCTATGTAACCAGAATTCTACCATCACCAGATGGCATATCTGTTGGAGTCCCAAGGGATCATAAGAACATAAGAACATAAGAATTTGGAACAGGAGTAGGCCATCTAGCCCCTCAGGCCTGCTCCGCCATTCAACAAGATCATGGCTGATCTGGCCGTGGACTCAGCTCCACTTACCCGCCCGCTCCCCATAACCCTTAATTTCCTTATTGGTTAAAAATCTATCTATCTGTGATTTGAATACATTCAATGAGCTAGCCTCAACTGCTTCCTTGGGCAGAGAATTCCACAGATTCACAACCCTCTGGGAGAAGAAATTCCTTCTCAACTCGGTTTTAAATTGGCTCCCCCGTATTTTGAGGCTGTGCCCCCTAGTTCTAGTCTCCCCTACCAGTGGAAACAACCTCTCTGCCTCGATCTTGTCTATCCCTTTCATTATTTTAAATTAAAGGGATCCCAGCATCCCTTGGGAGCAATGTATATAAGCAGGCCTCCCAAACTGTACCAACTGTTCTCCTCTTCAGGCTTGTCCACATCTGAATCTTCTTCTGCTTCTTCAGGGTTGGCCTCAAGTTCTGCTAAATATAACAGAACAATCAAATGGTTTGCAGCAGAGGAGGGGGCAGGGTGGGTGACATGAGTAGGCTTAAACATCGCAGGCCAGGCAGCAGGCTGATTTGAAGGACCACGGTGAATTTGTAGGACTTACCCTCTCCCTCGCGTGTGGGCCCAGCTGGTGCAATACTGATTGCTTTTTTCCAGGCAGGACCGATCAGAGCAGCGACCCTCTCTTCCAAGGGTCTCAGTGGGTGCAGATTTACTGGGCCTCCTCCTGTTCAAGTTCTTTCCTTTTTATTATCTGCCATAATACAGTACTCAATTACATTGCTTTATTATGGACATAACAGTTACTGTGATTGAGAACAGATGGCAGGAGCTGGACACCAACAGAGGTCACATAAAAGTTCCACCCAAAGAAATGAAGAAAAGCTGCCCACTTGCAGAAGATTATTGCGCAATGGTGAACACCATGAGATCTGGAGGCCAGTGTAAAAGGAAGTGGCAAGACCTTGGTTAAGTAGTTAGTGTAAGTAATATTTTCATTTATTCAATGCAATTGCAATTGTAGATATGACCATCTATATGTCCCACCCAGCAGAAAGACACCCGCTTTAAAAGTTAGGTTTTCATATCTTTTCAGAGGAAGGTGGCAGATAATAAAAGGGAAAGAACTTGAACAGGAGGAGGCCAGCAAATCTGCACCCACTGAGACCCTTGGAAGAGAGGGTCGCTGCTCTGATAGGTCCTGCCTGGAAAAAAGCAATCAGTATTGCACAAGCTTGGCCCACCCGCGAGGGAGAGGGTAAGTCCTACAAATTCATCGTGGTCCTTCAAATCAGCCTGCTGCCTGGCCTGTGATGTTTAAGCCTACTCATGTCACCCACCCTGCCCCCTCCTCTGCTGCAAACCATTTGATTGTTCTGTTATATTTAGCAGAACTTGAGGCCAACCCTGAAGAAGCAGAAGAAGATTCAGATGTGGACAAGCCTGAAGAGGAGAACATCTTCCAATCCAACCCTCCAAACCAACATGGGGGTGAGGGGGAAGGGATGGAGCTGGATGAAGCTCCCACTATTGTACTGACTTTGGAGGAAGTGCCGCTCATGGAGGTGACAGCCCCTTCCGTGACTAGTGGTATGAGTGTTGGTGGGACATTCCGTAGTTTAACTCCTTCTGAAGTTGCAGGTCCCAGTGGTGTGGTACAGTGAGGCACACCCAGGGCCACCTTCTGAGGTTGCCGGTCCCAGTGATGTGGTGCAGCGAGGCACACCCAGGGCCCCACCGTCCCAGGCTGTGGGTCCCAGTGGTGGGGTGCAGCGAGGCACAACCAGGGCCCCACCATCTCAGGCTGCGGATCCCAGTGGTGGGGTGCGAGCCACACCCATGGGGTGAAGGGGAAGGAGAGCTCGACCACGCTCTCCTGAGGTGTGGGATCTAACATCTATGGTTCAGATGGTGCCATTGAGTGCGGAGAGCATTGACCTTACGCAATCACTCCTGGACGCCATCAGTGGGGTGAGTGATGAGGTAACGGGACTGTCGGGAAAAGTAACAGCAATGACACGAGAAATGGGAACAATGTAAGGGAATAGTAACCATGAGGGAGGGAATGTCAGAGATAGTGCAAACCACGTCACTGACCATGAGGGAGAGAATGTTGCAGGTCGTTGACACTGTCAGGGCACATGAGGGATGGCGTGTTGGAGTTAGCTGCTGGAATAAGGGAACACGCCCAGACCCCGCGCCCATTGACAGAGTCAACTGTCACTCCCACTCCAATCCCCACACCAGCCTCTGAAGAGTCCAAAGCCCGGCCCTCCAACTTGCTGCCTGAAACCGGCGCTGCCCGCCCCAACTGCCCCCTCAAGAGGTGCGCAGTACCTGAGATGTTAGAAAGAATAAGCTTTGTATCAAGTCCAGAAACACTGTGCCACCACCTGTGGGCAGGGGGGGTAGAGAGTCCAAGACCAAGCGCAGCGGGTGGTCTGAGAATAAGGGGGATGAGAGATGGGTGCAGCCTTTCTTTGCTGTTGTTGTTGTTATTATTATTGCTACAGTTGTAACTGTTCTCAAATTAAAAGTTTTTTGTAAGCTATGTAAATTTACAAGTTTATAAGTGATCTTAAAGTTTTAAATTATTTTAAAGAGTGATCTTAAAGTAAAGTTTGATACAAGAATAATTTTATTAAAGTTAAGTTAAGTACATTGTAAACTTTTAAATAAAATATATTTGACATTAAAACTGAATCATGTTCCATTAACACAACACAACATTACGGAACAGCTCCAAACAACAAACATGTCCATGTGGAGTAGTTGTCGCTGAGCCCTCAGGCATCAGTAAAGCGTTCATGGATGAACTGCTGGCACAAGGCTCGAGCAATTGTTAAAGGGGCACGATGGCCCGCCCTCCTCCACCGTCGTGCTCCGGCCTCAGGCACTTGCATGGCTTCCTCATCCTTGTCATCCTCCTCCTCCTCCTGCTCGCATCTGCATCTTCGACATCATTATCATCAGCACTCTCACCGCAAATGGGTCTTCCACTACCAGGTGCTGGCTAAGTTATACAGCATGCAGCAAACAACAGTGAACTAACCGACAATCTCAGGGGAGTACAGCAAGTAGCCTCTAGAACGCTGTTTCAATATGCCAATTGTCCTCTCTATGATGCTGCACGTCGCAATGTGCGACATGTTGGAATCAGGGTCAGCTTCCATCCGGGTTACGCGTAGGGGCATCATGAGCCAGATGGCGAGGTTATACCCTTTGTCTCCCAGTAGCCAGCTCTGCCCTTCTGGCTGCTGCTGAAACATGTCAGATATAACGCTGTCGTATTGGATGAAAGCAGCATGGATGCTCCCAGGGTATCTTACATCGACGGGCAAAATATGATGCATGTTGTCACACACGAGCTGCACATTAATGGAGTGGAAGCCTTTTCTGTTCCTGTACATCTCGGAATCCTCCAAAGGTGCTCGCAAGGCGATGTGGGTACAATCAATGCAGCCCTATACCTTGGGGAAGCCAGCAAATCTGGAGAAGCCCACAGCCCTGTCATGGATTACTTGGGCGGTCATGGGGAACTTTATGAAGTCATGCCTACAGTGCAGCCATAACCTGGTGAATGGCGACATGTGTTGCATGTTGAGAGATGGTGCACACATCCCCAGTTGTAGCTTGAAACAATCCGGAGGCATAAAATTGTAAAGTCCTGTCCCCTCAGTACAGATTCACACGAGGCATTTGGTGAAGTCAAGATCACTCTGGACCTGCACCTTTATTTTCCAGCTCTGGAATGCTACACTTGCCTGAGACCTGTGCTTATATACCTGTCTCTTGCAAGTGCACCCCTGGTGGTAAGGTATGCTGGTGGTTACAGGTCATATCTTAATGCAGTCATGTATAGCATGTTGGGATACAGTTATATATAATAATGTAAGATACATGACATCACCCTCCCCCAAGGTCTTATTGTCTTTATAAGTTCAGTCTCTCAGGTGGTCCACTCTCTCACGTGGAGCGTCTGAGTTGTGGTTCAGTTGTTTGCCTTGTTGTTGTTTTTCTTTGGTGTGGTTGCTGGTATCTCGCCTGGGCTGTCTTTCGATTGGTGTGATTGTTGTTGACTCACCTGGGCTGTCTGTTGGGATTGCCCTTTCCTCAGGTTGTTCCCTCTGTCTGTCCACCAGGTGTGGTGCGAGTTCCACATTGTAGTCTGCCTCTGGTTCCGCAGTGCTGTTGGTAAATCTGCTTTTGACTTGGTCTACATGCCTCCGGCAGGTTTTGCCATTGTCCATTTGTACTACCAGTAGCCTGTTTCCTTCCTTGCCCGTTACTGTCCCTGCAAGCCATTTGGGACCCCTGCCATAGTTTAGTACAAACATTTTGTCCCCTATCTCATTCCATCTCCCCCTCGAATTTCTGTCATGGTACTCAGTCAGCTTACGGCGCTTTGCTTCAACGAGTTTGTGCATTTCTGGGAGGATTAATGAGAGCCTTGTTTTTAAAGTCCTTTTCATCAACAGTTGTGCAGGGGGGATCCCAGTCAGTGAGTGCAGACGAGATCTGTATGCCAACAGCAGTCGCGACAGGCGACCCTGCAGCGTGGGACCTTGGATTTTAAGCATGCCTTGTTTAATGATTTGCACTGCTCTCTCTGCCTGGCCGTTGGAGGCTGGCCTGAACGGTGCCGTCTTGACGTGATTTATGCCGTGGTCAATTATAAAGTCTTGGAATTCTGCGCTGGTAAAGCACAGACCATTATCACTGACTAATATGTCAGGGATTCCATGCATTGCAAACATGGTTGTGAGGCTCTCCACAGTGGTGGAGGTTGTGCTCGAGTTTAAAATGGTGCATTCAATCCACTTTGAAAATGCATCTACAACTACGAGGAACATTTTGCCCATGAATGGGCCCGCATAGTCTATGTGCACCCGCGACCATGGTTTGGTAGGCCAGGGCCAGGGGCTCAGTGGAGCCTCCCTGGTGGCATTGCTGAGTTGGGCACAAATGGTGCACCTTCGGATGCAGAGCTCCAAGTCCGCGTCAATACCAAGCCACCAGACGAGGGATCTGGCTATGGCCTTCATGAGAACGATCCCTGGGTGCTCGCGGTGGAGCTCCCGGACAAATGCCTCTCTGCCTCGCAGAGGCATGACTACTCGGCTGCCCCACACCAGGCAGTCTGCTTGTAGTGATAGCTCATGCATGTGCCTGTGAAAGGGTTTTAATTCCTCGGGGCAGGCATTGCGAGCCTCTGCCCAGTCACTGGTTAGGACACAACTTTTTACTAAGGATAACGTGGGGTCGCTGGCCATCCAGGCTCTGATTTGGCGAGCCGTCATGGGCGAACCTGTGGACTCAAAGGCATTGATTGCCATGACTATCTCACAGTCCTGTTCGTCAGACCTTTCCGTGGTCGCGCGTCGGCACAGTTGTCTGTGCCTGGTCTGTGCCTTATGGTATAGTCGTAGGATGTCAGCATGAGTGCCCACCGTTGAATTCGCGCCGAGGCGTTGGCGTTTATTGCCTTGCTCTCGGATAGGAGGGACGTGAGGGGCTTGTGGTCGGTTTCTAACGCGAACTTGGCCCCGAAAAGGTATTGGTGCATCTTTTTGACACCATACATGCACGCGAGCGCCTCCTTCTCTACCATTCCGTACCAGCGCTCCGCCCACGAAAGTGACCTGGAGGCATAAGCTATGGGCTGTAATTTTGCCGCACTATTGACATGTTGCAAAACGTACCCGACCCCATATGCTGACGCATCGCATGTGAGAACTAGCTTTTTACCTGGGTCAAAGAAAGTCAAAACACTGTTGGAACACAGAAGGTTGCGTGCCTTATTGAAGGCGCGTTCCTGGGCGTCCCCCCAAAACCAATTGCACCCCTTCCTGAGTAGCACGTGGAGAAGCTCCAGCAGCGCGCTTAAGTTCTGCATAAAGTTCCCAAAATAATTGAGTAGCCCGAGAAAGGCGCGCAGTTCTGAGACATTCCGGGGCCTGGGTGCCAGGCGAATTGCTTCTGTTTTGGACTCTGTTGGGCGGATTCCATCAGCGGCAATCCCTCTGCCCAAAAATTCAACCTCGGGTGCGAGAAACAAGCACTTGGATTTCTTGACTCATAGGCCTACCCGATCCAACCGCTTTAGTACTTCCTCCAAATTACGGAGATGGGAGTCGGTGTCCCTGCCCGTGATAAGTATGTTGTCTTGAAATACAATCGTCCCCGGGATGGACTTGAGCAGACTCTCCATGTTGCGCTGGAATATGGCAGCTGCCAACCTGATGCCGAATGGACATCGATTGTACATGAAAAGGCCTCGATGTGTGTTGATGGTGGTGAGTAGCTTGGATTCCTCGGTCAATTCTTGCGTCATATACGCAGATGTGATGTCTAATTTTGAGAAAAGTTTACCTCAAGCCAATGTGGCAAATAAGTCCACCGCTCTGGGCAGCGGGTACTGGTCCTGTCGGGAGACTCTGTTTATGGTAGATTTGTAGTCCCCACAGATTTGTACGGATCCATCAGGCTTCATGACTGGGATGATGGGACTTGCCAGTCGCTAAATTCCACAGGTGATATAATGCCTTCCCGCAGAAAGTTCGTGTCTAGTTCGTGTTCAATCTTTTCCCTCATCACATAGGATACAGCTCTGGCCTTGTGATGGACCAGTCTAGCATCCTGTGTGATGTAGATTTTGACTTTGACCCCTTTGAAAGTGCCCACACCTGGCTGAAAGAGATGTTCAAATCGCTTTATAACTGTTGAGCAGGAGGTCCATTCCTCTAATGACATGGCATGGACATCATCCCATTTCCAGTTTAGTTTTGCCAGCCAACTTCTCCCCAGCAGTGCTGGGGCGTCTCCGGGGACAATCCACAGGGGAAGTCGGTTCACTGTCCCTTTGTGTATGACAGAGAGCATGGCGCTGCCGAGGACTGGTATGATTTCTTTCATATAGGTCCTTAGTTTGGTGTCGACCCTTGTGAGTTTTGGTGTGTCTCTTTTATGTGGCCACAGTTGTTCAAATTGTTGAGCGCTCATGAGAGATTGACTCGCTCCTGTATCCAGCTCCATGTTGACAGATATCCCGTTGAGTAGCCTCATCATTATAGGAGGCTTCCTATCGTAGGAGCAGTGGCCATTGATCGTGTTGACCCGCTGTACATCGGTGTCCCGGGTACTGTCCCCACCGTCTTCTGGTCCGCTTTCCGACGCATCCGATTCGTATACCAACCGAGCTGCCGTTTTTTTGCACATGCGGGCAAAATGCCCTGTATATTCACAGTTCCTGCAAACAGCCTGCTGAAATCGACATCCCCTTGACGAGTGCCCACCCCCACACCTCCAGCACAGACTACTTGCAAAGAATGAGCTGCGTCTGGCTGATCTCTCTTGAGCTTCTCTCAGTTTGTAATTGATTGCTCGCATTGTGGGTTGATGAGGTGTGAACGGCCGTTCCTATGGCCCTTGATGGCTTCTGTTGCCACTGCTTGCTGTCGAAAGCCTGTTCTGCCGGTTTTGTCTGTGTGTGGGGGTAGCAGCTTTTCTAATGCTGTGAACTCCTTGTTCCATTATTTTGTTAGTTGTCATACCTGCATTGTAAATCAACCTCGTTTCTTCTTCCCCTACCAAGAATGTCTGTGCAACAGTGCTGCTGCCTCTAAGGTCAGGTTCTTGGTCTCTATGAGCTTTCGGAATATGCCTGCATGGCCTATTCCTTCAATGAAAAAGTCTCTCAGCATTTCTCTCCTCAGTTCATCGGAGAACTCACATAAACTAGCCAACCTCCGAAGTTCCGCCACAAAGTCGTGTATGCTCTGGCCCACACAGCATCTGTCGTTGTAGAATCGCTGTCTGGCCATGTGTAGGCTGCTCGCTGGCTTCAGGTGGTCTCTTACCAATGTGCTCAATTCTTCAAATGACTTGCTTGCTGGTTTCTCAGGTGCCAACAGATCCTTCATTAAAGCGTATGTTTACGAGCCACAGCTGGTCAAGAGATGGGCTCTTCTCTTGTCTGCCGTATCGTCGCCTAACCAGTCTTTGGTTACAAAGCTTTGCTGGAGCCTTTCTATAAAGTCCTCCCAATTGTCTCCCGCATTGTACTTTTCATCTGATCCGTTGTTCGCCATTCTGTGGATTCTGTAATCCCGTAACCCGTCGCCATTGTAAAGTCCTGTCCCCTCAGTACAGATTCACACGAGGCATGTAGTGAAGTCAAGGTCACTCTGGACCTGCACCTTTATTTTCCAGCTCTGGAATGCTGCACTTGCCTGAGAACTGTGCTTATATATCTGTCTCTTGCAAGTGCACCCCTGGTGGTAAGATATGCTGGTGGTTACAGGTCATATCTTATTACAGTCATGTGTAGCATGTTGGGATACAGTTATATATAATAATGTAAAATACATGACAAAAATGAAAGTGCAGCTGTAACCTGCACTTCAACTGACAAAGCAGTCCTCCTGATGCTTCTCAGTTGCAGGTCTGCTTTGACCAACTCACAGATCTCAGTTACAACTTATTTGCGGAAACGCAGCCTTCTGACCGTGGTGCAACAAGGCACCCAGACCAGCCCTGAGCCCCATCCACACGAAACTGAGAACGTACACCAAAGGGCTCATCACTGTCCTGGGCAGCGCCATGGTCAAGGTCACGGTGCACGAGGGCACGGCGCACGAACTGCCATTCTGGATTGTCCTGGGCGATGGCCCCACACTGCTTGGAAGGAGCTGGCTGGGCAAAATCCGTTGGAACTGGGATGACATCCGAGCACTATCACATGTCGATGAGGCCTCATGTACCCAGGTTCTTAAGCAATTTCCTTCCCTTTTTGAGCCAGGAATTGTAAACTTTTCCGGGGCAAAGTTGCGGATCCATTTGGTCCCAGAGGCACGACCCATTCACCAAATGGCGCGTGCGGTACCTCACATGATGAGGGAGAGAGTGGAAATCGAGCTGGACAGGCTGCAATGTGAGGGCATCATCTCCCCAGTGGAATTCAGCGAATGGGCCAACCCGATTGTTCCAGTACTCAAAAGTGATGGCAAGGTCAGAATTTGCAGCGATTATAAAGTAACTATTAATCGTTTCTTGCTACAGGACCAATACCCACGACCCAAACCTAGTTGCGACGCTGGCAGGAGGCAAGACGTTCACCAAGCTTCGGCCTACATGATGCTGGAGCTGGAGGAGTCTTTGAAGGCCTCACCTGCATCAACACGCACAAGGGACTGTTCATCTACAACAGATGCCCGTTTGGAATTCGGTCGGCTGCAGCGATCTTCCAGAGAAACATGGAGAGCCTACTCAAGTCGGTACCACACATGGTGGTTTTTCAGGACGACATATTGGTCACAGGTCGGGACACCGTCGAGCACCATAAATCGCGTAGGGCTGCGGCTGAAGAGGTCGAAATGCATCTTCATGGCAACAGAAGTGGAGTTTTTGGGTAGAAAGAGCGCGGCAGATGGCATTCGGCCCACAGACGCCAAGACAGAGGCTATCAGGAATGCGCCCAGGCCACAGAACGTCACGGAGCTGCGGTCGTTCATGGGACTCCTCAACTATTTTGGTAACTTCCTACTGGGGTTAAACACCCTCTTAGAGCCCCTACATGTGTTATTGTGTAAAGGTGAGAACTGGGTATGGGGAAAAAACTAAGTAATTGCTTTTAGAAACATAGAAACATAGAAAATAGGTGCTGGAGTCGGCCATTTTGCCCTTCGAGTCTGCACCACCATTCAATAAGATCATGGGTGATCATTCACCTCAGTACCCCTTTGCTGCTTTCTCTCCATACCCCTTGATCCCTTTAGCCATAAGGGCCATATCTAACTCCCTCTTGAATATATCCAATGAAAGCCAGAAGCATTTTATGCTCCAACAAGCTGCCTGTATTGAATAACCCATGTAAAAGACTTGTGCTAGCATGTGATGTGTCGTTGTACAGAGTTGGGTGTGTATTACAACAAGCTAACGTTGCGGGGAAGTTGCAACCTGTCGCCTATGCCTCCAGGAGCTTGTCTAAGACTGAGAGGGCCGATAGCATGATTTAGAAAGAGGCATTACCATGTGTGTTCGGGGTAAAGAAAATGCATCAGTACCTGTTTGGCCTCAAATTTAAGCTGGAAACCAATCACAAGCCCCTCATATCCCTGTTCACTGAAAACAAGGGGATAAATACGAATGCCTCAGTCCACATACAAAGGTGGGCACTCGCGCTATCAGCGTATAACTATACCATCTGCCACAGGCCAGGCACCAAGAACTGTGCAGATGCTCTCAGTCAGCTACCATTGCCTACCACGGGGGTGGTAATGGCGCAGCCTGCAAACTTGTTGATGGTGGGGAAGCCCGCAGATTTGTTGATGGTCATGGAAGCATTGGAAAATGATAAATCACCTGTCACGGCCCGCCAGATTAGGTCTTGGACCAGCCAAGATCCTCTGCTGTCCCTAGTCAAAAACTGTGTACTGCATGGGAGCTGGGCCAACATCCCCATTGAAATGCAAGAGCTAATCAAGCCGTTCCAGCGGTGAAAGGACGAGCTGTCCATTCAGGCAGACTGCCTGTTGTGAGGTAACCACGTAGTGCTACCCAAAAAGGGCAGGGAGACGTTTATCTCAGATCTCCACAGCACACACCCGAGTAATGATGAAAGCGATAGCCAGATCCCATGTGTGGTGGCCCGATATTGACTCTGACTTAGAGTCCTGTGTACGGCAATGTCGCGTGTGTGCTCATTTGAGCAACGTGCCCAGAGAGGCACCACTAAGTTTGAGGTCCTGGCCCTTCAGACCATGATCGAGGATTCAGGTTGACTATACGGGCCCGTTCCTCGGTAAAATGTTCCTGGTGATGGTGGATGCTTTTTCAAAATGCATTGAATATGAAATAATGTCGGGAAGCACCGCCACCGTCACCATTGAAAGCCTGAGCCATGTTTGCCACCCACGGTGTGCCTGACATACTGGTCAGTGACAACAGGCCATGCTTCACCAGTGCCGAATTAAAAAAATTCATGACCCGCAATGGGATCAAACATGTCACCTCGACCCTGTTTAAACCAGCCTCCAATGGGCAGGCAGAGCGGGCAGTACAAACAATCAAACAGAGCCTTAAATGAGTCACCGATGGCTCACTCCAAACCCGCCTGTCTCGAGTACTGCTCGGCTACCGCACGAGACCCCACTCACTCACAGGGGTGCCCCCAGCTGAGCTACTCATAAAAAGGACACTTAAAACCAGACTCTCGCTTGTTCACCCCAACCTGCATGATCAGGTAGAGAGCAGGCGGCAGCAACAAAATGTAAACGATGGTCGCGCCACTGTGTCACGGAAAATTGATCTGAATGACGCTGTGTATGTGCTAAACTATGGACATGGTCCCAAGTGGATTGCGGGCACGGTGATAGCTAAAGAAGGGAGTAGGTGTTTGTAGTCAAACTAGACAATGGACAAATTTGCAGAAAGCACCTGGACCAAATGAGGCTGCGGTTCACAGACTGCCCTGAACAACCCACAGCAGACACCACCTTTTTCGAGCCCACAACACACACCCAAAGGATCAACGACACCACGCCGGACCAGGAAATCGAACCCATCACACCCAGCAGCCCAGCAAGGCCAGGTTAACCAAGCAGCCCTGCAGGGCCAACAACACGCCAGCCCAGCGAGGGCACAGCCAACACACCAGAACAGACATTTGTACCAAGGCGGTCCACCAGGGAAAGAAAGGCTCCCAACCGCCTCACCTTGTAAATAGTTTTCACTTTGACTTTGCGGGGGGGAGTGATATTGTGTATCTGTAAAGCATGCACTCCCATGTTCCGCCACCAGGGAGCGCATCCCCTGAAGTCCCAAGGGATCCCAGCATCCCTTGGGAGCATTGTATATAAGCCTGTTCCTTACTCTGGAGTGTCTTATTAAAGACTGAGGTCACTGTTACTTTAACCTCCCTGTGTGCAGTCTTATCTGTGTTAGGAACACAATAATTACCGTCACCTACTCAAGAAGATTAAGGATACGGAACAATGAAATCCATACAATGTAACAATTGATAGAAAAAAATAAATACTTCCATTTATATAGCACCTTTCATGACCACCGGACGTTTCAAAGTGCTTTACAGCCAATGAAGTACTTTTTGGAGTGCCTTCTTCTTCATCATAGATGGTCTCTCAAATCGAGGATGACTTGCTTCCACTCCAAAAATGGATGAGTTCGATGAGTTCACAGGGTTTCAATGAAAGACCTGATATTCCAGGTCCCGAACTACATATTGAAGTGTGGAAGATGCCTGTGCGTGGATTTTTTTAACATGTGGTGACCGTTGCACACCAGCCACCACACAGGCTTGACAGAGCTAGGTCTTGGTCCAGTGGCAAGGATTAGCCAAAACAACTGGAGACCAGTTCTGCTGCATGGACCTAGTGACATGTCACAGTGTGGACGGGCCCATGCTGCCCCTGGGCCCATGCCTCTTCTGGGCCCCGAAATCACACCCCTCCTGGGCCCCAATCACATCACTCTGCAATCTCTTGCCACTCCTTCAGTGATTTGGAGTGTAGTCACTGTTGCAATGTAGGAAATGCGGCAGGCAATTACACACAGCAAACTCCCACATTCAGTCATGTGATAATGACCAGATAATGTGTATTAATAATATTGGTTGAGAGATAAATATTGGCCAGGACACTGGGGTGAGCTCCCTTGCTCTTCTCCAAATAGTGCCATGGGATCTTTTATGTCCACCTGCAAAGGCAGATGGGGACTCCATTCAACTTCTCATCCAAAAGACAGCATCTCCGACAGTTCAGCACTCCCTCAGTACTACACTGGTGTCAGCCTAGATTTTGTGTTCAAGTCTTGAACCCACAACTTCTGACTCAAAAACAAGAGCACTACCACTGAGCCACACCTGACATGTGACAATAGAGGCTTCAGGGTCAAAAGTCCACAGCCCTTCCGATGCACTCTCACCATAACTGGCAGAAAGTCAACTAATTAGGTCAAGAGGCAGATGTGGTGGTTCCTGGATTTCCTCATCAGTTTCTGTAGGGTCTTTTTAGGAACAACGGTTGGGGACAGGGACTCCCAGGTTAGTCATTTTCACATTACTGGTCTGGCAGGACATTACTGGGCTGGTAAGCTGCGAAAAGCAAGCATAGCAGGCTGATGAACCTTGAGCGTGCAGGCCTAGAAAATGACCTGGATCCCTGAAGATTTTGTAAATTTACACTTGTTTTTGGCTCCTTTATAAAGGGGGCTAAAGGCCAGCATATTGGAATGTTTCCAGGGGCCTCCTCGGTATATGTAAGTTGGATAATATCCCTTGACCTAGAATCATAGAATCATAGAAATTTACAGCACGGAAGGAGGCCATTTCAGCCCATCGTGTCTGCGCCGGCCGACCAAGAGATATCGGGGCCGAAATTCAGGGTCCAGGTAAGGCCCGTAACAGCTCTTTTGTCGCAGCAATGCGGCGGAATCAAGTGGCCGCCACGTTGCAGTCCATTGGCCGCCACGATCCAAATTCACCTCAGGGATTTTTCGGGCAGTCCCCACTTCTGCCTGGCTGCTGTTGACCGCCCCAAGTGCGTCATCAACGTATGTACAGCTGCCCTCCTGCACCTCCATCCCACTCTGCGCAAAATTTACCTCCAGAAATCGACGATCCGCCGCGCGGTGCCCCCGACAGCTTTTTCTGTTGGTGCACCTGGTTTCTTGTGTGTGAGCCACTGCAGCGCAGCGGCCCTTCAAGGGGAGTGCGCATTGCCATGCCCGCCGTTTTTTTTTGCCGGCCGATTTCCCGATCGGCCATTAATTATGGCCCCTGGTTCGGCCGGGCCACCAACAGGCAGCCTGACACCCCTCTTGGGTGCCAGGCCTCTGGCCCAGTCGAAACCCTCCCTGCTGGCCCAGAAGCTGAACCTAAAAAAACACTGCTTCTCTCTCCTTTAAATGAGGAGAGAGACATGTGACACACAAGTGCACTGAGGTCACCACTGCTCCGCCACAGAGTGACAGTGGCAGAGACTCCACGTGCCCCCATTTCCGCTCCTCACTAGTACTTACCGCCGCACTCCTGCCCCCATTATGACCGACTTCTGGTCCACTCCAAAAAAATTGCCAAAGAGGTGAAAATGGATCAAGAATCCACCTTGTCGGACCCGACGGTAAAACCATCTAGAAAAAGGTATGGTCGCGAGCTTTCTGTCGGGCCTGAATTTCAGCCCCATCCAGCCTAATACCACTTTCCAGCTCTTGGTCCATAGCCCTGTAGGTTATGGCACTTTAAGTGCACATCAAAGTAATTTTAAAATATGGTGAGGCTTTCAGCCTCTACCACCCTTTCAGGCAGTGAATTCCAGACCACCACCACCCTCTGGGTGAAAACATTTCATATCTATACCTCCCCCCACAATTTCTTTAAATCTATGCCCTCTGGTCTGTCAGGGGAAACACGTCCTTCCTATCCACTCTATCCAGGCCCTTCATATTTTTATACACCTCAATCAGATCTCCCCTCAGCCTCCTCTGTTCCAAAGAAAACAGACCCAGCATCTCCAATATTTCATCATAGCCAAAATTCTCCAGTCAAGACAACACTCTTGTAAATCTCCTCTGCTTAATGTAAAATGCTTAATGTAAAACACAAAAGCTGTATATACTGACTTTCTGTAATATGTAAGAGCTCCTGGAGACTTCTGTTGAAAACGCTTAACATTAATCTGTGTTGGAAACCCCAACACAATAGAAGTAATACTGACTGTAAGAAACCTTTTGTGGAAATGTAAAACCACACAAACTGTAATCAGAAGAGAAACCCCAACACAATAGAAGTGATACTACTGTAAAAAACCTTTTGTAGAAATGTAAACACCAATACTGACTATAATGAGACACAGTGATGTCCATGATAGCGCTAGACTATAGACAATAGACCAGTTGTCCAAAGTACTAATGCATTTTCAAAGAAGATAGATCATTGATGGATCAAAGGAAGGATTTGATGGGTGTCAGGTAGCCATGGAAACAACACATGATAAAAGGCCCGGACTTGAGCTCAAGACCACGGAACAGCAGCCCACAGTAGTCAGAGAATGGTGACCCGGTCACTCGTCAGAAGTTGAGCTCCACAAACCCGTCAGACCACTGGGTCGATCGTGAGTGTGCAGAGAAACGGAGGCAGAAACTCAGCAAAGACGAGTGGGAACACGGCTGCTGTCAAGGAAGGTGACCTGGTCAGTAATCAGAAGACGCGCATCTTGACACATCAGCGGACCACTGGGATGATCGTGAGCACACAGGGAATTGAGGAACTGATAACTATAACGTCGCGTAGCAGCTCAAGGGACAGACTGATAGGTGTAATGTTGGTAACAGGATGAACAGTACTCAGTAAAGACTGCCATGCACAGTCTTGTCATTATTTTCCTCAATCGAACTCTAAGAAGTAACTGGTAGCATTAACTAATTGTTCCTGCCTGCTCCAATTAATCCAGGATAAAACCATTGTCCTACACAGGAAGGGCTGCAGATGGCTACATGGCTTCTTCAATGGCCCCTCTTCTTTGGAAAATGAAACAATGTAGTAGCTGTATCATGCCACCATTCCTATTAGTGTGAAAAGAGATGAATTGGTAGTCATGCTGACCAATGCATCAGTCATCTTTTTAATCCCAAATCATCAGTTGTTATTTGATCTGCCAACCGCTACAGCAACCTTCATTATGAAACTTTGGGCTAGAATTGCCGCCCAAAAAACCACTAAGACTATTAAATTAACACTGGTGAAAAATTGGTGAAAGCCGTAAAAATGGGTCTTACATGTGGATTCTCGGCGGATTTTTGGTGGTAAATGCAATCTTGGGCAAATTGGGTAGTACTTACTCAAAATTTAGTCCGAGGCTGCGGGTTGGGCCTAGGGAGGGGGGAACACACAAAAATATTTTTCTAAAAAATAAAAAATAAAAAATCGAACAACATTCTCAGGACCCTTTTCGCTGTAAAAGAATTTAAGAAAAAACTTTAACTTACCTTTTTTGGTAGGGCTTCACACCTACCGCCCAGTTGCGGCTGGTTTCTCCTGGGCGTTTTTTTTCTACTCACCTACGGGTCAGCGCTGTGACCAAACTTGGGCGGTAGCGGTTTTTTCGGCGGTGCACGCCGGATGTCTGCTCCCCAGCGGTATTTCGAGACTACCAACGGAACTCTTAGAGGAAATTCCCACTGGGTGGTTTTCCGCCGAAACGAAGAAAACCGTCGAAAAAACAGGTGGAAATGGTGCTGAAATTCTAGCCCCTTGTCAGTTCCTGAGATAATATAATAGTTTATATTGTAAGAGCTCTATGTTCATATAGTATCATTGCTCATGATAATTTCTGCTTTTAAAAGTCCAAACGATAGCCAGCAATGCAATACTTACATAACATTACATACAATTAACAGCACAGAAACAGGCCATTCGACACAACTGGTCTATGCCGGTGTTTATGCTCCACTCTTGCCTCCTTCCACCTCACTTGATCTAACTCTATCAACATAACCTTCTATTACTTTCTCCCTCATGTACTTATCTAGCTTCCCCTTGAATGCATCATACTGTAATTAGCTGACAAGAACTGGGTTCTCTACAGCGTACATACTATTCTTTTTCTGTTTCCAAGTAAGGGGGCTCTTATGTTAGAAGAATTTTGAGCAGGTCAGAGAAGAAAACGTAACACAACTCCAAATAGCAGACCTGCACTTAGATTTCTTTATCAAATATTCATGAAGTCTGCAATTTGCTCTGACACTCATTCTACTTTTGCTGTACTTTTACTGAATGTTTTCAATGAAATATTTCATTAGTAATGGTAAAAGATCTTGACATTACTTTTCCCCAAAGCTTTCCCCATTTATTTTTACCATCCGTCACTCTTTACTTCATCTCTAAAACCTGACGCATGAATGCCAAACTCTGCTCTTTGGGAGCACTGAGCAGAGGTGGTTGCCACTGGTAACTGTAACATCAGTCAACAAACATTTAGTGCATGAGGGAAGTATCTTAACTGAAAGCTCAACATCAAATGTGTTGAGATTTGATTTTCTTCAAATTGATGTAGAATTGTCATTTTGTAAGAAGAAAAGTAAGACTTGCATTTATATAACGCCTTTCATGACCTCAGGATGTCTCAAAGCACTTTAAGCCAATTAAATATTTTTGAAGTGCAGTCACTGTTGTAACTGTAGGACAATTTTGCACACAGCAAGGTCCCACAAACAGCAATGTGACAATGACCATTTAATCTATCTTTAGGGATGTTGGTTGAGAGATAAATGTTGACCAGGACACCAGGGAGAACTCCCCTGCTCTTCTACGATATAGGATCTTTTATATCCACCTGAATGGGCAGATGGATCCTCAGTTTAACGTTTCATCTGAAAGTCGGATTAAGTAAGATTTCAAAGAACTATTTGCCACATAGCTGCATGTGGTTATTGCATGAACTGTTTTGAGTTTGTGTGTGCATGTGTGACTATTGGAAGAAGGAAAAGAAAAGCAATCTACAATTATTTATGTCAATATGTTTTTATTCCTCGAGCCTACTACAACTTGTTAAAGCCTGTTCCAAAAGATTTAACTATCTCCAAACTATGTCTGTTGTGCTTCAGGTAATATTGCTTCTGTACGTACATGTTTGCTGAAGCTGCAAATGCATCTCTTTGATAATGCAGGTTATTGATTCATTGTGAGTGATTCACTGTGTGGGGCAGGGAATGGATGGGGCCGGGGGAGGGGGGGTTCAATAAGCTTCAAGCTGAAATCCTATGATTGATAACCTTTTTGGCCAGTTGTTAGTGGGATTTGCTGAGTTTTATAAGCTTTCATGGAACTTTTAACTTTTCCTTAATGTCATTTGGAAAGTTGATAATTAAATGGCTGACTACTTTCCAAATGGCATTCAAGGAAAGCTGAAACTTTCATGCAAGCTTTTGTCCACAAAGGGGCAGCATCCTCCATGACGGTAGGTGCTGAATGTTTTATCATTCACTGCATTATAGGTTACAAAGCTCAGAAAATCCCACCAAGAACTGCTGCCTTAACTGCTACACCCATTTTAAATAATCTCTCATAGGCAGGTAATTGCTGTAGAATTGTTGATGCTGGAAATGTAAATAATTCAGAATCAAAAGCAAAATCTGAAAAAACGTTTCTTGCAGCAAGTAATGAAGTTTGACGTTTTAACTACATGCTGGCTGACTTTTGACAAGTAGGCACGTGTTTGTGTTTTGTCAAACTAATGAATCCTTAACACAATCAGAGAAATGCATGTTTTAAAAGATGTGCTATTACTGAGAATGCAATTTCATTATCACTAATGAAAAACCAACCACCAATCATCACACAGCTACAAATATGATTAAAAAAAAAATTAAATTCATAACCAAGTACATTTGCTCATATATTTTATAAAACCATTATACATTTTGATTGCATTGTACTTGTGGGAGGAGTACATTGATACAACCCATTTGCTTGACATGACTGCTTGTGCTGGAACAATATGGGACAAAAGTCTTGGCTACTGGGATTACTTAGGCCTGGGGATGGGGGAGGGGAAGGTTTGCAGTCATGTTAGTTGGCACCAAAGCCTTACCTGGCCAGTGGGCAGTTGCTGCGCTGGGGACAGTTTGTGCTGAATGAGCCTCCAAGGATGGGCCTCCCAAAAAATTTGTCCAGTTCCAGACAAAAGCCAAACTTCATTCATTTTGCCTGTTGTTGGTTCCACACGTCCTTCAGCCTTTGTTGTGCGGAGAGCTACTCTTGGCCACAGAGCGTGATTGCACCTTCTTGAAGCTAGTAATGAGAGTTGTGTTAGGCTGCTCATTATGTGGTGGATGGGTCGGGGAGGTGGGGGCGTGGTGGAGAGGGGCGATTCCAGACTGAATCCTTTGAGATTGCAAAATCGGTCATGGTCCTTCTGCCCTCTGGGATTGCTGTACAGAATGGCTGAACATGAAGCAAATTGAAAATATGTGTAGAAGGATGTTCTTCTGGCCACCAGTCATCTGGTATGGAGGAATAACATTTGTGGAGTTGTGTAGGGTGCAGTACATGCAAAATATTATCCTGACATTTATACGTTTTGATGCCAAGTGTAGTGTTAAGGATCTGACCCCATGCCTCTCAGCATTCCTCCTTCCTAAACATACCTTGAACAACAGCCGGCGGCACGTTAAGAGCTGCTGATACAGAACATCCTGCTGTGGTATACTGTGGTGTTCCCCAGGGTTTGGCATTAAGACCACTGCTCTTTTTGATATATATTAATGACCTGGACTTGGGTATACAGGGTATGTAGTAAACAATGTGGAGGACAGTAACAGATTTCAGGAGGACATAGACAGACTGGTGAAATGGGTAGGCACATGGCAGATAACATTTAACACAGAGAATTGGAAAGTGAAGCATTTTGGAAGAAAGACTGAGGAAAGGCAATACAAACGAAATGGTACAGATTTAAAGGGGTGCAAGAACAGAGATCCAGGGGGTTTGCATACAGAAATCTTTGAAGGTGGCAGGACAAGTTAATAAGGAAAATGGGATCCTTGGCCTTGGAGAGGGTCCAGAAGGATTTACCAGAATAGTACCAAGGATGAGGGACTTCAGTTACGTGGAGAGCCTAGAGAAGCTAGGATGTTTCTCCTTACAGCAAAGAAGATTAAGGGGAAATGTATAGAGGTGTTCAAAATCATGAATGGTTTTGATAGACTAAATATGGAGAAACTGATATACTGGCAGAAGTGCCAGTAACCAGAAGACACAGGTTTGATAATTGGCAAAAGAGACAGAGGTGAGATGAGAACAATTTTATTTTTACGCAGCAAGTTATTATGATCTGGAATGCACTGCCTAAAAGGATAGTGGAAGCAGATTCAATAGTAACTTCCAAAAGTGAATTGGATAAATAATTAAAGGGGAAAAAATTGCAGGGCATTGTGGAAAGAACAGGAGAGTGCGACTATTTAGATAGCCCTTTCAAAGAGCCAGCATAGACATGAATAAGCCAAATTGCCTCCTTCTGTGTTGCACGATCCTATGATTTATTGGCCCCGATAAAAACAGGGAAGTGGGAAGTGTTATATATGTGGACATGTATTTACTCTGCACACTTGTTGGTGGTGTCCTATTGTTCCACAGCTCTTGCAAATGTAATCTTTGAATTGGCATGAATGGAAACGATGATCACCCGCGCAGCGCCAACAAGGTGTTAATGGCCTTGCATTCATCCCCTTGATGGTGGACTCTGAGTCATCTGCGGACGTGCAGCTGCAGGTATGCGTGACCTGCCCTGTACATTTCCATAATCCCTTGGGAGCACAGGTATTTAAGGAGGCTTCACACGTTGGAGAGGCACTTTGGAGA
This sequence comes from Pristiophorus japonicus, assembly GCF_044704955.1. Classification (NCBI taxonomy): domain Eukaryota; kingdom Metazoa; phylum Chordata; class Chondrichthyes; family Pristiophoridae; genus Pristiophorus; species Pristiophorus japonicus. Next base: position 96,612,005 of record NC_091978.1, on the reverse strand, counting down.
CCTGCAATAAAAGACTAAGGTCACCCTTTACTTTGAGTTCACAGTGTTTAGTCAGACTCTTTCTCCATACACAACAACTGGCGACGAGCTACAGATAGCAAACACAAAGATGCAGAGAACAGTGGGCATCCTGGAGAAATTTTCAGAGGGAGATGATTGGGAAACTTTTGTGGAGCGACTCGACCAATACTTTGTGGCCAATGAGCGAGATGGGGAAGAGAGCACTGCCAAATGAAGGGCGATCCTCATCACTGTCTGTGGGGCACCAAAGTATGGCCTCATGAAGAATCTGCTCACTCAAGCGAAACCCACGGAGAAATCGTACGATGATTTGTGCACACTGGTCCGAGAGCGTTTAAACCCGAAGGAAAGTGTTCTGATGGCGAGGTACCGGTTCTACACCAATAAAAGGTCTGAAGGTCAGGAAATGGCGAGTTATGTCACCGAGCTAAGACGCCTTGCAGGATATTGCGAATTTGAAGGACATTTGGAGCACATGTTCAGAAACTTTTTCATACTTGGCATTGGCCACGAAACCACACTTCACAAGCTTTTGACTGTAGAGAACCCAGCCTTGAGTAAGGCCATAGCGATACCTCAGGCATTCATTGCCACCAGTGACAATACGAAGCAAATCCCTCAGCACAAAATTGCTGCTACAAGTACTGTGAACAAAGTGATGTTGTTTTCAAATCGTAATATACAGGGCAGGTCACACATACCTGCAGCTGCATGTCCGCAGATGACTCAGAGTCCAGCATCAAGGGGATGAATGCAAGGCCATTAACACCTTGTTGGCACTGCGGGGGTGATCATCATTTCCATTCATGCCAATTCAAAGAGTACGTTTGCAAGGGCTGTGGAACAATGGGACACCTCCAACGAGTGTGCAGGCGAGCTGCAAAACCTGTTAAACCTGCAAGCCACCATATTGCACAGGATGGAGGATCACGATGAACCAGAGCCTCAGATAGAGGAGGCAGAGGTACATGGGGTGCACACATTCACCACGAATTATCCCCCGATAATGCTGAATGTTGAACTAAATGGACTCCTGGTGTCAATGGAGCCAGTCCATCATGGGCAAAAAGACTTTCGCAAGGTTGTGGTGCAACAAGGCCTCAAGGCCAGTCTTAACTCCAGTTTGCATGAAACTAAGACCTTACACTAAAGAACTGATTCCTGTAATCGGCAGTGCTACCGTAAAGGTCTCCTACGATGGAGCGGTGTACAAGCTACCACTCTAGGTGGTATTGGCGATGGTCCCACGCTGCTCAGCAGGAGCTGGCTGGGAAAGATACGCTGGAACTGGAAAGACGTCCGAGTGCTATCGCCCGCTGACGACACTTCGTGTGTCCAGGTCTTAAACGAATTTCATTCGCTGTTCGAATCAGGCATCGGGAAATTCCAAGGAGCAAAAGTGCAGATCCACCTAATTCCAGGGGCGCGACCCATCCATCACAAAGCGAGAGCAGTATTGTAGATGATGAGAGAAAGGGTATAGATCGAGCTAGACCGGCGGCAATGAGAGGGCATCATTTCACCGATCGAGTTCAGCGAATGGGCCAGTCCTATTGTCCCAGTCCTCAAGGGAGACGGCACCATCAGAATCTGTGGCGATTACAAAGTAACTATCAATCATTTCTCCTTGCAGGACCACTACCCACTACCAAAGGCCGCCGACGTCTTTGCAACGCAGGTGGGAGGAAAGACATTCACGAAGCTGGATCTGGCTTTAGCCTACATGACGCAGAGACTGGAGGAATCATCGAAGGCCCTCACCTGTATCAACACGCACAAAGGTCTTTTTGTTTATGACAGATGTCCGTTTGGAATCCGATCAGCGGCGGCAATATTTCAGACAAACATGGAAAGTTTACTGAAGTCAGTCCCGCACACTGTGGTCTTCCAGGACAACATCTTGGTCACAGGTCGGAACACAGTTGAGCAACTGCAGAACCTGGAGGAGGTTCTTCGTCGAGTCAACCGCATGGAGCTCAGATTAAAACGCTCGAAGTGCATTTTCCTGGCACCTGAAGTGGAGTCCCTGCGATGGAGGATTGCGGTGGACAGCATCAGGCCCACCAATGTGAAGACGGAGACAATAGAGAACGCACTTGAAGCCACAGAACGTGACGGAGCTGCGGTCGTTTCTGGGACTCTTGAATTACATTAGTAACTTCTTACCGGGTCTCAGCACACTGCTAGAACCATTACATGTCTTACCATGAAAAGGGTGCGAATGGGTTTGGGGCAAAAGCCAAGAAAATGCCTTTGTAAAAGCGAGAAAATTGTTATGCTCAAAGAAATTGCTTGTGTTGTATGATCCATGTAAGCGTTTGTTATCAGCATGTGATGCGTCGTCATATGGCGGCGGGTGTGTATTGCAACAAGCTAATGATTTCGGGAAACTGCAACCGGTTGCTTATGCATCCTGGTGTCTGTCTAAGATTGAGAGAGCCTACAGCATGATTGAAAAAGAAGCGTTAGTGTGTGTCTATGGGGTTAAGAAAATGCATCAATAGCTGTTTGGGCTAAAATTCGAATTGGAAACTGACCATAAGCCACTTATATCCCTGTTTTCTGAGAGTAAAGGGATAAATACCAACGCATCGGCCCGCATCCAGAGATGTGCGCTCACGTTGTCCGCATACAACTAAGCCATCTGCCACAGGCCAGGCACAAAAAACTGCGCCGATGCTCTCACTAGGCTGCCATTGCCCACAACGAGGACGGAAATGGCGCAGCCCGCAGATGTTGCCATGGTTATGGAAGCATTTGTGAGTGAGCAATCATCCGTCACTGCCCGGCAGATCAAAACCTGGGCAAGCCAGGACATCTTATTTTCTCTAGTCAAAAACCGTGTGCTTCACGGGAGCTGGTCCAGTGTCCCAGTGGAAATGCAGGAAGAGATAAAGCTGTTTCAACGGCGCAAAGATGAGATGTCCATACAGGCAGACTGTCTTCTGTGGGGCAATCGAGTAGTGGTCCCGAAAAAGGGCAGAGAAACTTTCATCAATGACCTCCACAGTACCCACCCAGGCATCGTGATGATGAAAGCGATAGCCAGATCCCACATGTGGTGGCCTATCGATGCGGACTTAGAGTCCTGCATTCACAGATGTAATACATGCTCGCAGTTAAGCAATGCACCCAGGGAGTTGCTGCTACGTTTATGGTCTTAGCCCTCCAAACCGTGGTCTAGGGTACACGTTGACTATGCGGGCCTGTTGTTGGGTAAAATATTCCTTGTGGTTGTAGATGCGTACTCCAAGTGAATTGAATGTGAGATAATGTCGGCTAGCACGTCCGCTGCCACTACTGAAAGCCTGCGGGCCATGTTTGCCACACATGGCTTACCTGATGTCCTGGTGAGCGACAACGGGCCATGTTTTACCAGTGCTGAGTTCAAAGAATTCATGACCCATAACGGGATCAAACATGTCATATCTGCCCTGTTTAAACCAGCGTCCACTGGTCAGGCAGAGAAAGCAGTGCAAACCATCAGCAAGGCTTGAAGAGGGTAACTGAAGGCTCACTGCAGACTCGCCTATCCCAAGTCCTGCTTAGCGACCACACGCGACCCCACTCACTCACTGGAATCCCACTAGCTGAACTGCTCATGAAAAGAATACTTAAGACAAGGCTCTCGTTAGTTTACCCTGATCTATATGAACAGGTAGAGAGCAGGCGGCTTCAACAAAGTGCATGCCATGATAGCGCAAATGTGTCACGCGAGATTGAAATCAATGATACTGTATTTGTATTAAATTATGGACAAGGTCCCAAGTGGCTTCCCGGCACTGCCGTGGCCAAAGAGGGGAGCAGGGTGTTTCGGGTCAAACTTTAAAATGGACTCATTCACCGGAAACACTTGGACTAAATCAAACTCAGATTCACAGACTACCTGAGCAACCACCTTGCACCCTAGCTTTTTTAATTCCCCAACATACACACCAGTGGCAACCGGCACCACGGCTGACCACAAAGCAGAACCCATCATCCACAGCAGCCCAGCAGGACCCAACACACCAGGTAGCCCAGCAAGGTCAGCTGCAGAGCAGCCCAGCGAGGGCCCAACAAATGATTCAACAACACCAGCTTTCATACCGAGACCATCAACCAGGGCAAGAAGGGCCCCAGATCGACTCACACTGTAAATAGTTACACTAATGACTTTGGGGGGGAGTTTTGTTACACATGTGGACTTGTATTTACTCTGCACAGCCAACAGAGGGCTCATCCCCTGGAGTCCCAAGGGATCCCATAGTCCCTTGGGAGCACAGGTATTTAAGGAGGCTTCACAGGTTGGAGGGGCACTCTGGAGACCTGCAATAAAAGACTGAGGTCACACTTTACTTTGACTGACAGTGTTCAGTCTGACTCTTTCTCCATTCACAACAGGAAGGATGCGGGATGGGGCAGGGCTGGGTGGTCGGTCAGGTCGCTGATGGTTGGCCAAATTGCTGGGTGTCGGTCAGATCACTGGGGAGTGTTCGGTCAGATTGCTGGGGGGGTGGCATCGGTCCGATCACTGGGGTAGGGGTCAGTCAGATCACTGGGGGGGGCGTCGGTCCGATCACTGGGGGGATGGGTCAGTCAGATCACTGGGGGGGGTCATCGGTCCGATCACTGGGGGGGGGGGGGGCTCGGTCCGATCATTGGGGGGGGTGGGTCAGTCAGATCACTGGGAGGGGGGGGGTCGGTCAGATCACTGGGGGCCGTCGGTCCGATCACTCGGAGGGGGGGTCAGTCAGATCACTGGGCGGGGGTGTCGGTCAGATCACTGGGGGGGTCGGTCAGATTGCTGGGGGGGGGTCGGTCAGATCGCTGTGGTCTGACCGAACCCACCACCTGCACCAATCTGACCGAACCCCCCCCCCTGTCAGGTCGCTGAGGGGGGTCAGATCACTGGGGGTCGGTCAGGTCGCTGGGGGGGCGTCAGATCATTGGGGGTCGGTCAGTTCGCTGGGGGGGGCATCAGATCACTGGGGGTCGGTCAGGTCGCTGGGGGGGTCAGATCACTGGGGGTCGGTCAGGTCGCTGAGGGGGGTCAGATCATTGGGGGTCAGTCAGGTCACTGGGGGGGTCAGATCACTGGGGGTCGGTCAGGTCGCTGAGGGGGGTCAGATCATTGGGGGTCAGTCAGGTCGCTGGGGGTCGTCAGATCACTGGGGGTCGGTCAGGTCGCTGGGCGGGACGTCAGATCACTGGGGGTCAGTCAGGTGGCTGTGGGGGGGTGGGGTGTCAGATCACTGGGGGTTGGTCGGTCAGGTCGCTGATGGGGGTCAAATCACTGGGGATCGGTCAGGTCACTCGGGGTTGGTCAGTTCACTGGGGGTTGGTCAGGTCGCTGGGGGGGGTTGCGGGGGGTCTGATCACGGCAGGGGATCGCTTGGTCGGGGTGATGATTTACAGGTTTGTTTGCTGGGTCGGTGGGGGACGGGTGGTGATGGGACAACTCTTGCTCCTCCTAACCCACAAGCAGTGCTGTAAAGGCACTTACCTATTCCATTTGGCACTTCACGTCTCTCTTCAGCTGCCGGGCTTTCCGAGGCCCTGGAAACTGGGTCTGCAGGTGTTAAAAATAAAAGCAATGTTAAAATAGAGGCATGCAGCCTCCGTAAAATATTTTAAGGACTGACCCGCCTCCTGAGAGCGGCTTAGTTATCTACCCCCTGATCCACTTCCATTAAAACCGGAATGGGGCCGGTTCAGTTCGGGATGCCCATTTTTGAATTTTTAAGCCGTAATTCATTATCGAGTGAGATAAGTCCTTGCCCCCAATGCATGCACAGTGCAGTGGAATGCATTACTGGCCCTTATATAATAGAGATAGAGATAAATCTAGCTCTTTCCTGAAGGAATATGGTGCATCAATGTTCACCGTACGAGCTTGCAACCTGATCCATAGGTCCACTCTTCTCTGGGACAATCAGAACCACCTATCAACCAAATTAGTTGTGCCTTCATGTAATTTGTATGCGTGGTCTCTGGTCATCCCTAACTTATCCTGTTGGAAGGATTGGTCCAAATGAAAATGATATAGTCCTTTCATTGTTTTATAAAGGTCGATCAAATTGCCCCGAGTCTACGCTTTTCTAAAATATGCAGCCGAGACTATTGGGTAATCAAAGTGTTTTAAGATGCAATGAATCTTCTGGCCCACCTCCTAAAGACTCAATATCGCAACCACAGGCAACCTAAACTGGACGCAGTATTCAAACTGAGGCCTAACCAGGGTCTTGTACAAAATGGTATCTTATTTTAGTGAATTGTCCTACGAATACAGATTAGAACTTTGTTTACTTTAGCTATGGCTTCGCAGCATTCATCATGAACCTTGAGAGAACGATTCACTTCAACACCCAAATCTCTATCTTTTACCATTACTTTAATTCCATTTCCTGTACGTATATTAAACATTTGATCTGCCCTCGTGCATAACACTACATTGTTCTACGTTGAGGTGTGGTGCAGAAGGAAGGGATTCAAATTCCTGGGACATTGGAACCGGTTCTGGGGGAGGTGGGACCAGTACAAACTGGACGGTCTGCACCTGGGCAGGACTGGAACCAATGTCCTAGGGGGAGTGTTTGCTAGTGCTATTGGGGAGGGTTAAACTAATATGGCAGGGGGATGGGAACCTCTGCAGGGAGACAGAGGGAAGTAGAATGGGGGCAGAAGCAAAAGATAGAAAGAAGAAAAGTAAAAGTGGAGGGCAGAGAAACCCAAGGCAAAAAGCAAAAAGGGCCACATTACAGCAAAATTCTAAAGGGGCAAAGAGTGTTAAAAAAAACAAGGCTGAAGGCTCTGTGCCTCAATGCAAAGAGTATTCCTAATAAGGTGGACGAATTAACTGCGCAGGCAGCAATTAATGAATATGATATAATTGGCATCACGGAGACATGGGTCCAGGGTGACCAAGGCTGGGAACTCAACATCCAGGGGTATTCAACATTCAGGAAGGATAGACCGAAAGGAAAAGGAGATGGGGTAGCGTTGCTGGTTAAAGAGGAGATTAACGCAATACTAAGGAAGGACATTAGCTTGGATGATGTGGAATCGGTATGGGTGGAGCTGCGGAATAGCAAAGCGCAGAAAACGCTAGTGGGAGTTGTGTACAGACCACCAAACAGTAGTAGTGAGGTTGGGGACAGCATCAAACAAGAAATTAGGGATGCGTGCAATAAAGGTACAGCAGTTATCATGGGCGACTTTAATCGACATATAGATTGGGCTAACCAAATTGGTAGCAATAGGATGGAGGAGGATTTCCTGGAGTGTATTAGCGTTGGTTTTCTAGACCAATATGTCAAGGAACCAACTAGAGGGCTGGCCATCCGAGACTGAGTGATGTGTAATGAGAAAGGACTAATTAGCAATCTTGTTGTGCGAGGCCCCTTGGGGAAGAGTGATCATAATATCGTAGAATTCTTTATTAAGATGGAGAGTGCCACAGTAAATTCAGAGACTAGGGTCCTGAACTTAAGGAAAGGCAACTTTGATGCTATAAGACCTGAATTGGCTAGAATAGACTGGCAAATGATACTTAAAGGGTTGACGGTGGATAGGCAATGGCAAACATTTGAAGATCACATGGATGAACTTCAATAACTGTACATCCCTGTCTGGAGTAAAAATAAAATGGGAAAGGTGGCTCAACCGTGGCTAACAAGGGAAATTAAGGATAATGTTAAATCCAAGGAAGAGGCATATAAATTGGCCAGAAAAAGCAGCAAATCTGAGGACTGGGAGAAATTTAGAATTCAGCAGAGGAGGACAAAGGGTTTAGTTAGGAGGGGGAAAATAGAGTATGAGAGAAAGCTTGCCGGGAACATAAAAACTGACTGCAAAAGCTTCTAAGATAAGTGAAGAGAAAAAGATTAGTGAAGACAAATGTAAGTCCCTTACAATCAGATTCAGGTGAATTTATAATGGGGAACAAAGAAATAGCAGACCAGTTGAACAAATACTTTGGTTCTGTCTTCACGAAGGAATACACAAATAACCTTCCGGAAATACTAGGGGACCGAGGTTCTAGTGAGAAGGAGGAACTGAAGGAAATCCTTATTAGGCGGGAAATTGTGTTAGGGAAATTCATGGGATTGAAGGTCAATAAATCCCCGGGGCCTGATTGTCTGCATCCCAGAGTACTTAAAGAAATAGCCCTAGAAATAGGGGATGCATTGTTGATCATTTTCCTACAGTCGATCGACTGTGGATCAGTTCTTATGGACTGGAGGGTAGCTAATGTAACATCACTTTTTAAAAAGGGAGGGAGAGAGAAAACGGGTAATTATAGACAGGTTAGCCTGACATCAGTAGTGGGGAAAATGTTGGAATCAATTATTAAAGATGAAATAGCAGCGCATTTGGAAAGCAGTGGCAGGATCGGTCCAAGTCAGCACGGATTTATGAAGGGGAAATCATGCTTGACAAATCTTCTGGAATTTTTTGAGGATGTAACTAATAGAGTGGCCAAAGGAGAACCAGCGGATGTGGTGTATTTGGACTTTCAAAAGGCTTTTGACAAGGTCCCGCACAAGAGATTGGTGTGCAAAATTAAAGCACATGGTATTGCGGATAATGTACTGACGTGGATAAGGAACTGGTTGGCAGACGGGAAGCAGAGAGTCGGGAAAAATAGGTCCTTTTCAGAATGGCAGGCAGTGACTAGTAGAGTGCCGCAGGGCTCAGTGCTGGGACCCCAGCTATTTACAATATACATTAATGATTTAGATGAAAGAATTGAGTGTAATATCTCCAAGTTTGCAGATGACACCAAGCTGGGTGGCGGTGTGAGCTGTGAAGAGGATGCTTAGAGGCCGCAGGGTAACTTGAACAGGTTAGATGAGTGGGCAAATGCATGGCAGATACAGTATAATGTGGATAAATGTGAGGTTATCCACTTTGGAGGCAAAAACATGAAGGCAGAATATTATCTGAATGGCGGGAGATTAGGAAAAGGGGAGGTGCAACGAGACCTGGGTGTCATGGTACAACTGTCATTGAAAGTTGGCATGCAGGCGCAGCAGGTGGTGAAGAAGGCAAATGGTATGTTGGCCTTCATAGCTAGGGGATTTGAGTATAGGAGCAGGAAGGTCTTACTGCAGTTGTACAGGGCCTTGGTGAGGTCTCACCTGGAATATTGTGTTCAGTTTTGGACTCCTAATCTGAGGAAGGATGTTCTTGCTATTAAGGGATTGCAGCGAAGGCTCACCAGACTGATTCCTGGGATGGCAGGACTGACATATGAGGAGAGACTGGATCGACTGGGTCTGTATTCACTGGAGTTTAGAAGGATGAGAAGGGATCTCATAGAAACATATCACATTCTGACTGGACTGGACAGGTTAGATGCAGATTGAATGTTCCCTATGTTGGGCAAGTCCAGAACCAGAAGACGCAGTTTGAGGATAAGATGTAAGCCATTTAGGACTGAGATGAAAAGAAACTTCTTCACTCTGAGAGTTGTTAACTTGTGGAATTCCCTACCGTAGAGAGTTGTTGATGCCAGTTCATTAGATATATTCAAGAGGGAGTTAGATATGACCCTTACGGCTAAAGGGATCAAGGGGCATGGAGAGAAAGCAGGAAAGGGGTACTGAGGTGAATGATCAGCCATGATCTTGTTCAATGGTGGTGCAGGCTGAAGGGCCAAATGGCCTACTCCTGCACCTATTTTCTATGTTTTTATGATTCTAAATCATTTGCCAAACACAGGCCCATTTCCCCAATACATTGAGCTCTGCTGGTAGTAGTTCAGCATTCTCGACAATAAACACTTACACATACCTTGGTATTGTTTGTAAACTTGCAAATGATTCCCCCAAACCTGCATCTAGGTAATTAATGAAAATAGTAAATAGAAATGTCCTAACACCAATCTACATGGGGCAACTCTGATCTCCAAGTCGATTCAAATTCATTGCCAATAAATTTCTGACGATAGGCATTAGGCCAGTTCTCAATCCACCACAGTGGCTAGCCACTAATTACACAAGATATTGGGCACAATTTTCCCCAATGCCGTTTTTTGGCGTACTGCAAGAGTTCCACCCATTTTCTTTGGCCCTGACTACTCCAAAAAAAATAACTTGCAAGTTTCCCCGTTCTATTTCGTGCCACGCAGCCTGTCCTTTAGCTTCAGGTGGTGGAGCCTATTGTCTGTGCCGACAAAACTATGCGCATGCACGGGAAAAAAAAGTAAATTTTTGACGTGATTGCTATGGGCGCGCATGCCCAGTACAGCTCCCGGTCTGCATTCGGCCATTTTTAAAGAGCCAGTTATGTGTGAGAACTTTAATTTTCATTAGAAAAATCGGAGCTGCAATACAAGATGCAACACGGCTCAAGGACCAAGAATTTCTTACAGGATGAAGTGGAGGCACTAGTTACTGCAATTGAGGCCAGATGGCATGAGCTGGACACCAGCAGAGGTCACAAAGAAGTTTCCCCAAAAGAAATGAAGAAACGCTGGAACCAACTTGCAGAAAGTTACCTGCAAGGGTAACTACCCCGACGTCAGAGACCAGTGCAAAAAGAAGTGGCAGGACCTTGGTTAAATAGTTAGTGTAAGTAATTGTTTAATTTTTCAATGGAATTGAAAATGTAAATGTGACGATCTGTATATATCCCACCCAGCAGAAAGACACCCTCTCCAAAAAGTTATATTTTCATCTTTGCAGAGGACGTTGTCATACAACAAAAGGGAAAGAACTCGAACAGGAGGAGGCCCAGCAAATCTGTACACACTGACATACTTGGAAGACAGGGTCACTGATTTGATGGGCCCTGCCTGGAGAAAAGCAACCACCACTGCACAAGCTGGGACCACACTCAAGGGAGAGGGTAAGTCCTGCAAATTCCACAGTCTCGCTTTCCTAAATGTTAAGTACTGCGCAGGCTAACCATGCTTCGGTTCATGGGGATGTCTCCGTCAACTACGCTTCGGTTGATATAAGGTGCTATCATTCATCGTGGTCCTTCAAATGAGCCTACTGCCTGCGCTGTGTGTGCCTACTCATGTCACTCTGCCTCCTCCTCTGCTGCTAACCATTTATCTGTTGTGTTATATTTTGCAGAACTTGAGGCCAACTCTGACGAGACTGAAGAAGATTCAGACACGGACAAGCCTGAAGAGGAGAATATTTTCCAATCCTACCTTCCAGACCAAGAGCATTGGGTGATGGATGAAGCCCACACTGTTCTACTCACTCTGGAGGAGGTGCAGGTGCCACCCATTGAGGTGCCAGGTCCTTTCCTGAGTGGTACGAGTGTTGGTGGGATATTCCATGATTTCTCACCGTCGAAGGCTGGGGATTCCAGTGGGGTGCAGCGAGGCACTCCCAGGGCCCCATCGTCTGAGGCTGCAGGTCCCAGTGGGGTGCTGTGAGCCACACCCAGGGTGTGGAGGGGAAGGAGAGCACGACAGTGCTCTCCTGAGGTGCAGAATCTAACAGATGTGGTTCAGATGATGGCAATGATTGCGGAGAGCATTGACCTTACATGATCACTCCTGGACACCATCAGTGGGGTGGGTGATGAGGTATCGGGACTGTCGAGAGAAGTAACAACACTCTCACGAGAAATGGGAACACTGTCCAGGAACATGAGAGAGGGAATGTCATAGGCAGCTGATACAATGTCGGTGCACATGATGGAGGGAATGTTGCAGACAGCTGATGCGCTGTCAGTGAACATCAGGGAGGGAATGTTGCAGGTAGTTAACACACTGTTGGTGAACATGAGGGTGGAAATGTCGGAGGTCATTGAGACACTGTTAGGGCACATGAGGGAGGGAATGTCGGAGTTAGATGCTGCAATAAGAGAACATGCCCAGACTCCACACCCATTGACAGAACCAACTGCCACTCCCACTCCAATCCCCAGACCAGTTTCTGAAGAGGCCCAAGCCGGGCCTTCCACATTACTGCCTGTCCCCCAACCCCAATAAGAAGTGTGCATGACCCAAGATATTTGAAAGAATAAGCTTGGTATGAACCCGAGAAACACTGTGCCACCACCTGCTGGCAGGGGTGGAGTCACCAACACCAAGCACAGCGGGTGGTCTTAGAATAAGGTGGAGGAGAGATGGGCGCAGCCTTTATTTGCTGTTTTTGTTGTAGTTGTTGTTATTGTTATTATTGTTGTTACTGTTGTAAATGTTCTCCGCAACAGGACATAGTCGACGTATTTACTGATGCATACGAAAGCATGGACCTTACGCTAAACATCCGTAAGACAAAGGTCCTCCACCAGCTTGTCTTCACCGCACAGCACTGCCCCCCCCAGTCATCAAGATCCACGGCGCGGCCCTGGAGACCGTAGACCACTTCCCATATCTCGGTAGCCTCCGATCAACAAGAGCAGGCATCGACGACGAGATCCAACACCGCCTCCAGTGCGCCAGTGCAGCCTTTGGCCGCCTGAGGAAAAAAGTGTTTGAAGACCAGGCTCTCAAAACTGCCACCAAGCTCATGGTCTACAGGGCTGTCATAATACCTGCCCTCCTGTATGGCTCAGAGACATGGACCATGTACAGTAGACACCTCAAGTTGCTAGAGAAATATCACCAACGATGTCTCTGCAAGATCCTACAAATCCCCTGGGAGGACAGGCGCATCAACATCAGCATCCTCATTCAGGCTAACATCCCAGCATTGTTGCACTCACCTCACTCGATCAGCTCTGCTGAGCATGCCAGACACGATACACCCAAAGCAAGTGCTCTACTCGGAGGTCCTTCATGGCAAACGAGCCAACGGTGGGCAGCAGAAACGTTACAAGGACACCCTCAAAGCATCCCTGATAACGTGCAACATCCCCACTGACAGCTGGGAGTCCCTGGCCCAAGACCGCCCTAAGTGGAGGAAGTGCATCCGAGAGGGCGCTGAGCACCTCGAGTCTCAACGCCGAGAGCATGCAGAAATCAAGCACAGGCAGCGGAAAGAGTGTGCGGCAAACCAGTCCCACCCACCCCTTCCCTCAACAACTATCTGTCCCACCTGTGACAGAGTCTGTGGCTCTCATATTGGACTGTTCAGCCACCAAAGAACTCACTTCAGGAGTAGAAGCAAGTCTTCCTTGATTCCGAGGGACTGCATATGATGATGATGATGATGAAGTGTTCTCAAATTAAAAGTATTTTGTAAGCTATGTAACTTTATAAGTTTAAACATTTGTAAGTGATCTTAAAGTTTTTAAGTGATCTAAGAGTTTGTAAGTGATCTTAAAGTTTGTAATTGATGTTAACATAAAATTTTGAAGTTTAATACAAGAATATTTTTTATTAATGTTAAGTACAAATGAGTGTTTGTTAAATTTTTGAATAAAATATATTTTAAATTATAACTGAATCATTTCCATTATTTGTACCGTTATTAACACAACTTTTTGAAGTAAAAAAAAATCATTTCCATTATTTGTTCCATTAACACAACACAACATTACGGAACAGGTCCAAACAGTAAACATGGTCCATTTGGAAAAGTTGCCGCTGAGCCTTCAGTCAGAAAAGCGTTCATGGATGAGCTGCTGGCGCAAGACTCGAGCAATCGTTAAAGGGGCACGACAACTCGCCCTGCTACGCCGTTGTGCTCCGGGTTCAGGTAGTTGCATAGCTTCTTCATCCTCCTCATCATCATCTGCATCTTCCTCCACATCATCAGCCACTCTCACCTCAGGTGGGTCTTCTACTAGCAGCTGCTGCTACTTCATGATGGCTAAGTTATGCAGCATGCAGCACACAACAGTGAACTGACCAACAATCTCAGGGGAGTATTGCAAGTAGCCTCCGGAATGGTCCAGGCATCGGAAACGCTAATTCAAGATGCCAATGGCCCTCTCTATAATACTGTGCGTCGCAATGTGAGACATGTCAGCTTCCATCCGGGTTACACGTAGGGGTGTCATGAGCAAGGTGGCAAGACCACACCCTTTGTCTCCCAGCAGCCAGCTCTGCCCTTCTGGCCACTGCTGAAACATGGCAGATACAGCACTCTCGCATAGGATGAATGCATCATGGGTGCTCCCAGGGTATCTCGCATCAACTGACATGATGAGATGCATGTCATCATACACGAGCTGCACATTAATGGAGTGGAAGCTTTTTCTGTTCCTGTACATCTCAGAATCCTCCAAAGGTGCGTGCAAGGCAATGTGGGTACAATCAATGCAGCCCTGTACCTTGGGAATGCAGTAATCCTGCAGAAGCCCACAGCCCTGTCATGCATTGCCTGGGTGGTCATGGAGAACTTTTATGTAATCATTCCTCCGGGCATATAGTGCAACAATCACCTGCCGAATGCAGATATATGTGGCCTGGAATGATCCAGATGCATATAATGAAAGTGCAGCTGTAACCTTCACTTCAATTAACAAAGCAGTCCTCCTGACGCTTCTAGGTTGCAGATCTGCTTTTACTAACTCACAGATCTCAGTTACAACTTCTTTGTGGAAATGCAGCCTTCTGGCGCAGTCTGCATCACTCAGATGCAGGTATGAACACCTGTCTCGATATACCCAACGTGGGTAAGGCCTCTTGCCCATCATCCTATGTGCTCTGAGGTTCCTCATGCAATGACATTGAATCAATCATCTCCTCCGCAGCACCAACGTGCTCTGTGGATCCTCATGTGAAGATGCTGAATCAATCATCTCCTCCGCAGGCGTGCACAAGGTACGGTATTGTCAGTATTGCCCCCATGATTAAATTGTACCTTTGCAAGAAGCTCAAAACAGCAGGACAAGCTTCTATGTTCTCTCTCTCTCCAAGGTCGACGCCCTAGTATGGACCACACCCAGGTCTGCGCATGCTCAATAGGCTTGCTTAAAATGGGAAGCTAGGCATTCAAATTAGGACATTGGGGCAACCACGTCTAATGCAATTCTTTAATTTTAGATTTTTTTCAAAGTACCACCCCATCACTGACCGAACGTCTCCTCACCAGGCTCGAGGGTCGGCTGGCAGAATCGTTCCCTTACCTGGACGCAGGTACTCGGCAAACACCCACCGCACCCGCCACCGCCACGCCTCCCCCCTCAACCCCGCCCCTGACCGCCCCCGGGCTTCTTTTGATGCTGCTGCATAGTGTAAGGATTCTTATCCTTTCAGTTCAGCTTTCACACACTCCCACCCCTCCCCCCAGGCTTCTTTTGAAGCCAAGCCCCGAGCCCCTGTGTCTGGGCAAGGGACTGATTCTGTCAGCCGTGCTCCGACCCTCGAGCCCAGTTTGGAGACATCGGATAGTGGCATGGCACTTTGAATAAAAAATCCAAATTAAAGAATTGCATTAAACTTCCATTTTCTGCATTTTAAGTTTGAAAAAGTTAAGCTTGATGATGCATATTTAATGTGTTCTTGACTCCCTCCAAACCTTCGCCTAAAAACAATGGTGTCTTTCTGTGCCAATTTTTTAATGTGCGTTGTTTTTTCATAAGTGCCCAGAAGGTTTTTTGGGAATGATCACATACGCCATTCTCGGAAAAATGTAAGTTGGCCAAACTTGCATAAATGTGAAAAACTGGCATAGACATCAGGTTACACCCCCATGACACAAAAAAATTATAACTAACTGAGTTACACTGGTACACAATCTTTGGGCAAACTTGGATATTTTAATTTAGACCAAAAAAAGCGGCGCACTGGAAAAGAACAGCACAGATCACTAAGGAAAATTGAGCCCTGATAAGCCTCTTGTGAGATACCTTATCTAAATCTTTCTGAAAGTCCAAGCAGACAATGTGTACCGAGTTAGCCTCATCCATTAACCTGCTGACTTCTTCAAAAAATAAAATCAAATTTGGGAGACACACCCTTCTTTTACGAAAGTCATCTTAGGAGTCCCTGATAAGGCCTTCTGTATCTAAGTAGACATATATGGCATCTTTAATGACACCTTTAAGCATCCTACCTGTTACTGAAGTCATGCTAAAGGGCCTACAGTTACCGGGTTTTGCCTTATTACCCTTCTTAAAAATTAGAACTATGTTAACATCCTTCCAGTCTAAAGGAACAGTCCCCTAATCCAGCAAGCTCTTAAAGATACAGGCAAGAGGCTCGCACAGCACCTGTCTCATCTCCTTAAGGATCATCGGGTGGATACTATCTGGACAGGTATCCTGATCTATTTTAAGGTTCTATATTCTATCTAGGACAATATCCTTATCTGTTTCAATATTAACAATTTTACTGTTAACAGCATCATTTAATGTCATCAGTGAAGTATTCCCTTCAAGAGTAAAGTCCGATGCAGCGCAGGCTCCAACTAGTCTTCAAAAATTGTACCAATGGGTCCTGACATGAGCACAACATCCTCATTTCAATATTAAAATGAGGCCTGAGGCCTATGCTGTGTGCTTGATTCAGGCAGTTTTCAGGGCCGTCTTTAAAGAGCCCTGACAAATTGAGCAGTGGTGAAACACAGGGCTTCGCACTGCTAAATTTATCATTATTGCATGCACTTTATGATTGTAAAACAAGCACAATTATGTTTAACTTCTCTCTCTGTATTTTAACCTGAGCCACACATATATTGTATACATTTATGGCATAGATAATGCATCATTATCCCTTCTGCCCTTATTTCTTTTATACCTCCTCTGTTTTCCAAATTTTGTACACCATCTGTCACCAAAATAATGAATGTTTTACTAATTGACATTTGCAAGCAGAGTTGCAATATTGCATGAGAGAGCAGATGCTATTTAGGCCTAGTTGAGCACTGTAATTTGTGATGGAAAATTGGAACTGAGCAGTATTAAGGACATCCTGTTCCTTAATTATTGGTTAAATTGGTTTTTAACTACACTGACATGACCGTAACTGCACATGATTAACTTGCAAAACAAAATCCACTCAAAATGTAAGCACTTGCCAATATCCAGTTTTTATATCGTTTAGTAAATCCATCAAACATTACCCTACAATGACATCCACATAGGTTTATATGCTCTCGGTCCACATACTTATTTTACTAGACTCTCTGGATCTGGCAGTGAAACATTTTATGCTAAAATGGAAAGTATAATTTAAATGGTAATAATGGTCAGCTTTGTGACTAAATAGCTCTTAAGTTATATCATCATATAAATTATGAGTGACAACATTAAAAAAACAACTACAACATAAATGATAATGTAAAAAATTATTGCATATAATGGTACAAATAGACTTCTGGTTATTGCCACTATTTTTTAAGTCCTTTCCCATATTGCTCATATATTTAATGCATTACTGACATTCAGTTTAGCATTCTGACTTAAAATTCAAATTCTACCCAAAATTGTAAACATTAAAAAGGCACCCCTCGTATAACAATGGGCCCAAAAATCCACAGGGATTTTGCCAGATTCCCATTGAATCTCTGGCAGGGGTCTGGAGGCAAGCACTGGGAAAGGGTTTCAGATCTACCACTGGGAAAGGGTTTGTTCAGAATATTTGTGGTGAGAGGATAGTGTTATGTATGGAGAAAGTGTCAGACTGAACACTGTGAGCTCAAACTAAATTGTGACCTTAGTCTTTTATTGCAGGTCTCCAGAGTGCCTCTCCAACCTGTGAAGCCTCCTTAAATACCTGTGCGCCCAAGGGATTGTGGGATCCCTTGGGACTCCAGGGGATGAGCCCTCTGGTGGCTGTACAGAGTAAATACAAGTTTACATATATAATAACACTCCCCCCCAAAGTTAATAGTGTAACTATTTACAATGTGAGTCGATCTGGGGCCTTTCTTGCCCTGGTTGATCGTCTCGGTGTGAAAGCTGGTGTTGTTGAATCATTTGTGGGCCCTCGTTGGGCTGCTGTGCAGCTGGCCTTGCTGGGCTGCCTGGTGTGTTGGGTCCTGTTGAGCTGCTGTGGATGATGGGTTGTGCTTCGTGGTCAACCGTGGTGCCGGTTGCCACTGGTGTGTATGTTGAGGGATCAAAAAAGGTAGGGTCCAAGGTGAGTTACTCAGGATAGTCCGTGAATCTGAGTTTGATTTGGTCCAAATGTTTCCGGTGAATGAGTCCATTTGAAAGTTTGACCCGATACACCCTGCTCCACTCTTTGACCACGACAGTGCCGGGAAGCCACTTGGGACCTTGTCCATAATTCAATACAAATACAGAATCATTGATTTCAATCTCGAATGACACATTTGCGCTATCATGGTATATATTTTGTTGAAGCCGCCTGCTCTCTACCTGTTCATATAGATCAGTGTGAACTAATGAGAGCCTTGTTTTAAGTGCTCTTTTCATGAGCAGTTCAGCAGGTGGGATCCCAGTGAGCGAGTGGGGTCTCGTGCGGTAACTGAGCAGGACTCGGGATAGGCGAGTCTGCAGTGAGCCTTCAGTTACCCTCTTCAAGCCTTGCTTGATGGTTTGCACTGCTCTCTCTGCCTGATCATTGGACGCTGGTTTAAATGGGACAGATGTGACATGTTTGATCCCGTTATGGGTCATGAATTCTTTGAACTCAGCTCTGGTAAAACATGGCCCGTTGTCGCTCACCAGGACGTCGGGTAGGCCGTGTGTGGCAAACATAGCCCGCAGACTTTCAGTAATGGCAGCAGACGTGCTAGCCAACATTACCTCACATTCAATCCACTTGGAGTACGCGTCTACAACCACAAGGAACATTTTACCCAAGAACGGGTCTGCATAGTCGACGTGTACCCTAGGCCACGGTTTGGAGGGCCAAGACCATAAACTTAGTGGCACCTCCCTGGGTACGTTGCTTAACTGCGAGCATGTATTACATATGTGAATGCAGGGCTCTAAGTCTGCATCGATACCGGGCCATAACACGTGGGATCTGGCTATCGCTTTCATCATTACAATGCCTGGGTGGGTACTGTGGAGGTCATTGATGAAGGTGTCTCTGCCCTTCTTGGGAACCACTACACGATTGCCCCACAGAAGGCAGTCTGCCTGTGTAGACATTTCATCTTTGCGCTGCTGGAACGGCTTTATCTCTTCCTGCATTTCCATTGGGACACTGGACAAGCTCTCATGAAGCACACAGCTTTTGACTAGGGATAATAAGGGGTCTTGGCTCATCCAGGTTTGGATCTGCCGGGCAGTGACGGGTGATTGCTCACTCTTAAATGCAGCCTTCTGAGAGCATTGGCGCAGTTTTCTGTGCCTGGCCTGTGGCGGATGGCGTAGTTGTATGTGGATAACGTGAGCGGCCATCTCTGGATGCGGGCCGATGCGTTGGTATTTATCCCTTTACTCTCGGAAAACAGGGATATGAATGGCTTATGATCAGTTTCCAATTCGAATTTTAGCCCAAACAGGTATTGATGCATTTTCTTTACCCGATAGACACAGGCTAACGCTTCTTTCTCAATCATGCTGTAGGCTCTCTCAGCCTTAGACAGACTCCTGGATGCATAAGCAACCGGTTGCAGTTTCCCGAAATCATTAGCTTGTTGCAATATACACCCGACGCCATATGACAATGCATCATATGCTAGTACCAAACGTTTACATGGATCCTACAACACAAGCAATTTGTTTGAGCATAATAATTTTCTCGCTTTTACAAAGGCATTTTCTTGAATTTTGTCCCAAACCCATTCAACCCTTTTTCGTAGTAAAACATGCAGTGGTTCTAACAGTGTGCTGAGACCCAGTAAGAAGTTACCAAAGTAGTTCAGGAGTCCCAGAAATGACCGCAGCTCGAACACATTCTGTTTCTCTGGAATATCGCCGCCGCTGACCGGCTTCCAAACGGGCATCTGTAATAAATAAAAAGACCTTTGTGCATGTTGATGCAGGTGAGGCCCTTCGATGATTCCTCCAGTGCCTGCATCATGTAGGCTGAAGTCAGATCCAGCTTCGTGAACGTCTTTCCTCCCACCCGCATTGCAAAGAGGTCGTCGGCCTTTCGTAGTGGGTATTGGTCCTGCAGGGAGAAACGATTGATAGTTACTTTGTAATCGCCACAGATTCTGACGGTGCCATCTGCCTTGAGGACAGGAACGATCGGGCTGGCCCACTCATTGAACTCGATCGGTGAAATGATGCCCTCTCGTTGCAGTCGGTCTAGCTCGATCTCTACCCTTTCTCTCATCATGTACGGTACTGCTCTCGCCTTGTGATGGATTGATCACGCCCCTGGAATTAGGTGGATCTTCACTTTTGCTCCTTGGAATTTCCCGAAGCCTGGTTCGAACAGCGAAGGGAACTAGTTTAAGACCTGGGCACATGAAGTGTCGTGAGCGGGCGATAGCGCTCAGACATCGTCCCAGTTCCAGCGGATCTTTCCCAGCCAGCTCCTGCCGAGCAACGTGGGACCATTGACCGGTACCACCCAGAGTGGTAGCTTGTGCACCGCTCCATCATAGGAAACCTTCACGGTAGCACTGCCAATTATGGGAATCAGTTCTTTTGTATAAGTTCTTAATTTCGTACGAATTAGAGTTAGGACTGGCATTGAGGCATTGTTGCACCACAATCTTTTGAAAGTCTTTTTGCCCATGATGGACCGGCTCACGCCCGTGTCCAGTTCCATTGACACCGGGACTCCATTTAGTTCAACATTCAGCATTATCACGGGACATTTCATGGTGAATGTGTACACCCCATGTACCTCTGCCTCCTCGGTCTGAGTCTCTGGTTCGTCGTGATCCTCCGTGGATCTGTCCTCCTCTGCAACATGGTGGTTTGCAGGTTTAACAGGATTAGCAGCTCGCCTGCACAAAAGTTGGAGGTGTCCCATTGTTCCACAGCCCTTCCAAACGTACTCTTCGAATCAGCATGATTGGAAATGATGACCACCCCCGCAGCGCCAACAAGGTGTTAATGGCCTTGCATTCATCACCCTTGATGGTGGACTTGAGACATCTGCGGACGTGCAGCTGCAGGCATGTGTGACCTGCCCTGTACGTTGCAATTCGAAAACAACATCACTTTGTCCACAGTATTTGTAGCAGCATTTGTGTGTTGAGAGATTTGCTTCGTATTGTTACTGGTGGCAATGAATGCCTGGGCTATCACTATGGCCTTACTCAAGGTTGGGGTCTCTACATCAAAGTTTGCGAAGTATGTTCCGTGGCCAATGGCAAGTATGAAAGTCTCTGAGCATGTGCTCCAAATGTCCCTCAAATTCGCAATGTCCTGCAAGGCGTCTTAGCTCGGCGACATAACTTGCCACTTCCAGGCCTTCAAAACTTTTGTAGTGTAGAACCATCTATGATGGTACCTCGCCATCAGAATGCTTTCCTTCGGGTTCAAATACTCTTGGACCAGTGTGCACAAATCATCGTATGATTTCTCCATGGGTTTCGCTGGAGTGAGCAGATTCTTCATGAGGCCATACTTTGATGCCCCATAGATGGTGAGGAGGATCGTCCTTTGTTTGGCAGTGCTCTCTTCCCCATCTAACTCGTTGGCCACGAAGTATTGGTCGAGTCGCTCCACAAAAGTTTCCCAATTATCTCCCACCGAAAATTTCTCCAGGATGCCCACTGTTCTCTGCATCTTTGAGTTTGCTATCTGTATCTCGTTGCCAATTGTTGTGTATGGAGGAAGAGTCAGATTGAACACTGTGAGCTCAAAGTAAAGTGTGACCTTAGTCTTTTATTGCTGGTCTCTAGAGTGCCTCTCCAACCTGTGAGACCTCCTTAAATACCTGTTCTCCCAAGAGATTATGGGATCCCTTGGGACTCCAGGGGATGAGCTCGCTGGTGGCTGTACAGAGTAAATACAAGTTTACATATCTAACAGATAGTTTCTACACTTTGGACATTTTGAGACTCAAAACAGAATGGGTGATGCCATGGCTGCCTTAGATTGGACCTCGGACAAGGAGCAAAATGAGCAGCAGCAGCAGTCTGCTGTAGAGAGACCTGTAGGTAGTCAGCAGAGAGGGGAGCAGTATAGAGGGGAGCAGCAGAGAGAGGAGCAGTGTAGAGGGGAGCAGTGTAGAGGGGAGCAGTATGGAGGGGAGCAGTATAGAGGGGAGCAGCAGAGAGGGGAGCAGTGTAGAGGGCAGCAGCAGAGAGGAGAGCAGTATAGATGGGAGCAGCAGAGAGGGGAGCAGTATCGAGGGGAGCAGTGTAGAGGGGAGCAGTATAGAGGGGAGCAGTATAGAGGGGAGCAGTATCGAGGGGAGCAGTTTAGAGGGGAGCAGTATAGAGGGGAGCAGTATCGAGGGGAGCAGTAGAGAGGGGAGCAGTGTAGAGGGGAGCAGTATCGAGGGGAGTAGTGTAGAGGGGAGCAGTATTGAGGGGAGCAGCAGAGAGGGGAGCAGCAGAGAGGGGAGCAGTGTAGAGGGGAGCAGTATCGAGCGGAGCAGTGTAGAAGGGAGCAGCAGAGAGGGGAGCAGTATAGAGGGGAGCAGTATCGAGGGGAGCAGCAGAGAGGGGAGCAGCAGAGAGGGGAGCAGTGTAGAGGGGAGCAGCAGAGAGGGGAGCAGTGTAGAGGGGAGCAGTATAGCGGGGAGCAGCAGAGAGGGGAGCAGCAGAGAGGGGAGCAGTATGGAGGGGAGCAGCAGAGAGGGGAGCAGTATAGAGGGGAGCAGCAGAGAGGGGAAGCAGCAGAAAGGTTGAGCTCGCAGGAGGCACTACCCATGTAACAGTGTATACAGGCAGAGGCTCAGCTTCCTTGGCCTCTCGGAAAAGCAGTGCCTCCGGAGGCTGAGGTTGTCTCATCAGATGGTGGCAGACATCTGCAACCTCCTAGAGGAAGATCTGTTCCTTGCTGTACCTGGTGACCACGCGTTACCAGTGGCTGTGAAAGTGACCACACCCCTCAGCCTTTTTGCCTCCGTATTGTTCCAGGGCTTTGCACCAGACATATCCATGCTCTTCTGGATCTTATGGCTGCACATAAATGCATCAGGCAGGTCATGGATGAGATGTTTGCCAGGGCTGGCAAATATGCCAACTTCGCCTGTGATGAAGCCAGTCGAAATGAGCGGGCGCCCGGGTCTGCGTCTCTGGCTCTTTCCACAGGTGACAATCCATGCACCCCCAGATTACTCTGGCGTATCGTATACTGCAACGGGTTCCACTCCATCAATGTTCAGCTGCTGTGCAGCCACAGGAAAAGGTTTATTCAGGCATTCATCAGATTATTTGGAATTGCCATGATGCTTTCATGGTGTGCCAGTTCAAGTTCCCTCAGCTCTTTGGATCTGCAAGCAGACTTAAGAGGTGGCTGCTAGGAGACAAAGGATACACCATGCAAACTTGGCCGATGACACTCATAAGAAACTCAACCAAGAGCAAGCACAACAAAACCCATATGACCACCACCTGTATCATTGAACAAGCGAACGGCATGCTCAAGATGTGCTTCAGATGCCTGGACAAATCCGGAGGCACCCTTCGGTGCGCACCAGCAAGGGTCTCCAGAATGATTATTGTGTGCTGCGCTCTGCACAACATTATGCAGCAGCGAGGATTGGAGCTGCAGGAGGAACAAGATGCTGAGCACTGATCATCTGCGGATGAATCTGAGGAGAAAGATGAAGAGGAAGAGGAAGATTAAGAGGAAGATGATGCTGCTTGGGATTCCCTTATATCTGTAAGGTTTAGTTTGTTACCACCCGTGGACCCATGCAACAACTACATCCAACTCATCCCTTCCCCCACTGACACAAAGCAGTTCTGCTACCAACCAACCAACCATTGCACATCCCCTCATTGGTTCCCGTTAATTCCTGTTTTCCCATGCATCAACAAACAACTGAAAAGGTTGCCAGCCAGCAACCAAGAATGGGCAACATAGGAAAGTGGTGCAGAGTAATACATTTTATGTAATTCTACTAAAAAATGAAAAATTAACAATGTAACCTTTACTCATACATCCATGTGCAACTACA
Organism: Pristiophorus japonicus; assembly: GCF_044704955.1. Taxonomy (NCBI): domain Eukaryota; kingdom Metazoa; phylum Chordata; class Chondrichthyes; family Pristiophoridae; genus Pristiophorus; species Pristiophorus japonicus. Next base: position 96,588,187 of record NC_091978.1, on the reverse strand, counting down.
AAGCCCTTTCTTTTCTGACCACTCCTAGTTGGTGCAACCATTGTGCCTGCAGCAGAGGCAGGGTGCTCAGATCCTTGCTCTGACTGCTGAGATGCTCTTTGCCGATGACCTCTAAGTTTTGGAGCCCATAAGGACCCTGCCAAAGACTGCTCCACCTGCACCTATGCCGGGATAGGTTCGGCCATTGGGACACAAGGTGGCATGTCGGGTACTAACTGATGGGGGGGGGCGGGGGGGACAATGGGTGAGATATGGGAATGTTTAGAGTGGAGTCCCGACTTCCATGTCCCCTTTCGCCATCATCCCTCTCATGGGCTAGCCATACTTCACTGCTACTACTCTGCTGGAGAGCAGCTTGGTGCAAATCAGTGATGCACTGTACAGCCAAGGTTAAGGTCTCTGCCCTATTTAAGGCACCAGACATATTGGCATCGAGAGTGTGTACCAACTTATTATGAAAGTGATCATATTTCACTCGCTGGTGAAATCACGTCAACATGTTGTATGACATGTGGGCCAATGACATTGCATTCTGTCACCAGGTAGCTGGGAGGTCCCCATCTCTCTAACGCCGATAGCCAGGGACGTCGAGATGCCACTGATCTCCAGCGCTTCCTCCTCTGCAATTGTCAGCTGGGAAATCTGTGGAGGACCACCTCTGGCTCTCTCCCTTTCCCTCATGTTTTTCATTCTTTTCTCCTGCAACGGGGAAAGAACAGACCTGTGAGTGACTGTAATGACATGTGTTCACCTCATTTGGTGAGGGTGATGATTAGGGACAGGCATGAAATTGGATAAGAATGAGGGTGAGTGGCAGTAGTGGATAGATAGATGGGGATATGAGGAAGTGCATAGAAAGAGAAGGATGGGAACACATGCAAGGTAAGTGGGTATGAGGAGTGATGTGAAGGAGTAGACCTGACAAGGCAGAATGAGTGTGGCGGTGTGTGTGATGCGCACAACAGGATGCAAGTGAATGTGCAACGTACTCACCGTTACTGACCTGGCTAGGTCATTAAAGCACACTGAAGCCTGGAGCGAGGCACAATGCAAGGGCTACTGACCTCGTGAGCCACCTCCAGCTTTGTGGCAGTGGCAGCTTTCTTACTCCCATTGCTGGGGAAGAATATTGCTCTCTGACTCCTCACAGCCCCAAGCAGCACACTTTAAAAAAAATTAATTCAAAGGATGTGAGCGCCACTAGCAAAGCCAGCATTTATTGCCCATCCCTAATTTCCCTTGAGTGGATGGTGGTGAGGCACCTTCTTGAACCACTGCAGTCCGTGTGGTGAAGCTATTCCTACAGTGCTGTTAGGGAGTGAGTTCCAGGATTTTGAACCAGCGACGATGAAGTAATGACGATATGCTTCCAATTCAGGATGGGGTTTTGACTTGGAGGGGAACATGGAAATGCTGGTGTTCCCATATGCTTGCTGTCCTTGTCCTTCTAGGTGATAGAGGTCGCGGGTTTGGAGGTGCTGCCGAAGAAGCCTTGGCAAGTTTCTGCAGTGCATCTTGTAAATGGTACACACTGCAGCCATGGTGCGCTGGAGATGGAGAGAGTGAATGTTTAAAGTGGTGGATGGGGTGCCAATGAAGTGGGATTGTGCTGCACTCATCCAGGCAAATGGAGAGTATTCCATTACACTCCTGACTTGTGCCTTGTAAATGGTGGAAAGACTTTGAGGAGTCAGGAGGTGAGACACTCGCCACAGAATACCCAGCCTCTGACCAACTCTTGTTGTATTTATGTGGTTGGTCCAGTTAAGTTTCTGGTCACTGGTGATCCCCAGGATGTTGATGGTAGGTGTTTCGACGATGGTAATTATTGTGTTCTAACACTGATGAGACTGCACACAAGGAGGTTAAAGTAACAGTGACCTCAGTCTTTATTAAGACACTCCAGAGTGAGTAACAGGCCTTAGGGGCTGGCTTATATACAGTGCTCCCAAGGGATGCTGGGATTTTTTGGGACTTCAGGATATGCGCTCCTTGGTGGCGGAACATGGCAGTGCATGCTTTACAGATACACAACATCAGTCCCCCGCAAAGTCAAAGTGAAAACTATTTACAAGGTGAGGCGGTTGGGAGCCTTTCTTTCCCTGGTGGACCGCCTCGTACAAATGGCTGTTCTGGTGTGTTGGTTGTGCCCTCGCTGGGCTGGTGTGTTGTTGGCCCTGTGGGGCTGCTGGGTGAGCCTGGCCTTGCTGGGCTGCTGGGCGTGATGGGTTCGATTTCCTGGTCCGGCATGGTGTCGTTGATCCTTTGGGTGTGTGTTGTGGCTTGAAAAAGGTGGTGTCTGCTGTGGGTTGTTCAGGGCAGTCTGTGAACCGCAGCCTCGTTTGAAAATTTGTCTATTGTCTAGTTTGACTACAAATAACCTATTCTCTTCTTTAGCTATCACCGTGCCCGCGATCCACTTGGGACCATGTCCATAGTTTAGCACATACACAGAGTCATTCAGATCAATTTCCCGTGACACAGTGGCGCGACCATCGTTTACATTTTGTTGCTGCCGCCTGCTCTCTACCTGATCATGCAGGTTGGGGTGAACCAGCGAGACTGGTTTTTAGTGCCCTTTTCATGAGTAGCTCAGCCGGGGGCATCCCTGTGAGCGAGTGGGGTCTCGTGCGGTAGCATACTCGGGACAGGGGGTTTGGAGTGAGCCTTCGGTGACTTGTTTGAGGGTCTGTTTCATTGTTTGTACTGCCCGCTCTGCCTGCCCATTGGAGGCTGGTTTAAACGGAGCTGAGGTAACATGTTTGATTTCATTGCGGGTCATGAATTCTTTAAATTCAGCACTGGTGAAACATGGTCCATTGGCACTGACCAGTATGTCAGGCAGGCTGTGGGTGGCAAACATGGCCCTCAGCCTTTCAATGGTGGCGGTGGTGGTGCTTCCCGGCATTATTTCACATTCAATCCATTTTGAAAAAACATCCACCACCACCAGGAACACTTTACCGAGAAACGGGCCCGCATAGTCGACATGGATCCTCGACCATGGTCTGGAAGGCCAGGACCACAAACTTAGTGGTGCCTCTCTGGGCGCGTTGTTCAACTGAGCACACACGCTGCATTACCGTACACAGGACTCTAAGTCAGAATCGATATCGGGCCACCACACGTGGGATCTGGCTATCGCTTTCGTCATTACTATACCCGGGTGTGTGCTGTGGAGATCCGAGATGAATTCTTCCTGCCCTTTTTGGGTCGCACTACGTGGTTACCCCACAACAGGCAGTATGCCTGAATGGACAGCTCGCCCTTTTGCCGCTGGAACGGCTTGATTAGCTCTTGCATTTCAACGGGGATGCTGGCCCAGCTCCCATGCAGTATACAGTTTTTTACTAGGGACAGCAGAGGATCTTGGCTGGTCCAAGTCCTAATCTGGCAGGCCGTGACAGGTGATTTATCATTTTCAAACGCTACCATGACCATCAACAAATCTGTGGGCTGCGCCACCATCAACAAGTTTGCAGGCTGCGCCATTTCCACCCCCGTGCTGGGCAATGGTAGCCAACTGAGATTATCCGCACAGTTCTCGGTGCCTGGCCTGTGGCGGATGGTATAGTTATACGCTGATAGCGCGAGTGCCCACATTTGTATGCGGGCTGAGGCATTAGTATTTATCCCCTTGTTTTCATCAAAGAGGGATATGAGTGGCTTGTGATCGGTTTCCAGCTCAAATTTGATGCATTTTCTTTACCCCTGAACACACACGCTAATGCTTCTTTCGCTATCATGCTGTCGGCCCTCTCTGCCTTAGACAAGCTCCTGGAAGCATAGGCGACAGGTTACATCTTCCCCGCAACATTAGCTTGTTGTAATACACACCCGACTCTGTACAACGATGCATCACATGCTAGCACAAGTCTTTTACATGGGTTATACAATACAAGCAGCTTGTTGGAGCATAAAATGTTTCTGGTTTTCTCAAAAGCAATTACTTGGGTTTTTTCCCCATACCCAGTTCTCACCTTTACGCAATAACACATGTAGGGGCTCTAAGAAGGTGCTTAACCCCGGTAGGAAATTACCAAAATAGTTGAGGAGTCCCAGGAACGACCGCAGCTCCATGACGTTCTGTGGCCTGGGCGCTTTCCTGATTGCTTCTGTCTTAGCGCCTATGGCCGAATGCCGTCCGCCGCGATCTTTCTCCCCAAAAACTCCACTTCTGTTGCCATGAAGATGCATTTCGACCTCTTCAGCCACAGCCCTACACAATCCAGTCGCTGGGGGACCTCCTCCAGGTTTTGTAGGTGCTCGACGGTGTCCCGACCCGTGACCAATATGTCGTCCTGAAAAACCACCGTGCGTGGTATCGAATTGAGTAGGCTCTCCATGTTTCTTTGGAAGATTGCTGCAGCCGACTGAATTCCAAACGGGCATCTGTTGTAGATGAACAGTCTCGTGTGCGTGTTGAGGCCCTTCGAAGACTCCTCCAGCTCCTGCGTCATGTAGGCCGAAGTCAGGTCGAGCTCGGTGAATGTCTTGCCTCCTGCCAGTGTTGCATATATGTCGTCTGCCTTAGATAGCGGGTATTGGTCCTGTAGCGAGAAACGATTAATAGTTACTTTATAATCGCCGCAAATCCTGACCGTGCCATCACTTTTGAGTACTGGAACAATCGGGCTGGCCCACTTGCTGAATTCCATTGGGGAGATGATGCCCTCGCGTTGCAGCCTGTCCAACTCGATTTCCACTCTCTCCCTCATCATGTGAGGTACCGCTCGCGCCTTGTGGTGAATGGGTCATGCCTTTGCCCCAGAAAAGTTTCCACTGCCTGGCTCAAAAAGGGCAGGAAATTTGTTAAGAACCTGGGTACATGAGGTCTCATCGACATGTGATAGCGCTCGGATGTCATCCTAGTTCCAGTGGATTTTGCCCAGCCAGCTCCTTCCAAGCAGTGTGGGGCCATCGCCCGGGTCAATCCAGAGTGGCAGTTCGTGTACCGTGCCCTTGTAGGTGACCATGACCATGGCGCTGCCAGGACAGTGATAAGCTCTTTGGTGTACGTTCTCAGTTTCGTGTGGATGGGGCTCAGGGCTGGTCTGAGCGCCTTGTTGCACCACAGTCTCTCAAACATCTTTTTACTCATGATGGATTGGCTAGCGCCAGTGTCCAGTTCCATGGCTATGGGTAAGCCATTCAATATTATGTTTAGCATTATAGGTGGACATTTCGTCGAAAATGTGTGCACCCTGTGTACTTCAGCATCTGCCTTCTCTCTCTGAGTCTCGAAATTGCTTTGGTCCACCATGGACCGATCTTCCTCTGCCACATGGTGGTTAGCAGGTTTTGCAGAGCTTGCAGCTCATCTGCATGCTCGTTGGCGGTGCCCCATTGTTCTGTGGCTCTTGCAAACATACCCTTTGAAGCGGCATGAATAGGCTTAATGGAAGCCTCCATAATGCCAACAAGGTGTGAATTGACTTGCATTCATCCTTTGTTGCGGACTCTGAGTCATCTGGGTCACCTGAGGCCTGCTGGCAGTCGCAGACTCGTGGTTTCTGCCCTGTACAATTCTGCTCCCAAACACAGTTCCAGTTAATTTATGAACATTGCTAGCACTTGTGTGCTGAGAGATTTGTTTGGTGTTATCGCTGATGGCCATAAACACCTGTGCTATTGCAATGGCCTTACTGAGGGTCGGTGTCTCTTTCGTCAAAAGTTTTTGTAGGATTGTCTCGTGGCCAATGCCCCGTATAAAAATGTCTCTAAGCATTTGCTCCAGGTAGCCATCAAACTCACATTGTCCTGCAAGTCACCTTAGCTCGACAACATAGCTTGCCACTTCCTGACCTTCAGATCACTGGTACGTATAGAACCAATACCTCGCCATCAGCACGCTCTCCCTCAGGTTAAGATGCTCCTGAACCAGTGTACACAGCTCCTCATATGACTTATCTGTGGGTTTCACCAGAGCCAGAAGATTCTTCATGAGACTGCCCACAGACCGTGAGGAAGACCGCTCTCCTTTTTGCAGCGCTTCCTTCTCCGTCCAGCTCGTTGGCTACAAACTACTGGTCTAACCGTTCAACATAGGCTTCCCAGTCCTCACCCTCTGAGAACTTCTCCAGGATGCACACAGTTTGCTGCATCTTTGCGTTGGATTCGTGTACTCTTCGCCAGTTGTTGTGTTCCTAACACAGATGAGACTGCACACAGGGAGGTTAAAGTAACAGTGACCTCAGTCTTTATTAAGATACTCCAGAGTGAGTAATAGGCCTTCGGGGCTGGCTTATATACAGTGCTCCCAAGCGATGCTGGGATCCCTTGGGACTTCAAGAGATGCGCTCCCTGATGCCGGAACGTGGGAGTGCATGTTTTACAGATACACAACAGTAATGCCATTGAATGTTAAGGCGTGGTGGTTAGACTCTCACTTGTTGGAGATAGTCATTGCCTGGCACTTGTGTGGCACAAATGTTTCTTGCCACTTATCGGCCCAAGCCTGAATGTTATCCAGGTCTTGCTATATGTGGCCCGGACTGCTCCATTATCTGAGGAGTTGCGAATGGAATTGAACATTGTGCAGTCATCAGCGAACATTCCCACTTATGATGGAAGGAAGGTCATTGATGAAGCAACTGAAGCTGGTTGGGCCTAGGACACTGCCCTGAGGAACTCCTGCTGTATAGGAGTTCCGAGTAGAGCGCTTGCTTTGGGAGTCTTGTGTCAGGCATGAAAACAATGTGGCCCTCCCAACGGAGCTGGTCGAGTGTGGTCAGTGCTTCGATGCTGGGGATATTGGCCTGATCAAGGACACCAACTTTGGTCTTTTGACTCTAGCCAGTGGAGAGTTTTCCCTCTGATTCCCACTGACTTCAGTTTTACTAGTGCTCCTTGATACCACACTCAGTCAAATGCTGCCTTGATATCAAGGGCAGTCACTCTCAGCTCATCTCTTTTCTCCATGTTTGGACCAAGGCTGTAATGGGGTCCAGAGCCGAGTGGTCCTGGCAGAACCCAAATTTGACAGCAGTGAGCAGGTTTTTGGTGATTAAGTGCTGCTTGATAGCACTGTTGATGACACCTTCCATCACTTTGCTGATGATTGAGAGTAGACTGATGGGGCGGTAATTGGCCGGATTGGATTTATCCTGCTTTTTGTGGACAGGACATACCTGGGCAGTTTTCCGCATTGCATGGTAGATGCCAGTACTGCACTGGAACAGTTTGGCTCAAGGCACAGCTAGTTCTGGAGCACAAGTCTTCAGCAAGACAGCCGGGATGTTGTCGAGGCACTTAGCCTTTGCTGTATCCAGTGCGCTCAGCTGTTTCTTGATAGCACGTGAAGTGAATCGAATTGGCTGAAGACTGGCTTCTGTGATGGTGGGGACCTTCGGAGGAGGCCGATATGGATCATCCACATCAAGGGAGGCATCATTAAACAGGGCACAGCCTTTGAGGGTACTGAGTCCATATTCTGAAATTGCTATCTCTGTGCCAAACCTTGCAACTCCTCCAAATTCCATCTTTGGATTGGCCCTTTAAATGCTGGCATTGAGTTAGCGCCATACAGGTTCACACAATGCCTGCTGCCACATCCACTGCCACGCATTCGATGCCAAAGCTGGAAGTAAAATGATAATGAGGTGGCTGCACTGAAATTACTGATGGGCTTCCCACCCGATATCAGACACCCCCATCCCCTGCTCCCAACATGTCTCAAAGTTAATATCGGCACCATTGTGTCAATATAACAATTTATTTTAACCCTGGCATAATAGAATGGAAAGGTGTCTTGGCAGCTAACATGTCTTTATGTGGAATACTTTTTGCTTTGCCTCAGAATATTTTGAAAATCTAATCAGCTGCAACAACTGTTAACATTTTGGAACGACTTTAAATTTCCACCTCCCTCTTACCCTTAGGCAAGTTTTGCAATGTCAAGAACACTAATAAATGCTATCAATATTAGTTCAAAATCTCACTGCCAAGAGAGGCATAGTTTTACTTCCATTTCACTACACGAAGCTTGTTTTAAAATATATTTCTGTATATTGGACCCATGAGCCACAGAGATAGAAACTTAGGGCCTGAATTTGGTGAAGGCCTCCACCCACCCAAGTGCCGCCCAAAGGACAGCCGATGGCCGCCGAGGTCCCTGCCGGTTCTTTGGGCGGAATTTTCATCAGCAAGGCCCCTCGAAGGTCGGCGGGTGGCAAAGCAGTGACGTACGCCGGCAATCTGGGCGGGAACTGGCGGGAGATCTCATTCTCCGTGGCAAATGCACTTGCCGGCCAAGTACGGCCGAGGATGGAGTCGGTCCCACGGCGGGTCGAATACCTAAAAACAAAAAGCATTGAAAAAAAACATCTGACGACCTTCAGGGGACCCCATACAGGTAAGTCCCTGTAAAGAAATAAGTTTTAAAAATGTCACTCACCTGTTTTCCCCCATCTTCACACTTACCGTTGAGGACCGAGCAGCCTCCGCGCAGTGGTCCACCGACGTCCTGCCGCATGAATATAGCATCTCGGCGGGCGGGAGTCTACTTATGCGCATCGGCCGTCCGCTGACATTGGCGGGCACTTCCAGGCGGCTCTCCCCACCCACCCGCTCCACGCCACGTCGAAAGTGGCACCGGGCGGTTCGAGCAGAGGAATGTCGGCAGCAGTGGGCGGTAAGTTTATCAATTTCGGCCCCATAGATGAGTGTTATAACTAATCATTAAAAATATTTGTAGCTTCAAGTGAGATAGATCTCAGAACTTAGTTTGAAAGGAAACTGTTTGCAATTTATATAATGCAAATAAGATACCAATGGGAAAAAAGAGCAATTCATTCATCAGTCTGTTCCACTGCACAAGTATTTTGGACATCTCTGGAGGTCATTTTATGAATTAGTGCTGCCACCGTGGAGGTTAGGCCATGAGGAGTGCATATTGGGGATTCTAGTACATCCAATCCTGCACAATTTTCCATCCAATTAATGTTAAATCTTTGTGGTCATCATAAAGCAGGGTTTGAGACATTTTTTAAACATGTATTCCCCATAGGCATTAGAGAACCATTGAGTAAATAAGGGAGTAACGGCTGGAATTTTGCTGCCGGTTAGAAGGCGGATTCGGAGGTGGATCTGCTGTCAAAATATAAAAGATTGATCCTGCTGTCAACCTGCCTCCACGTCAGTTTCCCAAGTGCTGGGTCGGTCTGCGCTTTTGGTGTGCAAAATTAAAGCACATGGTATTGGGGGTAATGCACTGACGTGGATAGAGAACTGGTTGGCAGACAGGAAGCAGAGAGTCGGGATAAACGGGTCTTTTTAAGAATGGCAGGCAGTGACTAGTGGAGTGCCGCAGGGCTCAGTGCTGGGAGCCCAGCTATTTACAATATACAGAAATGATTTAGATGAAGGAATTGAGTGTAATATCTCCAAGTTTGCAGATGACACTAAACTGGGTGGTGGTATGAGCTGTGAGGAGGACGCTAAGAGGCTGCAGGGTGACTTGAACAGGTTAGGTGAGTGGGCAAATGCATGGCAGATGCAGTATAATGTGGATAAATGTGAGATTATCCATTTTGGGGGCAAAAACACGAAGGCAGAATATTATCTGAATAGAAACATAGAAACATAGAAAATAGGTGCAGGAGTAGGCCATTCGGCCCTTCTAGCCTGCACCGCCATTCAATGAGTTCATGGCTGAACATGCAACTTCAGTACCCCATTCCTGCTTTCTCACCATACCCCTTGATCCCCCTAGTAGTAAGGACATTATCTAACTCCTTTTTGAATATATTTAGTGAATTGGCCTCAACAACTTTCTGTGGTAGAGAATTCCACTGGTTCACCACTCTCTGGGTAAAGAAATTCCTCTTCATCTCGGTCCTAAATGGCTTACCCCTTATCCTTAGACTGTGTCCCCTGGTTCTGGACTTCACCAACATTGGGAACATTCTTCCTGTATCTAACCTGTCTAACCCCGTCAGAATTTTAAACGTTTCTATGAGGTCCCCTCTCAGTCTTCTGAACTCCAGTGAATACAAGCCCAGTTGATCCAGTCTTTCTTAATAGGTCAGTCCCGCCATCCCGGGAATCAGTCTGGTGAACCTTCGCTGCACTCCCTCAATAGCAAGAATGTCCTTCTTCAGGTTAGGAGACCAAAACTGTACACAATACTCCAGGTGTGGCCTCACCAAGGCCCTGTACAACTGTAGCAACACCTCCCTGCCCCTGTACTCAAATCCCCTCGCTATGAAGGCCAACATGCCATTTGCTTTCTTAACCGCCTGCTGTACCTGCATGCCAACCTTTAATGACTGATGTACCATGAAACCCAGGTCTCTTTGCACCTCCCCTTTTCCTAATCTGTCACTATTCAGATAATAGTCTGTCTGTCTGTTTTTACCACCAAAGTGGATAACCTCACATTTATCCACATTATACTTCATCTGCCATGCATTTGCCCACTCACCTAACCTATCCAATTCGCTCTGCAGCCTCATAGCATCCTCCTCGCAGTTGACACTGCCACCCAACTTAGTGTCATCTGCAAATTTGGAGATACTACATTTAATCGCCTCGTCTAAATCATTAATGTACAGTGTAAACAGCTGGGGCCCCAGCACAGAACCTTGCGGTACCCCACTAGTCACTGCCTGCCATTCTGAAAAGTACCCATTTACTCCTACTCTTTGCTTCCTGTCTGACAACCAGTTCTCAATCCATGTCAGCACACTACCCCCAATCCCATGTGCTTTAACTTTGCACATTAATCTCTTGTGTGGGACCTTGTCGAAAACCTTCTGAAAGTCCAAATATACCAAATCAACTGGTTCTCCCTTGTCCACTCTACTGGAAACATCCTCAAAAAATTCCAGAAGATTTGTCAAGCATGATTTCCCTTTCACAAATCCATGCTGACTTGGACCTATCATATTACCGCTTTCCAAATGCCCTGCTATGACATCCTTAATAATTGATTCCATCATTTTACCCACTACCGATGTCAGGCTGACCGGTCTAGAATTCCCTGTTATCTCTCTCCCTCCTTTTTTAAAAAGTGGGGTTACATTGGCTACCCTCCACTCCATAGGAACTGATCCAGAGTCAATGGAATGTTGGAAAATGACTGTCAATGCATCCACTATTTCCAAGGCCACCTCCTTAAGTACTCTGGGATGCAGTCCATCAGGCCCTGGGGATTTATCGGCCTTCAATCCCATCAATTTCCCCAACACAATTTCCCGACTAATAAGGATTTCCCTCAGTTCCTCCTCCTTACTAGACCCTCCGATCCCTTTTATATCCGGAAGGTTGTTTAGGAAAAGGGGAGGTGCAAAGAGACCTGGGTGTCATGATTCATCAGTCACTGAAAGTGGGCATGCAGGTACAGCAGGCGGTGAAGAAGGCAAATGGTATGTTGGCCTTCATAGATGGGGAATTTGAGTATCGGAGCAGGGAGGTCTTACTGCAGCTGTACAGGGCCTTGGTGAGGCCTCACCTGGAATATTGTGTTCCGTTTTGGTCTCCTAATCTGAAGAAGGACGTTCTTGCTATTGAGGGAGTGCAGCGAAGGTTCACCAGACTGATTCCAGGGATGGCTGGATTGACATATGAGGAGAGACTGTATCAACTAGGCCTTTATTCACTGGAGTTTAGAAGGATGAAAGGGGATCTCATAGAAATGTATAAGATTCTGACGGGACTGGACAGGTTAGATGCGGGAAGAATGTTCCCGATGTTGGGGAAGTCCAGAACCAGGGGACATAGTCGTAGGGTAAGGGGTAGGCCATTTAGGACTGAGATGAGGAGAAACTTCTTCACTCAGAGAGTTGTTAACCTGTGGAAATCTCTGCCGCAGAGAGTTGTTGATGCCAGTTCATTGGATATATTCAAGAGGGAGTTAGATATGGCCCTTACAGCTAAAGCGATCAAAGGGTATGGAGAGAAAGCAGGAAAAGGGTATTGAAGGAATGATCAGCCATGATCTTATTGAATGGTGGTGCAGGCTCGAAGGGCCGAATGGCCTATTCTTGCACCTATTTGCTATGTTTCTATTTTACAGACCTGACACCAAGCAGCAGGAGAGACCAATGACATCATCAAGAGCTTGTTAAAAGGTAATTGAACAGCATTTTATTATTTACTTACCATTTTGTCAGCTTTTTCACGAGCGTCCCAGCACTCAGGGATCATGCCACGTAAGTGGGTTGGGTTTTCAATGCCTCCCCATTCCTCTGAATGGTTAACAGCGTCAAAAGTGGTATAAAAGCTATCATTTCACAGCTGTTCACTTTCTAATCTTTGAAGCTGGAGTCTTCAGGATTTGGAATATACTTTTCAGCTTTATGCAGATTGGAAGTATCTGGAGTAAACTCTCTATCCACTGTCACCTCTTTGGAGAAACCTCTCTCACCATTGACAGATCGCTTCTGTCATCTCAACCTCACCTGCTATCTATTCCATCAGCATCGGTGTCCTTGAAAAATCTCATGTTGCCCTCAGAATCCCACCATGATCAGCCCCAACATCAGCATCACCAACAACTACACCAACCTTCCCCACAATCACCTGATGCTGCACAAGACACAGGGCATGAGCACCCAACCACATTGCTGCCCGGGACTCCAGAGATGGCCTCACCATGGCCAGACATACTTCAGTTGATGCTGTACACCCTGTGGCACAATCCCACACTAACACCATAAAGCATCCCTACAATGCCCAAGCCATGCCTTTCACATTCATCACCATTGTGGGCGGTACCGTTATGTCTCACCATTCATTTCAACTCACTGAGCCAAGGTGCGCACAAATCTGTCCAAAAAGGCAAAGTGTTCAAAATAAAGATTTCATATTTGGCAACACATTAACCAAAACTTTATATGAACATTGGCAATAACACCCAAGTACCTACCCTTGTGTATTGTTGGTTGGAATCATTGGACAAGGATGAGGGTGAGTGTGAGGGGTGGTGAGTTAGATGGGGAAGTGATTATGTCGATAGAGAGAGAGGAATGGATGAAGTTGCAAGGTAAGTTGGTGTGAGTAAGGATGTGCAGGGGTAGGTAGGGAAGGCTAAGTGATGGGGATGTGATGAGTGGCACAGCAGGATGAGATTGAGTGTGGTTTTGCAGTAACATTTCATGATCTACTGAGATCACTGAAAGATTAGTGCCACTGCAGCCAGGTCCTCTTAACAACATCCCTGCTTGTGCCCTCCTGTACAATGTGCAACCAGGCTGTGTTGGTGTTCTGGGGAGGTCTCTTTCACCCATTGAAAGGGAAGAGAACCTCCCTGCATGCTGTGACTCAACTCCCCCCATAATGGGAGAGCCTGGGTGCAGCCCTGCACCTTTATGCAGTGCTGGTCAGTGTTTGCAATGCCTCAATGCTGCAGAATACTGACAGCACAACTGTCAAAATGAATATGGACATGGTCCCTTTAAGGAAACCGGCTGATGACGTTTCATCAAATGATGTCCTCAGACCCGCTTCCTTTTACTTGGCCGGGAACCTCGCAGGATGGGCTTAACAAGCTCCATCAACGGAAATTATTTTCACAGAGCGGGACTGAGCCAGGGAGCAGAGTTGCAACCCAACACCTACCCCGTCCGCCCGGATTCGCCACGGTTAGTGAAATCATGGCCAATGCTTGTGTTTTTTACAATTAATGGAAAATTGTAGGGAGCATACACCAGAATTCCTGACCAGCCAGAAGTGCAAATTTGTCAATAACACTTGAATTTCTTTTAATTTTGATGCACATTTGCTTTCATTACTTCAAAGTTGATCGCACACTTCAATGTATGATGACAAACATCCTTTTGTTTATAAATTCTCTTGTGTGATTCAATGTAGTTATGTGGCACTATTTCTCCTTTGTACAACTTTATAAAAACACTTAAAAATATTTACAGCATTTGAAATGTAAAACATTTAGCCTTCACCTTTCATTGTCTCAGAATAAGGGGCCGTCCATTTAAAGCTGAGAGGAGGAATTTTTCTCTCAGAGGGTTGTAAATCTATAGAATTCTCTGTTCCAGAGAGCTGTGGAGGCTGGGTCATTGAATATATTTAAGATGGACATCGACAGATTTTTGAGCGCTAAGGGAATAAGAGATTATGGGGAGCGGGCAGGGAAGTGGAGCTGAGTCCATGATCAGATCAGCCATGATCTTATTAAATGGTGGAACAGGCTCGAGGGGCCAGGTGGCCTACTCCTGCTCCTATTTCTTATGTTCTTATGCAACCCACTAAGAGCTCTTACATTCATTGGAAAATTACATCAACCTCCATGCTCTATAAGCTCTGCTCATGACTCACAGTCATATTCCTTTTCACCAGACAAAGCTTCTTCTTCATTGCATCTGGAGACAAGCTACCATTATTTGCTGAAACATAAGGTCAAAACATAATGGTCGTCATAAAGCATGGTTTGAAACATTTTAAAAACATGTATTCCACACTGACATTTTAAATATTTAAATACATTTTTCACATATGCACTTCAAAATGTACTTTATACACAAAAAAGAATTACAGATCACACTCACTTCCATTGGAAAATGTAGAAATTTAAATTTGTACTTTGCTTTATCTAGTCTCAAGACCACATGCATTCTTTGTACGCTGTACAAGGGAAGCTTTATTGTTGATCTTATATTTGAGTGTCATAGTTTAGCACATTGAACCATATTTAGGAATTTGATACTATTTTTGAATAAAAGCTGTTATATTTGACACTCATAACTTCTCAGCATTACATCAAGCAACTTTAAAATGTGTATAATCTGCTAATATAGTTACCAAGGTGCTATATATCAGTGCCTTGGAATATAATATGTTTCATGAAGTTTTTTTTGGCCTCCCAGCAGAAATCAGGAACCCTCTCCCCAAAAGGCTGTGGATGCTGGGTCAATTGCAATGCTCAAGACTGAGACTGATAGATTTTTGTTAGGTAAGGGTATCGAATGATTTAGAGTAAAGGTGGGTAAATGGGGTTGAAATACAGATCAACCATGATCTAATTAAATGGTGGAACAGACTTGAGGGACTGAATGAGGGAAGTGAAGGACCCCAACTATTTAAAATCTATATTAACGACTTGGAAGAAGGGACTGAGTGTAACGTAGCCAAGTTTGCTGACGATACAAAGATGGGAGGAAAAGCAATGTGTGAGGAGGACACAAAAAATCTGCAATAGGACATAGATAGACTAAGTGCGTGGGCAAAAATTTGGCAGATGGAGTATAATGTTGGAAAGTGTGAGATCATGCACTTTGGCAGAAAAAATTAAAGAGCAAATTATTATTTAAATGGAGAAAGATTGCAAAGTGCCACAGTACAGCGGGACCTCGGGGTACTTGTGCATGAAACACAAAAGGATGGTATGCAGCTAGAGCAAGTGATCAGGAAGGCCAATGGAATAGAAACATAGAAACATAGAAAATAGGTGCAGGAGTAGGCCATTCGGCCCTTCAAGCCTGCACCACCATTCAATGAGTTCATAGCTGAACATGCAACTTCAGTACCCCATTCATGCTTTCTCGCCATACCCCTTGATCCCCCTAGTAGTAAGGACTACATCCAACTCCTTTTTGAATATATTTAGTGAATTGGCCTCAACAACTTTCTGTGGTAGAGAATTCCATAGGTTCACCACTCTCTAGGTGAAGAAGTTTCTCCTTATCTCGGTCCTAAATGGCTTACCCTTAGACTGTGACCCCTGGTTCTGGACTTCCCCAACATTGGGAACATTCTTCCTGCATCTAACCTGTCTAAACCAATCAGAATTTTAAATGTTTCTATGAGATCCCCTCTCAGTCTTCTGAACTCCAGTGAATACAAGCCCAGTTGATCCAGACTTTCTTGATATTTCAGTCCCGCCATCCCGGGAATCAGTCTGGTGAACCTTCGCTACACTCCCTCAATAGCAAGAATGTCCTTCCTCAAGTTAGGAGACCAAAACTGTGGCCTCACCAAGGCCCTGTGCAACTGCAGTAACACCTCCCTGCCCCTGTACTCAAATCCCCTCGCTATGAAGGCCAACATGCCATTTGCTTTCTTAACCGCCTGCTGTACCTGCATGTCAACCTTCAGTGACTGATGTTCCATGACACCCAGGTCTCATTGCACCTCTCTTTTTCCGAATCTGTCACCATTCAGATAATAGTCTGTCTCTCTGTTTTTACCACCAAAGTGGATAACCTCACATTTATCCACATTATACTTCATCTGCCATGCATTTTTCCACTCATCTAACCTATCCAGATCACTCTGCAGCCACATAGCATCCTCCTCGCAGCTCACACTGCCACCCAACTTAGTGTCATCCGCAAAATTTGGAGATACTACATTTAATCCCCTCGTCTAAATCATTAATGTACAATGTAAACAGCTGGGGCCACATCACAGAAACTTGTGGTACCCGACTAGTCACTGCCTTCCTGCCAGTACCTATTTATTCCTACTCTTTGCTTCCTGTCTGCCAACCAGTTCTCAATCCACGTCAGCACACTACCTGCAATCCCATGTGCTTTAACTTTGCACATTAATCTCTTGTGTGGGACCTTGTCGAAAGCCTTCTGAAAGTCCAAATACACCACATCAACTGGTTCTCCCTTGTCCACTCTACTGGAAACATCCTCAAAAAATTCCAGAAGATTTGTCAAGCATGATTTCCCTTTCACAAATCCATGCTGACTTGGACCTATCATGTCACCTCTTTCCAAATGCGCTGCTATGATATCCTTAATAATTTATTCCATCATTTTACCCACTACCGTATGTCAGGCTGACCGGTCTATTATTCCCTGTTTTCTCTCTCCCTCCTTTTTTTAAAAAGTGGGGTTACATTGGCTACCCTCCACTCCATCTTGGCCATCTTAGCCTTTATTGCAAAGGGGATGGACTATAAAAGCAGGGAAGTCTTGCTACAGCTATATAAGGTATTGGTGAGGCCACACCTGGAATACTGCGTGCAGTTTTGTTTTCCATATTTACAAAAGGATATACTTACTTTGGAGGCAGTTCAGAGAACGTTTACTAGGTTGATTCCGGGGATGAGGGGGTTGACTTATGAGGAAAGGTTGAGTAGATTGGGCCTCTACTCATTGGAGTTCAGAAGAATGAGAGGTGATCTTATCGAAACGTATAAGATTATGAGGGGGCTTGACAAGGTGGATGCAGAGAGGATGTTTCCACTGATGTGGGAGACTAGAACTAGAGGGCATGATCTTAGAATAAGGGGCTGTCCATTTAAAACAGAGATGAAGAGGAATTTCTTCTCTCAGAGGGTTGTAAATCTGTGGAATTTGCTGCCTCAGAGAGCTGTGGAAACTGGGACATTGAATAAATTTCAGACAGAAATAAACAGTTTCTTGAGCTGCTGGGGTGGGTGATCAGTCATAATCTTGTTGAATGGTGGTGCAGGCTCGAAGGGCCGAATGGCCTACTCCTGCACCTATTTTCTATGTTTCTATGTTTCTATGATAAGGGGTTATGGGGAATGGGCAGGGAAGTGGAGCTGAGTCCATGATCAGATCAGAATGGCGAAGCAGCTCGAGGAGCCGCATGGCCTAGTCCTGTTCCTACTTCTTATGTTCTTGTGTTCTTATGTTTGCCTCCTGTTTCTATGTCCTTGTCCTGGGGCCAGCCTAAAGATTGATGAAGGCTGCTGGCCTCTTAATTCCCTCTCAACAGGTGATATCTGGACCTGGTGTCCTTATCAGGAGCCAGGAGCACACTCTCATTCCTCCCAATGTTTTTTTCAGAAATTCAACCCACAGCTACCACAGTTGCCCTTATAAGTTGTATACACAATAGCCAGAATTTTGTTTTCCTGGGTAGGTCGGGTGCAAGAGGTCGTCGTGGCGTGTTCCGACCCTGTTTCTCATTTCATACCGCTCTTCAGAATGACATTCCCTTAATGAGGCCTATTAAGGCAGGCCATGTGCTACCCAGGCCTATTAAATGGTGCGGGTCTGATGTCGTCATCAAAGACTCATTTCCAGCCGGGATATTTAAAGGAGCCATGGCCACATTGCATTTAAAGGTTTATCTGGGAGTGTGCAGGCACTGTATTAGAGCATTTGGGTCTTGCTAAGCCTTAAAATCATGACTGCACAGAGGCAAAGGGCTGCACCCAGGTTCTCAGATGTGTCCCTCCATATACTTGTGGAGGGAGTGAGAGCATGCAGGGTCCTCTTCCCTTCTGATGGGCAGAAGAGATCCCCTCAGGAGACGCAACAAGCCTGGTTTGAGATAGCAGAGGTGGTGAACAGCAGGGATCTTGTAAGGAGGACCTGGGTGCAGTGTCAGAAGTGCTTCAATTATCTCATTAGATCAGGATCAGTGAGTGCAAAGCCACACATCTTCATCCTGCTGTGTCTCTCATCACATTCCCATCACTGCCTTCCCAAGACTACTTCTGCACATCATTACTCACACCAATATACCTTGTATGTCCACCCATCCCTCTCTATCTACAATCATTATCATCATCATCATAAACAGTCCTTCGGAATCGAGGAAGACTTGCTTCCAATCCTGAAGTGAGTTTTTTAGTGGCTAAACAGTCCAATACGAGAGCCACAGTCTCTGTCACAGGTGGGATGAGGGAGGTGGGATTGGTTTGCCACACGCTCCTTCCGCTACCTGCGCTTGATTTCTGTATGCTCTTGGCGTTGAGACTCGAGGTGCTCAGCACCCACTCGGATGCCCTTCCTCCACTTAGGGTGGTCTTGGGCCAGGGACTCCCAGGTGTCAGTGGGGATGTTGCACTTTATCAGGGAGGCTTTGAGGGTGTCCTTGTAGCGTTTCCGTTGCCCACCTTTGGCTCGTTTGCCATGAGTGAGCTCCGAATAGAGCACTTGCTTTGGGAATCCTGTGTCTGGCATGCGGACTATGTGGCCTGCCTGGTGGAGCTGATCGAGTGTGGTCAGTGCTTCAATGCTGTGGATGTTAGCCTGAATGAGGACGCTGACGTTGGTGCACCTGTCCTCCCAGGGGATTTGTAGGATCTTGCGGAGACATCGTTGGTGATATTTCTCCAGCAACTTGAGGTGTCTACTGTACATGGTCCATGTCTCTGAGCCATACAGGAGGGCAGGTATTACTACAGTCCTGTAGACCATGAACTTGGTGGCAGTTTGGAGGGCCTGATCTTCAAACACTCTTTTCCTCAGGCAGCCGAAGGCTGCACTGGCGCACTGGAGGCGGTGTTGGATCTCGTCGTCGATGCCTGCTCTTGTTGATAGGCGGCTCCCAAGATATGGGAAGTGGTCCACGTTGTCCAGGGCCACACCGTGTATCTTGATGACTGGGGCGCAGTGCTGTGCAGTGAGGACAGGATGGTGGAGGACCTTTGTCTTACGGATGTTGACCCATGCTTTCGTACCCCTCAGTCTATGTCCTGGAGTGCAGCCTCTGTATGTGCGCAGACGCAGGCATCATCCGCGTACTGTAACTCGATGACAGAGGTTGGGGTGGTCTTGGATCTGGCCTGGAGACACGCAGGTTGAACAGGTTCCCACTGGTTCTGTAGTTTAGTTCTACTCCAGCGGGGAGCTTGTTTGACTGTGAGGTGGAGCATGGCGGCGAGAAAAATTGAGAAGAGAGTTGGGGCGATGACGCAGCCCTGTTTGACCCCGGTCCGGATGTGGATTGGGTCTGTGATGGATCCATTGGTAAGGATCACGGCCTGCATGTCGTCGTGGAGCAGGCGGAGGATGGTGACGAACTTCTGGGGGCATCCGAAACAGAGGAGGACGCTCAATAGACCAACGGTTGACAGTCAAAGTTCTTCGTAAGGTCGAAGAAGGCCATGTATAAAGGCTGGCGCTGTTCCCTCCATTTTTTCTGTAGCTGTCGCGCTGCAAAAATCATGTCCGTTGTGCCGCATAGGGACGAAATCCGCACTGTGAGACACTCCTCACCTGGGTTTCCAGGTATAAAAGGGGAGATCCCACCTAGGTCCTGAGAATAAAGGTTAAGGTCACGTAGTGACTGTGTCTGCAGTACATGCCTCATGTGAGTTTGTAGTACAGTGCAGGGACACTACGTTTGGCGACGAGAAACGGGAATCACCAAACCATGAGGAATGCCGCCGGCAGCACAGAGGATCGATGCTGTGGGTGAGGACTGGGACGACTTCATGGAAAGACTCCAGCAGAGCTTTGTCATGAAGGACTGGCTGGGAGTGACAGCGGCTGACAAGCGGAGGGCGCATCTACTGACCAGCTGCGGACCACAGACGTATGCGCTGATGAAAGATCTGCTCGCACCCCAAAAGCCAGCGGACAAGTCCTTTGAAGAGCTCAGTCAGCTGATCAGTGAGCATCTCAAGCTGGCGAGTAGCGTACACATGGCCCGGCACCAGTTCTACACATACCGGCGTCGGGAGGGACAATACATCTTGGACTTCGTTGCGGACCTGCGGCGCTTGGCCAGTCTCTGTAAGTTCACAGACGCCTGCAGGGGGGAGATGTTAAGGGACTTTTTCGTTGAGGGCATTAATCATGCCGGGATTTTCAGGAAGCTCATAGAGGCCAATGACTTGATTTTAGAAGGGATGTCGTTGATAGCTCAGACCTTCATGGCAGGGAGAGACCAAGCTAATTTACGAGCGCAGCCCTGGTCCCAACGTGGTGATGGACCAGGGAATTAATACTGTGAATGCGGCTAGGGACCCCGCAGGCAGGCAAGGGCATTTTGAAACCGCCCAGGCAGCAGCAGACTCGAGGGTGGGCCCGCAACAGGGACAATGGAAAGGGGATCGGCAATTCACTCCATCACGAGGAACAATGCGTCCCGCGATGGGACCATTAACACCCACCATCAGAGTGCTTAGAAACAACCAAATGGACAATCAGGGAGGAATGCTTTGTAACAGTCCCTTTGTTCACAACAATCTCAGCTCATGCTGGAGGTGCGGGGGTAGACATACTGCGAAAAGCTGCAGGTTTCAGCAATACACCTGTAGGATTTGTAACGTCAGTGGACACTTGGCCAGGATGTGCAAAAAGGCTGTGGCGAAACTAATCTGCGAGACAGAGGAACCAGACAAGGGGTCTGCAATGCAGGATGATGCCTGGGGAAAAGCCATGGATGCTGAAGTTCAGCGAGTTCACGTGGCTGACGTCCACAGCTCATACACTAAAACGCCACCCATGATGATGAAAGTTTTATTGAATGGCATCCCGGTGCGCATGGAGCTGGATACGGGAGCTAGCCAGTCACTTATGAGCGCCCAACAATTTGAGAGACTATGGCCACACAGAGCTAGCAGGCCCAAACTGGAACGCATTGACACACAGCTATGGACGTACACCAAAGAGATCATCCCAGTGCTAGGCAGTGCAAACTTGGTGGTAATACATAATGGATCACAGAACTGGCTGCCACTCTGGATCATCCCGGGGAATGGCCCCACGCTCTTGGGGAGGAGTTGGCTAGCTGAGAAGAATTGGAAATGGGGGGATGTGCACGCCATTTCATCTGTGGAGCGAAGTTCATGCTCACAGGTTGTACAAAAATTCAGGTCACTGTTTCAACCCAGTGTCGGAATGTTCAATGGCACCAAAGTAGTGATACGCATCACTCCGGACGCCAGACCAGTGCACCACAAAGCCAGAGAGGTGCAATATGTGATGTGTGAAAAAATTTGAAAGTGAATTGGAAAGGTTGCTCAGCGAAGGCATAATTTCGACCGTTGAATTCAGCGACTGGGCAAGTCCCATAGTTGCTGTCCTTAAAGCAGGATGGCTCGGTCAGGATCTGTGGCGAATACAAAGCCATCATCAACCGAGTGTCGCTGCAAGACCAATACCCGCTCCCGAGAGCGGAAGACCTTTTTGCCATGCTGGCAGGTGGTAAGCTGTTCACAAAGCTGGACCTCACTTCGGCCTACATGACTCAGGAACTGGCTGAAGAATCCAAGCTTCTGACCACCATCATGACGCACAAGGGATTATTTATCTACAACAGGTGTCCGTTTGGCATTCATTCGGCGGCAGCTATCTTTCAGCGGAACATGGAACGCTTGCTCAAATCCATTCCTGGAACAATTGTATTCCAAGACGCCATCCTTATAACGGGTTGAGACACTGAGGAACACCTCCACAACCTAGAGGAGGTGCTACGCCGAATGGACCGGGTAGGCTTGTGGCTGAAAAAAGCCAAATGTGTGTTTTTGGCCCCAGAGGTCGAGTTTTTGGGCAAGAGGGTTGCCGCAGATGGGATCCAGCCCACTGAATCAAAAACGGAGGCGATCCGCCGGGCGTCCAGACCCGGCAACACGTCGGAGTTGCGATCATTCCTGGGACTTTTGAACTATTTCGAGAACTTTCTGCCGAACTTAAGCACATTGTTGGAGCCGTTACATATGCTCCTGCGTAAAGGTTGTGAATGGCTTTGGGGGGACTGTCAAGAACGGGTTTTCAAAAAGGCGAGGAATCTGCTGTGTTCTAACAAACTGTTGACTTTGTATGACCCCTGTAAAAAACTGGTTTTAACATGCGATGCATCGTCCTACGGGGTTGGGTGTGTGTTGCAGCAAGGTAATGACGACGGCCGACTCCCACCGGTGGCTTATGCCTCGAGGTCACTCTTCCAGGCAGAGCGTGGATATGGCATGGTCGAAAAGGAAGCATTCACTTGTGTTTACGGTGTGAAAAAGATGCACCAGTACCTTTTCGGGAGACCGTTTGAACTAAAGATGGACCACAAGCCGTTAACATCCCTATTGTCCGACAGCAAGGCTGTTAATGCCAATGCGTCAGCTTGCATACAGCGATGGGCTCTCACGCTGGCTGCATATGACTACACCATACGGCACTGGCCAGGCACTGAAAATTGCGCTAACGCGCTCAGCAGGCTCCCACTGGCCACCACCGAGGGGGCAGCGGGGCAAAGCGCTGAGATGGTCATGGCCATTGAGGCTTTTGAAACCGCAGGCTCCCCCATCACAGCCCACCAGATCAAACTCTGGACCAACAGAGACCACCCCCTATCCATGATAAAGAAATGTGCCCTGACTGGGGATTGGGCGCCCGCACACAGAGCGTGCCCCGAGGAGGTCAGACCGTTTCAGAGACGGATGGATGAGCTCTCCAGCCAAGCCAACTGCCTGCTATGGGGCAGCTGGGTAGTCATTCCTCGAAAGGCAGGGAAGTGTTCATCAGGGAACTCCACAGCGAGTACCTTGGCATCGTGTTAATGAAGACCATTGCCCGGTCACATGTATGGTGGCCAGGGATTGACTCAGACCTGGAACACTGGGTTCGCAGGTGCATAACATTTGTCCAGCTGGGCAATGCCCCCAGGGAGGCCCCACTCAGCCCGTGGCCCTGGCCCACCAGGCCATGGCCAAGTATTCATGTAAGCTATGCGGGCCCATTCATGGGGAAAATGTTCCTGACCGTTGTCGATGCATACTCAAAATGGATCGAGTGCATCATATTAAACTCGTGCACGACATCCATCACCGTGGAGAGCCTGCGTATGGTTTTCGCAACCCACGGCTTGCCGGACATCCTGGTCAGCGACAATGGCCCGTGTTTCACTAGCCATGAATTCCAGGAGTTTATGTCGAGCAATGGTATCAAACACGTCCGGAACGCACCGTTCAAGCCGGCTTCTAATGGTCAGGTGGAACGTGCGGTCCAAGTCATAAAATAGGGCATGCTACGCATCCAAGGACCCTCCCTTCAGTACCACCTATTGCGCCTCCTGCTGACCTACAGGTCCCGGCCACACTCGCTCACGGAAGTCCCGCCAGCGGAACTCCTCATGAAACGCACGCTAAAAACGCGGCTATCCCTCATTCACCCAGCCCTGGCAGACATTGTTGAGGGCAAGCGCCAGTCCCAAACCAAGTTCCATGTATGAAACTCAAGGGGGGGTGTATAGAAATGGATGACCCGGTATTTGTTCTTAACCATGCTTTGGGACCCAAGTGGCTTGAGGGCACAGTAATTGGCAAAGAAGGGAATAGGTTCATAGTGGTCAGACTAAACAATGGGCAGATATGCCGCAAACACTTGGACCAAGTAAGGAAAAGGTTCAGCATAGACACAGAGGAACCTGAAGAAGAGCATGAGATGTCACCCACACCACTGCCAGTGGATGAGCAACGAGGACAATCCACAGCATGCACAGTCCCTGCGGCCAGCCCAGACAGGCCGGAATCACCTCAGGTGACAGAGACGCATGCCGAGGCTCAGCCACCAGAGCCACAACTGCGGTGCTCCACGAGAGAGCGTCGACCACCTGAAAGACTTAACCTTTGACACAAAAAGACATAAGGCGGGGAGGTGATGTCATGTATGTAATCATCATGCAACAGTAATCTTCATGTAACTGTAACCTTCATGCAACTCCTGTACATTGTATTATACCCTAGAAATTCACACCCTGGCCACAAGGAGTGACCTTGTGGGAGACACTCCTCACCTGGGTTTCCAGGTATAAAAGGGGAGGTCCCACCCAGGGTCGAGACTCCTTGGTCCTGGGAATAAAGGTTAAGGTCACGTAGTGACTGTGTCTGCAGTACATGCCTCGTGTGAGTTTGTAGTACGGTGCAGGGACATCACAACTCCGGGAGTAGCTTCTCAGCCACGGGAAGAAGTCGGTTCAGGAGGATTCTAGCAACAACTTTCCCTGTGGCTGATAGCAGGGAGATTCCTCTGTAGTTGCCGCAGCCAGACTTGTCCCCTTTTTTAAAGTTGGTCACGATTACTGCGTCTCTGAGATCCCCCGGCATTCTCTCCTCCCTCCAGAGGAGAAAGATGAGGTTGTGTATTCGCGCCAGCTGTACTTCAATGACTCAGCAGGGATTCCGTCCGCACCCGTAGCCTTGTTGTTTTTAAGCTGTGTTATGGCTTTTTCTACCTCGTGCAGTGTTGGGGTCTCACTGAGGTGGTGGCGGATAGCATGCTGTGGGATGGAGTCGAGAACAATCAACTCAAAGGCAGAGTCTCGATTGAGGAGATCTTCGAAGTGCTCCTTCTAGTGGGCTACATTATCACATTCCCACCTGACTAACCACATCTCAAACTCACCCTCATCCTAATGCAATCGTACCAACTATAACCACAGAACGAGCTGTTTTGGCATTGGCATTCCTCACCCTCATAGTCACCATCTACAGATGTAACCCATCCATTCCTTGCTGGAGAAGAAAGCCCACAATGAGAAGGAGAGGGAGAGAACTGGAGGTGGCCCTCCATCGTTGGCCATGTTAACTGCAGCAGAGGAGGTCGTCCTGGACATATCAGGAGTTGCAAATCAGATGGCGGTGGGAGAGAGGGAGATCTCAGCAACCTGGTGACAGAATTACATCTCCTACAGCTACATGGCATACAGCAGTCACTCATATGGGGACTGATGTCAGCAGCCAGTGAATGTACATACTGGTATAGTTACCCATTCTTAATATATTTCTAAATCATCTCTTTACTCTCCCACAGTTCCAGCAAGAGCCATCCCACAAAACCGTCCAGGAGGAAGAGGGAAATGACTCCTCAGAGGAGCCTCCAGCCTCTGAGGGTGCTCCACCACCATACATAAACGCACCCAGCACCAGCGCAGATACACACATCTTGGTGGGTCCCACATGAGATAAATTACTGTTGTCATCTGGTGTCTCATAAGTTACAAGTGAGCAAGGGGAGATGGTGGAGACAGGGACAGCAGGGGAGACTCCTCACTGGAGGGCGCAGGACACTCTCAGCTCTACTCAGCTGCATACAAATGCTGAGCCTCGAGGGCCACGCAGAAAGAGGGCATTCTAGGAGGTGCACCAAGAAGTGCAGGCGGCTTTGACAGGTTTTGAGAGCACAATGTCGGAAAGTGTGCAGAGAATGGAGGAGTCCATTTCCAACATGTTGCAGGCGATGGCGACTGTAGGCTCATGAAGGAAGACACAAATGACCTTCCGGATGTACGAGAGGACCGAGGGTTTAGTGAGAAGGAGGAACTGAAGGATATCCTTATTAGGCGGGGAATTGTGTTGGGGAAATTGATGGGATTGAAGGCCGATAAATCCCCGGGGCCTGATTGTCTGCATCCCAGAGTACTTACGGAGGTGGCACTAGAAATGGTGGATGCATTGGGTGATCATTTTCCAACAGTCTATCGACTCTGGATCAGTTCCTATGGACTGGAGGATAGCTTATGTAACACCACTTTTTAAAAAAGGAGGGAGAGAGAAAACGGGTAAAAGTTGGAATCTATTATTAAGGATGAAATAGCAGCGCATTTGGAAAGCGGTGACAGGATCGGTCCAAGTCAGCATGGATTTATGAAAGGGAAATCATGCTTGACCAATCTTCTAGAATTTTTTGAGGATGTAACTAGTAGAGTGGACAAGGGAGAACCAGTGGATCTGGTGTATTTGGACTTTCAAAAGGCCTTTGACAAGGTACCACATAAAAGATTGGTGTACAAGATCAAGGCACATGGTATTGGGGGTAACGTACTAGCGTGGATAGAGAATTGGTTGGCAGGCAGGAAGCAGAGAGTCGGGATAAACGGGTCCTTTTCAGAATGGGAGGCAGTGACTAGTGGAGTACCGCAGGGCTCAGTTCTGGGACCCCAGCTCTTCACAATATATATTAATGATTTGGATGAAGGAATTGAGTGTAATATCTCCAAGTTTGCAGATGACACTAAACTGGATGGCTGTGTGAGCTGTGAGGGGGATGCTAAGAGGCTGCAGGGTGATTTGGACAGGTTAGGTAAGTGGGCAAATGCATGGCAGATGCAGTATAATGTGGATAAATGTGAGGTTATCGACTTTGGTGACAAAAACATGAAGGCAGAGTACTATCTGAATGGCGACAGATTAGGGAAAGGGGAGGTGCAACGAGACCTGGTCATGGTTCATCAGTCATTGAAAGTTGTCATGCAAATACAGCAGGCGGTGAAGAAGGCAAATGGCATGTTGGCCTTCATAGCTCGGGGATTTGTGTACAGGAGCAGGGAGATCTTACTACAGTTGTACAGGACATTCGTGAGGCCTCACC
Source organism: Pristiophorus japonicus (assembly GCF_044704955.1). Taxonomy (NCBI): domain Eukaryota; kingdom Metazoa; phylum Chordata; class Chondrichthyes; family Pristiophoridae; genus Pristiophorus; species Pristiophorus japonicus. The sequence continues at coordinate 96,561,209 of NC_091978.1, read as the reverse complement.
TGGAATGTTGTGTTCAGTTTTGGTCTCCTAACCTGAGGAAGAACATTCTTGCTATTGAGGGAGTGCAGCGAAGGTTCACCAGACTGATTCCAGGGATGGCTGGACTGACATATGAGGAGAGACTGGATCAACTGGGCCTTTATACACTGGAGTTTAGAAGGATGAGAGTGGGTCTCATAGAAACGTATAAGATCCTGATGGGACAGGGCAGGTAAGATGCGGGAAAAATGTTCCCGATGTTGGGGAATTCCAGAACCAGGGGACATAGTCTTAGGATAAGGGGTAGGCCATTTAGGACTGAGATGAGGAGAAACCTCTTCACTCAGAAAGTTGTTAACCTGTGAAATTCTCTGCCACAGAGAGTCGTTGATGTCAGTTCATTGGATATATTCAAGAGGGAGTTAGATATAGCCCTTATGGCTAAAGGGATCAAGGGGTGTGGTGAGAAAGCGGGAAAGGGGTACTGAGGTGAATGATCAGCCATGATCATATTGAATGGTGGTGCAGGCTCGAAGGGCTGAATGGCCTACTCCTGCATCTATTTTGTATGTTTCTATGTTTCCATGTTTCCATGGAAAGGATGACCACCTGCATGGAGCAGCTAATGTGCCACTCACAGGAGCACACGGAATCTATGGATCGATGCCAGAGGCTCATAGACCTCCTCTCTAGGAGCGATGTCAATGTAGACTTGGGTCCTCATCACACCACTGCTGTACAGCAAGGTGCCCTCCACCTGCAGACTTTGTCTGGGGCCATCACAAGCTCCAAGACCCAAAGGAAGTTGGCCAAAAGTGTCTACGCAGTCACAGTAGGGAAGTGAGCAGGCTGCCTCTACCTCTGCTGAAGGCACAGTGGTTTCACCTTATAGAAGCACACATAAGAGAAAGATGAAACACAGGGAAACACAGCACAAGGATAAGCACTTGGGTATGTTAAGCTTGTGTTGAGCTTTTGTTACTCTTATGCCGCAGATAAAACAATTTATTTTCACCACTTTCTGGTCATGGCCAATTTTGTCTGCAACTTTGGAAGTGGCTTAGTGAGTTGAAGTGAATGGTGAGACATAACGCTACCTTCAGTAATGGTGGTCAGTGTGAAAAGAATGGCTAGGTCATTGCAGGGATGTTTTATGGTGTTGCTGCGGGGTGGTGGGAACCTGGCACAGCCATATTGGTGTAACGCCCGAAGTTAAGAAAATCTGGCTATCATGAGGCCATATCTGGCCTCCCATGCAACAATGAGCTTGGCTGCTGGTGGGATGTTAACCACAGGTTTCTCCTCCTCCTTCACCTCTGAAGCGGCTGTGCGCGCAGTGCCTGCCTCTTCATGCAGCGCTAATCCTTGCTGCTGCGCTATGTTGTGCAGCGCGCAGCAGATGACAATGATTCTGGAGACCCTGGCTGGTGCACACTAAAGAGTTCCTCCAGATCTGGCAAGGCAACTGAAGTGCATTTTCAATATGCCTATTGTCTGCTCAATGACATATCTGGTGGACATGTGGCTTTCATTATATCTCTCCTCAGCCTCAGTTTTTGGCTTCATCAAGGCTGACATGAGCCAGGTCTTCAGTGGATAGTCCTTCTCTCCAAACAGCCAGCTGGAAAATTTGGAGGTGCGAAGAGCTGAAGGAGGCTGGACTCACGCAGGATGAAAGTCATGCCAGCTGCCAGGGAATGTTGCTCACACACACATAATGATCTTCCTATTAATAAGAACATAAGAACATAAGAAATAGGAACAGGAGTAGGCCATACGGCCCCTCGAGCCTGCTCCGCCATTCAATAAGATCAAGGCTGATCTGATCATGGACTCAGCTCCACTTCCCCTCCTGTTCTCCACAACCCCTTATTGTAAGGGGTAGTCTCGGGGGTCAGGTTCACCTCTGACCTTCTGAGCAGTTCGAATCGCTCCCACTCCCTTGGGTTTTCAACTCTGGATTTATTTGAGGGATGTGATAAAGTGCAAGAAGCAACTGGTTTGGTGCAAAAGAACTTTGATTTTATGAAAGACAAGAAAATACAGTATCAAACTTATAATTACTCTAATAAAGAACAGTACATCACACATTCAAAGGGGTTACAGTGAATAATACACCTCCCACCTCCCAATACCTAACACTGACTAGATTAGACTCCAGGGCAAACAGGGACTATGCTTACCAATCCTTTATGGTCAATTGGCGGTATTTCACAATTTCGGGGTTTGCTGGACTCTGTAGCTTCTGCTTGCCATACCCCGAACGTCGAAGAAGACTTTTTACTGCACAATCTTCAGTTGGGTGGTGTCCGCTGATGCGGTAGGGCGAGTTTTGGACTTATGGGGTAAGTACCCGTTTTCTTTCGTTAGAAATCAGTTTAAAGTCTCTTTGGGTAGTGTTTTCACCTGTTGGTAGTCAGGACTTAGATTGTAAAATGGAAAATTTTGATTCTTCGGTTTCTACCTTGTGGAGTTTTGTTTCGAAGTTGGTCGATCGCGGTGGTTTTGCTGCTACCACGTTGGCTGTGGTCGGTTGCTGCCGCGATGGTGATGTTCTTCCTTCCTTTTCCGATTTCAGGACATCGAGGCTGTAGAAGTTAGTTACAACTGCTGCGGTGGTCTCTCTCCCTTCTTGATACTAAGCATCCCTAGCAGTGTCTTCTCAGGCAGTAGCAACTGCATAGCATACCCTTTGTTAAAACAGGGCCCAGTTATACTGTTGGAGCTGTCCTAATCTTCACGCCAAATCAGTCCAGAATTCTTTGTTTAATTTTGACGGGCCCGATAATTCTTTGTCATATTTTGGTGGACTCATTAAAATGTTCACTTGTCTCGGGTGTGTCGATCTTCTAAATCTGTTTCTGAATGGAAATATTAGCTTGGTATTTGCCATGTCTGTCTGTGCTTGTTTTTTTTTCATGCGGGCTGGATGGGCCTTTTGTTGTTATGCATGCTGAAATGGCTTTCCAGATTCAGGTTGATGGTTAGCTATCTCTGGGTTAATTGTTGCTATGTTAATGTCTCCTGTGGAGAAGGGTTTTTGAATATCCACAATTCTCCAGACAATTTACTTTAGTTTCAATACCCCAGACAGATTCAATACTCAAAATGGTTTCTTTGTAGGATTGTCATCCTTTAGTTCTCTAGCCCTGCCCACAGACTAAATTTGTCTCATAAAATCCCAAATTCAATTAAAGTTCATAGTTTCTTCCATGTGTACTTTAGGATTTCAAACTTTCTGAGAGATAGTTCCAAATTAAATTTCCTTTCCAATGAGTCCAAACACTTGCGGTGGGGCGGGGGGGAGGGGCGGGGTGGTCCCATGAATTTTGCACCCTTCAGTAACCCCTTATCGTTTAAGAAACTGTCTATTTATTTCTTGAATTTATTCAATGTCCCAGCTTCCATAGCTCTCTGAGGCAGCAAATTCCACAGATTCACAACCCTCTGGGAGAAGAAATTTCTCTTTATCTCTGTTTTAAATGGGCGGCCCCTTTTCTAAGATTATGCCCCCTAGTTCTAGTCTCCCCCATCGGTGGAAACATTCTTTCTGCATCCACCTTGTCAAGCCCCCTCATATTCTTATATGTTTCGATAAGATCAGCTCTCATTCTTCTGAATTCCAATGAGTAGAGGCTCAACCTACTCAACCTTTCCTCATAAGTCAACCCCGTCATCCCCGGAATCAACCTAGTGAACCTTCTCTGAACTGCCTCCAAAGCAAGTATATACTTTTGTAAATATGGAAACCAAAACTGCACACAGTATTCCAGGTGTGCCCTCACCAATACCTTATATAGCTGTAGCAAGACGTCCCTGCTTTAAAAGTCCATCCCCTTTGCAATAAAGGCCAAGATACCATTAGCCTTCCTGATCACTTGCTATACCTGCATGCTATCTCTTTGTGTTTCATGCACAAGTACCCCCAGGTCCTGCTGTACTGCAGCACTTTGCAATCTTTCTCCATTTAAATAATAATAACGAGCACTTTGATTTTTTCTGCCAAACCAAACCAGCTACACATTGAGGGAGTGGATGCCCTTGCGGTTGACAAACACTCCTGTGTGATGATGGGGTTCCCTGATGACCTCATGTGTGCAGTCGATGATGCCCTGCACCCGTGAGAAGCCAGGCAGAATGGCAAAGCCACATGCCCGCTCAGTAACACTGGTGCGTCATCAGTGGCAAAGTTGATATAATTGGCTGATTTGTCCAACAAGGCAGCGGTGACCTGTGTGAAGCATCTGTGGGCGACTAACTACGAGACGTATCAAATGCCACCTGCAGATCCCTGGAAAGAGCCCGAAGTGAAGAATTTGAGTGAGCTGGTGACTTCGATAGCAACTTGTAATTCATGTCCACCCACTCCTCTGGGCTGCAGGGCTTGCTCCAGCAATTTTCAAATGTCTGCGATGACCTAGCACAATAGCCGGAGCCTCCCTTGTCACTGTTGTTCAGTCACTTTGAAGAAGCTGATCCTCTGCCTGCATATCCTGTGTTGTGGGTAGCAACTCCGGCGCAGTGCAGCCCTGCACTGATGCCCTCTGTCCAATGGAGCATCAGGTGGTTGACGAGAAGTTTGGTGGTGTTGTTGTTGCTGCTGCTGATGTGCCTGGTGCTACTGATATTGGGGCTCATCCTGGTCAAATTCTGAGGACCAAGGTGAGACAATATAAATGGCACTCATGCTGATGGCGGTCAAGTAGAGATAGAAACATAGAAATTTAGACAATAGGTGCAGGAGTAGGCCCTTCAAGCCTGCACCATCATTCAATAAGATCATGGCTGATCATTCACCTCAGTACCCCTTGCCTGCTTGCTCTCCATACCTCTTGATCCCTTTAGCCGTAATGGCCATATCTAACACCCTCTTGAATATATCCAATGAACTGGCATCAACAACTCACTGCGTTAGAGAATTCCACAGGTTAACAACTCTTTGAGTGAAGAAGTTTCTCCTCATCTCAGTCCTAAATGGCTTACCCCTTATCCTTAGACTGTGTCCCCTAGTTCTGGAATTCCCCAACATCGGAAACATTCTTCTTGCATCTAACCTGTCCAGTCCCATCAGAATTTTATATGTTTCTATGAGATCCCTTCTCATCCTTCTAAACTCCAGTGAATACAGGCACAGTCGATCCAGTCTCTCCTCATATGTCTGTCTTGCCATCCCGGGAATCAGTCTGGTGAACCTTTGCTGTACTCCCTCAATAGCAAAAACGTCCTTCCTCAGATTAGGAGAACAGAACTGAACATAATTTTCTGGGTGAGTTCTCATTAAGGCCCTGTACAACTGCAGTTAGACTTCCCTGCTCCTGTACTCAAATCCCCTAGCTATGAAGGGCAACATACCATTTGCCTTCTTCACCACCTGCTGAACCTGCATGCCAACTTTCAATGACTGATGTACCATGACACCGAGGTCTCGCTGCACCTCCCCTTTTCCTAATCTACCGCCATTCAGATAATACTCTGACTTCGTGTTTTTGCACCCAAAATGGATAACCTCACATTTATCCATATTATACTGCATCTGCCACGCGTTTGCCCACTCACCTAACCTGTCCAAGTCAACCTGCAGCCTTTTAGCATCCTCCTCACAGCTCACACTGTCACCTAGCTTAGTGTCATCTGCAAACTTGGAGATATTACACATAATTCCCTCATCCAAATCAATCATATATATTGTAAATAGCTGGGGTCCCAGCACTGAGCCCTGCAGTACCCCACTCGTCACTGCCTGCCATTCTGAAAAGGACCCGTTTATCCCGACTCTCTGCTTCCTGTCTGCCAACCAATTCTCTATCCACATCAGTATATTACCCCCAATACCATGTGCTTTAATTTTGCACACCAATCTTTTGTGTGGGACCTTGTCAAAGCCTTTTGAAAGTCCAAATACACCACATCCACTGGTTCTCCCTTGTCCGCTCTACCAGTTACATCCTCAAAAAATTGTAGATTTGTCAAGCAGGCTTTCCCTTTCATAAATCCATACTGACTTGGACCAATCCCGTCACTGCTTTCCAAATGTGCTGTTATTTCATCTTTAATAATTGATTGCAACATTTTCTCCACTACTGATGTCAGGCTAACCGGTCCATAATTACCCATTTTCTCTCTCCCTCCTTTCTTAAAAATGGTGTTACACTAGCTACCCTCCAGTCCATAGGAACTGGTTCCAGAGTCGACAGACTGTTGGAAAATGATCACTAATGCATCCACTATTTCTAGGGCTACCTCCTTAAGTACTCTGGGATGCAGACAATCAGGCCCCGGGGATTTATTGACCTTCAATCTCATGAATTTCCCTAACACAATTTCCCGCCTAATAAGGATTTCCTTCAGTTCCTCCTTCTCACTAGACCCTCGGTTCCCTAGTATTTCCGGAAGGTTATTTGTGTCTTCCTTCGTGAAGACAGAACCAAAGTATTTGTTTCACTGGTCCGTCATTTCTTTGTTCGCCATTATAAATTCACCTGAATCTGAATGCAAGGGACCTATGTTTGTTTTCACTAATCTTTTTCTCTTCACATATCTATAGAAGCTTTTGCAGTCAGTTTTTATGTTCCCAGCAAGCTTCCTCTCATACTCTATTTTCCACCTCTTAATTAAACCCTTTGTCCTCCTCTGCTGTATTACAAAATTCTCCCAGTCCTTAAGTTTGCTGCTTTTTCTGGCCAATTTATATGCCTCTTCCTTGGATTTAACACTATCCTTAATTTCCCTTGTTAGCCACGGTTGAGCCACCTTCCCCATTTTATTTTTTACTCCAGACAGGGATGTACAATTGTTGAAGTTCATCCACGTGATTTTTAAATGTCTGCCATTGCCTATCCACTTGCCAGTATCCACTTTAAGTATCACTTGCCAGTCTATTCTAGCCAATTCACAACTCATACCATCGAAGTTACCTTTCCTTAAGTTCAGGACCCTAGTCTCTGAATTAAATGTGTCACTCCCCATCTTACTAAAGAATTCTACCATATTATAGTCACTCTTCCCCAAGGGGCATCGCAGAAGGAGAGAAGCAATCTGTCAATACTGTGATAGGATGTGGCAATGAGGTGACAGTGGTTCTCGAATTTACTGAAAACACTTCCAAACTCTAGAAACCTAACTTTGTGCTGCCATTGCACTCAGCAACGCAGGTCAGGGCGTTGCCTGACCTGCTGAGTATTTCCAGTGGTTTATGTTATCATTTCAAATTTACAGCATTCACTCGCAAAGGAAGAGGAAGACACAGAAGCAGAAGAAATAGAAGAGGAAGATGTCGAAAAGGAGGAAGCAGAAGGAAGGAGGCAACCCGATCAGCCCCTTTTTGGCCAGGTTATCCAGGATGGATTCATCCGACTGCGGTCCCAGTGACGACAACCTCAATTTGCCTTTCAACATTAGTCCTACACCTTACCTTCACTCTTGGTCATGATAATGAAATAAAAGCCACCATAAAGCAAACTTTACAATCCAACTTCACATCTATTCATCCAGTATAACAAGAAATCAACTCACCACCCTATGCATTCCCTTAGTCACTCTATTTTGTGTGTCTTTGCCTATCCTACTGATGTCACGCATTGCTACCCCAGTGACTGCAGCATGGCTGGTAGAAGGATGCTGACTTTCAGTGAGGATCACTGGAAATGGCGTTGCTATTCGACTTCAAGGTGGCTGGGAATGTCAAATGGAGTGATTCTTCTTCTTCTTCTTCTTCTTTTCTCTCCTCTCCCTCTTCTTGACCAACCACTGACCAGGCAGGCTACATTTCTTGGGTGTGTGAAACGAGGAAGGCACAGGGTGTAGGTGTGGTGAGGGGTGGCCGGGAAAATAAGAGGTGCATGTGAGAAGGAGGATAAGGTATGACGGTACCCGCAACTTGTATCCTTTCAGCTCCGCCGCTGGCCAAGGGCTCGGCCATGCCCCTGTCATGAATGGCCAGCACCATCTCCTCCAAGGGGATGAGGTGAGGCTAGAAATGGGATATATGCCTCATGATTGGTACAGATTGTTGGTAAGTGAGTGATTGGGGGGAGGGGGAGTTGCACATTGAGCAGTATCTGAGGATAGTGGTGCAGTTGCTAGGAGACGGCTTCTAAAGATGCATTCACTGAACTTGACCACTGGTCTGAGGTCATGAAGCTTCTTTGGGTACTTGAGCCAGGTGGTGGGGGTGACATTACTGGCTGTGACAGCCTCAGTGATGTCGTCCCACATCATTCTTTCTGGAGGACCTTGTGGCCCTTGTGGGTAGAGGACCGGCCTTGCAAAAAGCTGGATTTCTGAGCCCCTTTTCTGGCTTGCTGAGCCATGTGTATTGCCATTTTCTGAGGTTCTGAAGTGAATGTAGCTATAATAGCTGAACTTTCCCATTTGGGACGTCTTTTTAATGTTATTTTTTTAAAAGGCAATAAGGGCTGAACACTGCATTGTTCACTTCATTTTTATTTTTATTAGTTCAGAAGGTATTACCCTTTTAATGCATTGCTCTTTTAATTTTCCACAATTCCGAGCAAACTCCACAGCCTGGCTTCCAGAAGCTGTTACAACAACAACTACTTGTATTTATATAGCGCCTTTAACAAAGTAAAACATCCCAAGGTGCTTCACAGGAGTTACAACATTGAACGCCGCTCCCGGCGGGAACTTCGACTCCCATGCCTGCACTAATGCCACTAGGAGGGCGTTATAATGCTCATGGTCTATAGGGCTTAGTAATACCTGCCCTCCTGTGTGGCTCAGAGACATGGACCATGTACAGCAGACACCTCAAGGTGCTGGAGAAATATCACCAACGATGTCGCCGCAAGATCCTACAAATCCCCTGGGAGAACAGGTGCACCAACATCAGCATCCTCATCCAGGCTAACATCCACAGCATTAAAGCACTGACCACACTCGATCGGCTCCGCTGGACAGGCCACATAGTTTGCATGCCAGACACGGGACTCCCAAAGCAAATGCTCTACTTGGAGATCCTTCACAGCAAATGAGCCAAAGGTGGGCAGCGGAAACACTACAAGGATACCCTCAAAGCCTCCCTGATAAAGTGCGACATCCCCACTGATACCTGGGAGTCCCTGGCCCAAGACTGCCCTAAGTGGAGGAAGTGCATTCGAGAGGGCGCTGAGCACCTCAAGTCTCAATGCCGAGAGCATGCAGAAATTAAGCGCAGGCAGCGGAAAGAGTGTGCAGCAAACCAGTCCCACCCACCCCTTCCCTCAACGACTATTTGTCCACCTGTGACAGAGACTGTGGTTCTCGTATTGGAATGTTCAACCACCAAAGAACTCACTTCAGGAGTGGAAGCAAGTCTTCCACGATTCCGAGGGACTGCCTATGATGATGTTACTGTAAGTTAGTGCTGGGCTAAAAATCTTTAGCCTCCAGTGCGAATTTTTCTCCAGTAATAATTCATCCATTTTCAGTGCCCGTTAGCCCGAGGCTGTGGCGACACCGGCAACTCTCGTGGCAGCCATGGATTTTTACCCCTTTGTCTTTTGCCTGCCACAGGTCCTGAGCTCAGAGAATAGTTTAATTGGAGGTAAGTTTGTAGGTGTTGTCCACTAAGGTCCTCAATAGAGTAACTGTAGAAACCACTTAATTTACAAGCACTAAGTGAAGCAACAGTTTGGGAATTTCAAACCACCAAATCAGAGATCAGCTGTATGGCCTTCTTACTGGACCTACTTCTGCCCCTTTTGGTCAGGTTTACCACACAGGAAGCAGGAAATGAGAGACAAACCTTCCAGTAATCCAGATGAATTGATTAGAAACGTGGGAAATTTGGCCCAAAATATTTCATAAGAATCATTTTGCCTCATTGACAAGTGTCTTTCATAGTATGGGAGGATAGTATTTTAATAGATCACAAATATGCCTTGCTGTTCCACAGAGTAGGAAGCAAGCAGTGGAGGAGAAAACCACTTGCATGAATATAACCTGCAAAGTGCTCAGTTGGATGTGCAATATTCCACCAACAGTACTGCTACCAGAAGAGGTGCACAAGAAAACCTCCACAGACACACAGCTATCTAGTGAGAACAAGTACAGGGGTTTAATAAGAACATAAGAAATATGAGCATACGGCCCCACGAGCCTGCTCCGCCATTTAATACGATCATGGCTGATCCGATCATGGACTCAGGTCCATTTCCCTGCCCATAACCCCTTATCCCTTTATCGTTTAAGAAACTGTCTATTTCTGTCTTACATTTATCTGTCTTAAATTTATTTAATGTTCCAGCTTCTATAGCTCTCTTCAGCAGCGAATTCCACAGATTTACAACTCTCTAAGAGAAGAAATTTCTCCTCATCTCAGTTTTAAATGGGCGGCCCCTTATTCTAAGATTATGCCCTCTATTTCTAGTCTCCCCTATCTGAGGGGTTTCTGAGGGACAAGACTATAAACTACATCCCGTACACATATAGTGCTTTATAATATGTGTACTGGATATATTTTATAGTCTTTCCCTATGGAAAAAAAAAACATGATGATGCTTTTTAATAAGTTTTTTTTAATGACCCTTTTTAACTTTGTTTCTTCTGGTTTCATACAAATCCAATTGGGCAATAAGAAAGGCTGCTAGTTCAACAATAGGAGAAAGGCAAGCTTCCCTCTGGCAGATAAATTATCTTATAATTCAGTTGTTGTATGCAAGTAATAGTGTTTTGTGTGAGCGCAAGGTTATTGTGATGGGTTAAGTATGTATAACATTGGCTAATGTTTTGGGTGTAGACCCTTTGCCAGAATGGCATTCTGATGGAGAGTCTACCCTTGAAATGTAAAAATTATCAGTGTTCTCCCCCTTTATCTCTTCTCCAAGAAATTGCCTGAACTGAAATGAGTGACGATCAGATTGCTAATCATTGCTGGTGCAGACAGTTGGCGTCCTTTGTCAACCATATGGTGCTACAAAATTACTGGCATTTCCATCATAAATGTTTATAGCAGCCATCTTTGTAAGAGGGCCATATTAGACAAAACTAATTTTGTAATATAATGGGTCCTCCTTACAAAGAGGGCTATTTCAATCTCCCCCTCCCAAACATCCCTAATTCTTAGCATCTCCGCTGTAAGGAGTCCTGGCCCCGACACTGGCCTGGGACCCCAGGTGGGACCCACTTCTGCCCCCTTTGGCCAGGTTTACCTGACACTCAGGAAGAATTCTCAAAGCTCCTCCTGGCTCCACAGCACACCTGATGTCCACTGTCGGCCATGGTTGTCCTCCCTCCACCCCCATCTACATAAGAACATAAAAACATAAGAAATAGGAGCAGGAATAGGCCATTTGGCCCCTCGAGTCCAACCCACCATTCAATAAGATCATGGCTAATCTAGTCTTGGCTTCAACTCCACTTCCCTGCCCACTCCCCATAACCCTTGACTCCCATATCGTTCAAAAATCTGTCTATCTCCACCTTAATTATATTCATATATTCAATGACCAGCCTCCACAGCTCTCTGGGGCAGAGAATTCCACAGATTCCCGACCCTCTGAGTGAAGAAATTCTTCCTCATCCCAGTTTTAAATGGGTGACCTCTTATTCTGAAACTATGCCCACTAGTTCTAGATTCCAGCACTAACCTGAAATTTGTTTTCAGTGTTGGGCGAGCTGCCTGTAAAGATGCGACAATTGCTGGCTGCTTGCCCACATTATTTAGATGAGGGCCTCGGCTGACTTTCGGGCGAGCCTTGCACCTCCTAGTTTGAGCGTGCAGCACCGAGTCTGAGTCCAAAAACAGGCCCAGACGAATTTCTATACCATTAAATCAATTACTCCAATAGATCCAATTATCACCACCTCAACCAGGGTTATAAAACAAACGTGACAGTATTTCAAAGCACAGTGTACTGTCAATTATGAACTCCAATCTCCTACCGATGATCATTTACTCCGTATGCAAATTAATTTGCTGTGCATTGAGCAATTTACTTTTTACTTTGTATTTTGATTCAAGTAAAATATGCAAAAAATTTTACCTCTGGAATAAAGAGAACTGAAGTAGAATTAGCTGAAAAACGATTATAATTAGATCTGTGGCATTACAAAGAATGACTGATTAATAATAACTGCAGCTTTTAAAATGGGTGTACTTTCATAGAGCTTCCATAAATTGGAAACCAAGACCCCATGATTATGGGTCAGTATAATCCCATAGGTGATGCCTCTTCTACTGTGCGGGATATGGGAGGAGAGGCTGAAGGCATTCGGGGCAACACAGCCACCTGTTTTATTAAGGCAGTGTGCATTAATTCAAAGCCTAATTGGGCTGAAGTGATAAAATTCCCAAATTTGCACTCGTTAAGCTTGAATTTAGAGGTTTTGTTCATGAAAGTTGTTGAGTTTGAGTGCAGTGATTTAAAAAAATGATTATTGAAATAACTAAAATAACAGATCACCACGACCTCAGGTATGCACCTCTGCCCCCCACAGGCAGCTTAAAGGCAGTGGCGGTGGTGGCGGCGGCAGCTAGATACTCCAGGGAGCAGCGTGAGCAGGTTGGTGACTGCGAGGAAGTGGAAATGGGCAACTACATTAGATGTCACAGGAAAGCAGGGAAGCGATTGGTTGGTGAGTTCTCTCTCCTTTCTTGTTTTTCTTGCTTAATTAATTAATCAACTGTTTACTAAATAGCAGTAGTGTGTGTCTTACTAAGGGTTAAAATTCTGTGGCATGGGTGGGACTAAAACTAAAACTTAATTCATTAATTAAATACATTAAGATGGCAGAACGGGTGATGAGTCGGTGCTGCAACATGTGGGAACTGGTGGACCCCATTGAGGTCCACGGTGGCCACGTCTGTGGTAAGTGTCTGCAGCTCGAGGAACTTTGGTTCCGCATTGATGAGCTGGAGTCCGAGCTACAGACACTACGACACATCAGGGAGGAGGAGAGTTACCTGGACACTGTGTTCCAGGGGGTAGTCACACCCCTTAAGTTGACTAACTTGGATTTGGCTAGCAGTCAAGGACAGGAGGGTGTGACTACGAGTCAAGAAGGTATGAGGATCCAGGAGCTAGTGATGATGGAACCTCGGCCTTTGCTCTTGTCCAACAGATTTGAGGCTCTTACTTCCTGTGTGGACGAGAGCAGGGACTGCAGGGAGGATGAGAAAACTGACCACAGCACCGTGGTACAGAGGGCCATTCAAGCGGGGGAGGTAAAAAGAAACATTGTAGTAGTAGGGGACAGTATCATTAGGGGGATAGATACAGTTCTCTGCAGCCGTGAGCGTGAGTCCCGAAGGCTGTGTTGCCTGCCCAGTGCCAGGGTTAAGGACATCTCCTCAGGGCTGGAGAGGAACTTGGAGTGGGAGGTGGAAGATCCAGTTGTCATGCTCCACGTGGTACCAGCGACACAGATAGGACAGACAAGAAGGTTCTGCAAAGGGGTTATGAGCAGTTAGGAGCCAAATTAAAAAGCAGAACCACAAAGGTAATCTCTGGATTACTACCTGAGCCACAAGCAAATTTACATAGGTTAAATAAGAACAGAGAGCTAAACTCGTGGCTCAAAGACTGGTATGGGAGAAATGGGTTTTGGTTCCTGGGGCACTGGCACCAGTACTGGGCTAAGAGGGAACTGTTCCATCGGGACGGACTCCACTTAAACCATGCTGGGACTAGGGTCCTGGCGAATCGAATAACTAGGGCTGCAGAGAGGACTTTAAACTAATTAATGAGGGGGAATGGTTCAGGTGAGCAGAAACCTAAAAGCTCAAAGAACAAGGCAAAGGAAATAGAGCAGGGTAACATTGGGGAAAATGAAAACTAGAGCGTGACAGGAAGGGACAGAATCTATAAACATAAGAGTGTATCAGAAACTGGGGCCATAGCAGGAGAAAATGGAAAAAGAAAACACGTTTAAAAGCTCTTTATCTGAATGCACACAGCATTCATAACAAATTAGATGGGCTGTTGGCACAACTAGTTACAAACGGATATGATGTGATAGCCATAATAGAGACGTGGTGGCAAAGTGGCCAAGACTGGGAACTAAACATTCAGCGGTACTTGACAATTCGGAAGGACAGACAGAAAGGAAAATGAGGTGGGGTAGCTATGTTGATAAAGGATGGAATCACTGCAATAAGTGAGAAATGATATTGGCAAATGATCAGGATTTGAAACAGTTTAGGTGGAGATAAGAAATAAAGAAATAATAAGGAGAAAAAAAGTCATTGGTGGGTGTAGTCTATAGGCCCCTAACAGTAGCAACTCTGTTGGACGGAGTATAAACCAAGAAATAGTGGGGGCTTGTAAAAAGAGAACAGCAATAATCATTGGTGATTTTAACCACCATATTGATTGGACAAATCAAATTGGTCAGGGTAGCCCTGAGGAAGAATTCATAAAGTACATAAGGGATTGGTTCCCTGAGCAGTATGTAACGGAACCAACCAGGCGGCAGGCTATCTTAGATCTGGTCCTGTGTAATGAGACAGGATTAATAAACAATCTCCTAGTAAAGGATCCCCTCGGAATGAGTGATCATAGCATGATTGAATTTCAAATTCAGATGGAGGACGAGAAAGTTGGATCTCAAACCAGCGTACTAAGCTTAAATAAAGGAGACTATGAAGATATGAGGGCAGATTTAGGTAAAGAGGACTGGGAAAAAAGATTAAAGTGTAGGACGGTTGATGAACAGTGGCATACATTTAAGGAGCTATTTCATAACTCTCAAGAAAAATATATTCCAGTGAGGAGGAAAGGTTGCAAAAGAAAAGATAGCCATCCATGGCTAAATAAAGAAATAAAGAACGGTATCCAATTAAAAACAAGGGTATACAAAGTGGCCAAAACTAGTGGGAGGACAGAGATTGGGAAGCTTTTAAAAACCAGCAAAGAACAACTAAAAAAATGATTAAGAAAGGGAAGATAGACTATGAAAGTAAACTAGCACGAAATATAAAAACAGATAGCAAGAGATTCTACAGATATATAAAAAGGAAAAGAGTGGCTAAAGTAAATGTTGGTCCCTTGGAGGACAAGACCGGGGAATTAGTGATGGGGAACATGGAGATGGCAAAAACTCTGAACAAATATTTTGTATCAGTCTTTACGGTAGAGGACGAAAAATATCCCAACAATGGATAGTCAAGGGGCTATAGGGGGGGGGGGGGAAGGAACGTAACACAATCACAATCACTAAGGAGGTGGTACTCAGTAAGATAATGGGACAAAAGGTAGATAAATCCCCTGGACCTGCTGGCTTGCATCCTATGGTCTTAAGAGAAGTCGCGGCAGGGATAGTGGATGCATTGGTTGTAATTTACCAAAATTCCCTGGATTCTGGAGCGGTCCCAGCAGATTGGAAAACTGCTCCTATTTAAAAAAGGAGGCAGACAAAAAGCAGGAAACTATAGACCAGTTAGCCTAACATCTGTGGTTGGAAAAATGTTGGAGTCCATTATTAAAGAAGCAGTAGCAGGACATTTGGAAAAGCATAATTCAGTCAGGCAGAGTCAGCATGGATTTATGAAGGGGAAGTCACGTTTGACAAATTTGCTGGAATTCTTTGAGGATGTAACGAACAGGGTGGATAAAGGGGATCCAGTGGATGTGGTGTATTTGGACTTCCAGAAGGCATTTGACAAGGTGCCACATAAAAGATTACTGCACAAGATAAAATTTCACGGGGTTGGGGGTAATATATTAGCATCGATAGAGGATTGGCTAACTAACAGAAAACAGAGTCGGGATAAATGGTTCATTCTCTGGTTGGCAATCAGTAACTAGTGGGGTGCCGCAGGGATCAGTGCTGGGGCCCCAACTATTTACAATCTATATTAACGACTTGGATGAAGGGACTGAGTGTAACGTAGCCAAGTTTGCTGGTAATACAAAGATGGGAGGAAAATCAAAGTGTGAGGAGGACACAAAAAACCTGCAAAAGGACATGGACAGGCTAGGTGAGTAGGCAAAAATTTGGCAGATGGAGCATAATGTTGGAAAGTGTGAGGTTATGGACTTTGGCAGAAAAAAATCGAGGAGCAAGTTATTATTTAAATGAAGAAAAATTGCAAACTGCTGCAGTACAGCGGGGCCTGGGGGCACTGGTGCATGAAACACAAAAGGTTAGTATGCAGGTACAGCAAGTGATGAGCAAGGCCAATGGAACCTTGGCCTTTATAAAAGCAGGATAATCTTGCTACATTTATACAGGTCACACTTAGAATACTGCATACAGTTTTGTTTCCATATTTAAGAAAGGATATACTTGCTTTGGAGGTAGTTCAGAGAAGGTTCACCAGGCTGATTCCGGAGATGAGGGGGTTGATTATGAGAAAAGGTTGAGTAGGTTGGGCCTCTACTCATTGGAATTTAGAAGAATGAGAGATGATCTTATCGAAACGTATAAGATTATGAGAGGGCTTGACAAGGTGGATGCAGAGAGGATGTTTCCACTGATAGCGGAGACTAGAACTAGGGGGGCATAGTCTTAGAATAAGTGACCGCCCATTTAAAACTGAGATGAGGAGAAATTTCTTCCCTCAGAGGGTTGTAAATCTGTGGAATTCGCTGCCTCAGAGAGCTGTGGAAGCCGGGTCATTGAATAAATTTAAGACAGAGGTAGACAGTTTCTTAACCGATAAGGGAATAAGGGGTTATGGGGAGCAGGCAGGGAAGTGGACCTGAGTCCATGATCGGATCAGCCATGATTGTATTAAATGGTGGAGCAGGCTCGAGGGGCCAATTGGGCTACTCCTGCTCCTATTTCTTATGTTCTTATGTTGTAAGTGCTATTGTTTAATGAGTCTCATGGACACTGGCTTCTTTGCCATAACAAAAGCATTAAAAAAAAATTCCCGCTACTTTTCCAAAATATGCAATCAGTTTCATGTCTGGCATGCAGCCTAAAGACCTTTACTTTACTATCTTTTAATACGTCTTCTAAAGAACTCTCAGGGAATGGGTTGTCTACATTTGCCTTTGCATCATGTATGAATAGTTGAGGGAGGCCAGGTGAATCTATTTATTTTGGATAAGATGGTGGACAAGTTAGGATTACTAGTGTATGGCAAACACTCTACAGCCACACTACTCTGAAAATGTCCAACCTTGTATGAGCTGCGGAAACTAAGCAGAGTTTAGGCCTGGATAGTATTTGAGATGGAAGACCACGTGAGAATACCAGGTATAGTAGAGTTATCAAAGGTGGCTGAGTGGTCAAAGGTCCCATGTCCAGGTCCCCCGGAGATTTGAGTTTGAATTCCACTCCTGATATCTACTGGTTTTAAGTGGTCTTCTCTTTCGGATTTGGCTCTCTCACTGCCAGGACCTGCGTTTGATTTCCGGTCAGGGAACAGCCGGTTTTACAAATTAAACTCTCCCCCTCTCCGCCCCCACCCCCTCCCCCACGCCCCCCCCCCCCCGCCCCACCCCGCTGCCAGGCCCTAACTGGTAATTGGGTTCCAAGCTAACATAAGGTTCATTGTGATTTTTACAACAACCCTGCAGATTCCATTGTAGACATTACTGCAGTAGCAAGATTTTACTGTAAAAATGTTTCACTGGACTCGGATGGCACTGATCTGAATGTGACCATATATGGATATATGTAGGAGGCACAGTGGTTTTCAGTTGCCCATATGCTACATGAACATGGGTTTCCTAACACAATGTAGGTTGCACCCTACCCTATGTGTAGTATCAGCTTAAACTAAATGTTCTGTTTTTCCCTTACATACCCCCAGTTTCTTAAAAAGCTACAGTTCTTGTTTATCAGTGAAAGCGGGAGAACTGGAGCTAGCCCAATCAACGCCAACAGACCTGGGAGGATAAGAAGTAAAAAGATTGAAAGTGTGGAGTCACAGGAAAGCAGGGAAGAGATTGGTTGGTCTGTGTTTCTATCTTTTTCTTGGGTATTGATTTAAAATAAGAGCTGGGATTAAAAATCTAAACTTTCAAAACATGAAAGCGTAATTAATTAAATACATTAGAGATGGCAGGGCAGGCGATGTGTTACTGCTGTTGCATGTGGCAGCTGGTTGACCCATTGAGGCCCACACCTGCGGTAAGTGTCTGCAGCTCGATGAACTTCGGCTCCGTGCTGATGAGCTGGAGTCTGAGCTGTAGACACTGCGACACATCAGGGAGGGGGAGAGTTAACTGGATGCTGTGTTCCAGGAGGCAGTCACACCCATTAGATTAATTAATTCATATTTGGTCCATGGTCAGGAACAAGAGTGTGTGACTACGAGTGAGCTAGATATCGTAGGGGATGGTGGGTCTGTCAGTTTGCCTTCCTGACCAGAGCGGTTGCGAGTCGCTCCCATTCCCTGGTTCTCGAGCCTGGATTTATTAATCAGGGTGTGATAACGTGCAGCAGCCAACTGTTTTGTACAAAGAAGGTATGGGTTTTATTCAAGAAAGCAAATAACACAAATACACTCCAATAAAACTGTAAAATCTTGCAAAAAAGTTCTAAACGATGGGGAATACTTTATTACAGGTAATAAACACAACAGAAATACCTTCTACCTCCCACTTACTCTCTAACTAGGTCAAACTCTAAGGCTCCAGGGATTCACCAGATCCTTTCCTTTGACAGATAGGGCTGTTTCGCGGTTTCGGGGTTCTTTGGTTACAGCCGGTTTGCCTTGCCATACCCCGGACGTGGTAGAAGACCTCTGCTGCGTATTGAAGCCAGTTGGGACGAGTTCTTTTCTCCGATGTTGCGATGTTTCTCCCTGCGTTTTCTCGCCGTGTGCTCTCGACCTTGATCTTGTTGTTCCAAAGTGATGGTCAGAAAAAGTTTTTCCTGTGATGGTCAGAATAGTTCTTCCTGTGATGGTCAGAATAGAATAGTTCTCTTGGTATGATAGGCCCTCAATTATACTCTGAGAGGCTGCTTAATCTTTGCACCAAATCTAACGTTTCTTTTGTTTGAGTTTTGCTGCCTATTGATTTTAAGTGATCTTCTTTGTATAAGTTTTGGCGGGCTAGCTAACTGAAACTTGATTAAATCTTTTAATCTGGCGTTGATAGACTTTGGGATTGCGATACTCCTGATTTATGAGCTGATGAACTCTTGCCCATTGTAATATCACTGCTTTGGCTTCAGGAAGTCTGGGCTGAGCCAGATATTTCTATGCATGTTGAAAAGGTGTTGGAATATGTATGTGATATTTGGGTCCTGTGGGTGGGGTGGATAATGTTTCTTCCGTGGTCGCTTGTTTAAATGCTAATGTTTTCTGGGAGCCTGACTATGGTTAAACAGCTCCCCCAGACAAACTGATTAGCAACAATATCCAAATTCTAAATCCCACCCCTTTGTCACTGCAGCTTTTCCCCACAGGCCCAAACATGCCTTTTAAAATCCCAAACTTGGTTAAAACTCATAGTTCTCTTCCATATGCATTTTAGGATCCCAAACTTTCTGTTTAATAGGCCCAAATCGAATTTCCATTTCAGTGAGTCCAAACACTGGGGGGTTTCCATGAATTTTGGATTCTTACAGTATGGGGATCCAGGATGTAGCATTGGAGGAGCCTCAGCGCTTGCACTTGTCCAACAGGTTCGAGATTCTTGCTCCCTGCTTGGACAAGAGCGGGGACTGCAGGGAGGATGAGCAAACTGACCACAGCTCCGTGGTACAGGGGACCCTTCAAGTGGGGGGAGCAAAAAGAAATGTGATAGTGGTAGGGGACAGTATAGTTAGCGGGATAGATACTGTTCTCTGCAGCCGAGAGCATGAGTCCTGAAGGCTGTGTTGCCAGGGTGAAGGACATATTTTATGGACTAGAAAGGAACTTGGGGTGGGAGGGGAAAGATCCAGTTGTCGTGGTCCACGTAGATACCAATGATATAGATTGGACAAAGAAAGAGATTCTGCTGAGGGAGTATGAACAGCTAGGGGCTAAATTAAAAAGCAGAACCACAAAGTAATAATTTCTGGATTTCTACCTGAGCCATGAGCAAATTTGCATAGGGTAAATAAGATCAGAGAGGTGAATGCATGGCTCAGAGATTGGTGTGGGAGAAATGGGTTTCAATTCATGGGGCACTGGCACCAGTACAGGGTTAAGAGGGAGCTGTTCCGTTGGGACAGGCTTCACTTGAACGAGGCTGGGGCAAGAGTTCTGGCAAATTGAATAACTAGGGCTGTAGATAGGACTTTAAACTATTAAGTGGAGGGGTGGGGGGGGGAGGTGGAGGGATCCGATAAGCAGAAATGTAAAAAGAGAAAGGAGAAGGCAAAAGTGCAGGGTAGGAATAGGGGTAATGATAACCAGAGTGTGAAAGGAAGGGACAGAGTCTATAAACAAGAGACAAAATTAAAAGCTATATATCTGAATGCATGAAGCATTCGTAACAAGGTAGATGAGCTGATGGCACAAGTAGAAATAAATGGGTATCATCTGATTCACATTAGAGAGACGTGGTTGCAAGGTGATCAAGGATATTCAGGGATATTTGCCATTTCATAAGGATAGGCAGAAAGGAAAAGGAGGTGGGGTAACTCTGTTAATGAGATCAGTGCAGTAGTGAGAAATGATATTTGCTCAGAAGATCAAGATGTAGAATCAGTTTGGGTGGAGATAAGAAATAATAATGAAAATAAGTCACTGGTGGCCATCGTCTATAGGCCCCCTAACAGTAGCTACACTGTAGGACAGAGTGTAAATCAAGAAATAATGCAGGCTTGTAAGAAAGGTACTGCAATAATCATGGGCGATTTTAATCTTGATGTTGATTGGACAAGTCAAATTGGTCAAGGTAGCCTTGACAACAATATGTTGTGAAATCAACAAGGGAGCAGACTATCTTAGATCTGGTAAAGTGTAATTAGACCGGATTAATTAATGATTTCATAATAATGAGTCTGGATTAATTAATGATCTCGCAGTGAAGAGTGATCATAGCATGGTAGAGTTTCAAATTCAGTTTGTGGGTGAGAAAGCGAGTTCTCAAACTAGTGTCCTGAACAAAGGTATGAAGGCAGAGCTGGTTAAAGTGAACTGGGAAAATATATTAAAGGGTAAGACTATATAAAAGCAGTGACAAACATTTAAGGAGATATTTCATAACTCTCAGTGAAGATATATTCCAGTAAGAAAGAAAGACTCTAAGAGAAGGATGAACCATCCATGGCTAACTAAGGAAGTAAAGGATTGTATCCAATTGAAAACAAAGGCATACAATGTTGCAAAGAACAGTGGAAGACTAGAGGGTAGCTTATGAGAGTAAACTAGCAAGAAATATAAAAACAGACAGTAAGAGCTTATACAGGTATATAAAAAGGAAGTGAGAAGCTAAAGTAAACATTGGTCGCATAGAGGATGAGACTGGGGAATTAATAATGAGAAACAGAGAAGTGGCGGAGACATTGAACAAATATTTTGTATCGGTCTTCATGGTAGAAGACACTAAAAACATCCCAATAATTGATAATCAAGGGGATATTGGGCGGAGGGTGGTGGGGAGGAGGGGAACTTAAGACAATCACTATCACTAATATGGCAGGGGGATGGGAATCTATGCAGGGAGACAGAGGTATAGGTAAAAAATGGGATGAGGTCCGACAAGACAAATTTAGGGAGCTAGGAGTTAAATTAAAAAGTAGGACCTCAAAAGTAGTACTCTCAGGATTGCTACCAGTGCCACGTGCTAGTCAGAGTAGGAATCGCAGGATAGCTCAAATGAAAATGTGGCTTGAGGAGTGGTGCACAAGGGAGGGATTCAAATTCCTCGGACATTGGAATCGGTTCTGGGGGAAGTGGGACCAGTACAAACCAGACGGTCTGCACCTGGACAGGACCGGAACCAATGTCCGAGGGGGAGTGTTTGCTAGTGCTGTTGGAGAGGGGTTAAATTAATATGGCAGGGGGATGGGAACCTATGCATGGAGACAGGGGGAAGTAGAATGGGGGCAGAAGCAAAAGATAGAAAGAAGAAAAGTAAAAGTGGAGGGTAGAGAAACCTAAGGCATAAAGCAAAAAGGACCACATTACAGCAGAATTCTAAAGGGGCAAAGTGAGTTAGAAAGACAAGCCTGAAGGCCCTGTGCCTCAATGCGAGGAGTATTCGGAATAAGGTGGAAAAATTAACTGCGCAGATAGCAATTAATGGGCATGATGTAATTGGCATCGCGGAGACATGGCTCCAGGGTGACCAAGGCTGGGAACTCAACATCCAGGGGTATTCAACATTTAGGAAGGATAGACAGAAAGGAAAAGGAGGTGGGGTGGCATTGCTGGTTAAAGAGGAAATTATTGCAATAGTAAGAAAGGACATTAGCTTGGATGATGTGGAATCGGTATGGGTGGAGCTACGGAATACCAAGGGGCAGAAAACGTTAGTGGGAGTTATATACAGACCATCAAACTGTCAAAGTAAGGTTCGGGACAGCATCAAACAAGAAATTAGGGATGCATGCATTAAAGGTACAGCAGTTATCATGGTTTACTTTAATCTACATATTGATTGGGCTAACCAAACTGGTAGCAATGCGGTGGAGGAGGATTTCCTGGAGAATATTAGGGATGGTTTTCTAGACCTATATGTCGAGGAACCAACTAGGGAGCTGGCCATCCTAGACTGGGTGATGTGTAATGAGAAAGGACTAATTAGCAATCTTGTTGTGCGAGGCCCCTTGGGGAAGACTGACTATAAAATGGTAGAATTCTTTATTAAGATGGAGAGTGACACAGTTAATTCAGAAACTTGGGTCCTGAACTTAAGGAATGGTAACTTCGATGGTTTGAGGCGTGAATTGGCTAGAATAGACTGGCAAATGATACTTAAAGGGTTGACGGTGGATAGGCAATGGCAAACATTTAAAGATCACATGGATGAACTTCAGATATTGTACATCCCTGTCTGGAGTAAAAATAAACTGGGAAAGGTGGCTCAACCGTGGCTAACAAGGGAAATTAAGGATAGTGTTAAATCCAAGGAAGAGGCATATAAATTGGCTAGAAAAAGCAACAAACTTGAGGACTGGGAGAAATTTAGAATTCAGCACAGAAGGACAAAGGATTTAATTAGGAGTGGGAAAATAGAGTACGAGAAGAAGCTTGCCGGGAACATAAAAACTGACTGCAAAAGCTTCTATAGATATATGAAGAGAAAAAGATTTGTGAAGACAACTGTAGCTCTCTTGCAGTCGGATTCAGGTGAATTTATAATGGGGAACAAAGAAATGGTAGAGCAATTGAACAAATACTTTGGTTCTGTCTTCACGAAGGAAGATACAAATAACCTTCCGAAAGTACTAGGGGACCGAGGGTCTAGTGAGAAGGAGGAATTGAAGGATATCCTTATTAGGTGGTGTAATGTCAGTCAGCTTGTAATGTTTGTAGCGCCACACTGTGGATGTGGACGTATTGTGTACTGCAATTGCACAGTTAATGATTAAACACAAGCAGGCAATTCCGGAGACTTCCGAGAGAGCTGCCTGCCATGTTAGGAAGTTGTGTGTGCTGTGCTCTGTGAATATATCATATTTGGCGACGGAAGATGGGATTTTTCTGATGATTTAAAGCTTAAATTTTGTTGGTGAAGGATTGAGGCAGCCGACAGAGAGACTTTGAATGTTTCTGTCTTTGGAAAAAGCTACAAAAAATACGAGGTAAAATACAGCACATGGCCTGAACAGCTACAGATTAAAATGGCAGGTGTATTGGGATAGACCGGGAATGTTGTAAAGCGTATTTGGATCGGCTAGAAATGTATTTCATTGCAAATAACATAATCGAAGTTCCAGACAATGCAGTCCAGAACCGGGCTGTGTTGGAACGTAAGAAAGCGATCTTCTTATTGGAGGCAGGTCCGGTATTATACGAGACCCTTGTAAATCTGCTTGTGCCTAACGAGCCAAAGAACATTTTAATGAAGCTGGAGCAGCACTATAACCCCAAATTGCTGAAAGCTATAGTTTCGGGATTCGGAATCAAAAGGCTATTGAAAGTATCAGTGAGTAAAACATTGTCTTAAAACAGCTATCGATGTACTGTAATTTTGGAAACTTTCAAAACCGAGCATTACGGGATCGTTTTGTTTGTGGGGTGAAAAATGATGCGATCAGAGGAAGTTATTGATGACGGACGGCTTGACTTTTGAGATTGCTTGTCAGACAGCGAGGTCGATGAGCATGACCGAACAATATTCCCAAGAATTAAATAATGATTACGGTCATCAGTCAACCGAGGTAAATCACCTGCAGGTTCAAAGTAAAAGACGGGCATGGCTGAAAATCTCAGAAACTGGAAATTCTAACAGAGCGTTGAAGTCGTGCTGTAGGTGCCTGGGACAACACATTGCTCAAAGTTGTCCATACATGAAGGCAGAGTGTTTCTTCTGCGGAAAGACTGGGCATCTTGCGAAGTCATGTCGACCGAAGGGTAAATCAGCGTTCAAAGCTATGAGTCTAGCGTTCAAAGCTATGAGTAGAAATCCCAAGAGACCACATAGCATGGAAGAACAACAACAAGACGAGGAGATGTTAGAGTTACACGTCATCAGGAGCACGAGGTTAACGGACAGCAATTCGGAAAGCATCAAAATCCACATAGATATTGCGGGATTCAAAATAACAATGGAAATCGACACGGGTGCATCCATGAGTGTAGTACCGGAGTCATTATATCGCGACAAATTGCGTGATTTTCAACTGGAGAAATCCAAGAGAGAGCTGCGAGGCTACTCGGGAGAGAAAATTCAAGTAGTAGGTCGTATCGCCGTACCGGTGTAATATAAAGTTAAATTTCAGAACTTGCCTCTAATAGTAATGAAAGGAGACAAGCCTGCCTTACCAGGAAGAAATTGGTTGAGCTCACTGAAGCTGGATTGGAGTAAGATTTTCTGTGTGGAAGCGAGATTTTCATCAATGGATGAGGTTATCAAGAAGTATCCGAAGGTGTTCTGCGAAACGGGCAGTCCGATCCAAGGCTTCAAGGCGAGTGTCAGGGTTCAGAAGGACGCTAGATCGGTTTACTACAAGCCACATTCCGTACCATATACACTCAAGCAGAAAGTTGAGAAAGAACTCAAAAGACTAGAGAGTGAGAACATTATTTGTAAGATAGATTGATGTAATTGGGCTACACCCATTGTTGTTGTACCTAAGTCCGATGATAAGGTAAGATTGTGTGGTGATTATAAAGTAACCGTAAACCAGGTTCTAGAGGGTAATGTCCCCAATACATTGCCGAATATAGAAGATTTGTTCACAACACTGACAGGTGGTCAGATCTTCTCCAAACTGGATCTTACGAATGCCTACTTACAGCTTGAACTCGATGAGGAGTCCAAGTCATGTTTGACTATAAATACTCATCTAGGCCTATATCAATTTAATAGGCTACCGTTTGGAGTGTCTTCCGCCCCTGACATAGTCCAAGGGGTGATGAACCAGATTTTGCAAGGTATTGAAGGGGTAGTATGTTATTTGGATGACCTACTAATTTCAGCACCAAATAGGCAAATTCATAATAACATATTGAATGAAGTCCTCAAACGGCTAGAGAAGCAGAGAGTACGAGTGTCTGCTCGGAAGTGTGAGTTATTTAAAAACTCAGTGGAGTACTTAGGATACAGAGTAGATAAAGATGGTTTACAGCCAACCATGGAAAAACTGGTTGCAATTAGAAATGCACCCATTCCCAGGAATGTCACTGAACTTCATTTATTTTTGGGTTTTTTGAACTATTAAGGAAAGTTCCTACCAAATTTGGCTGCAGTATTACATTCACTGAATGAAATTTTGAAAAAACAGGTCCAGTGGAAGTGGTCAAAAGAATGTGATACAGCATTCAAGAAGTGTAAAAGCAAATTGGTAGAGAGCACCGTGTTAGTTCACTATGACATATCTAAGGATATTAAGTTAGCATGTGATGCCTCTCCGTATGGAGTTGTGGCAGTGATCTCAAATGTATTAAGGAGTGGGGAGGAGAGACCAATTGCTTTTGCTTCACGCACTCTCAGTGCCAGTGAGAGTAATGATGTGCAAATTGAAAGGGAAGCTTTGGCATTAATCTTTGGGGTCAAGAAGTTTCACAAATACTTGTATGGTCGTAAGTTTACCATCGTTACGGACCATAAGCCCCTAACAGCAATCCTCCATCCAAAGTCCCCAGTTCCAACATTAGCTGCAGCCCAAATGCAGAGATGGGCTTTGATTTTGTCAGCATATACATATGATATTGAATACAGACGATCAGCTGATCACAGTAATGCTGATGCAATGTCTAGATTGCCTTCCCCATCACAAGGGAAGAAGTGTTTTATTTTTCATACATTGATGAACTGCCAGTCACAGCTGAAGTGATTGGTGGAGCAACCAAATGTGACCCAGTGATGTCAAAGGTGTATGATTATATTGCAAATGGATGGCCAAACCAGGTAACAGACAAAAATACACATCCATTCTTTATTCATAGGAATGAATTATCAGTCGAAAAAGATTGTATCATGTGGGGTGCAAGAGTTGTTATAACAAATAAATTCAGGTCCAAATTAATAGGAGACCTCCATGACCAGCACCTGGGAATGTGCTTGACCAAGAGTTTTGCACGCAGTTATTTATGGTGGCCAGGTCTTGATAAAGATATAAATACATTGTGAGTCAGTGTACGATATGTCAATCGGTAAGCAAGCAACCAGCACAGTACCATTACAGCCATCGAAATGGCCTCCCAAGGTGTGGCAAAGGTTACATATTGATTTTGCTGAGTTCGAAGGACAACAATTGTTCATTTTGATTAATAGCCATTCGAAGTGAGTTGAGGTGTTTCCAATGTGGAAAATAACAAGTAAAACATTGGACATTTTACGAAAATTCTTTTCTTCATTTGGGCTCCCTGAAGAAATTGTTTCGGTAATGGACCACAATTTTGTTCAGAAGAATTTGCACAATTCACGAGCAAAAATAGTGTGAAACATACCAAGGTTCCACCATACCATCCTGCTTCGAATGGTGCAGCAGAGCGCACTGTACAAATTGTAAAACGTGCCCTCATAAAACAAATGTTAGATCCAAATCCAAGGAAGCGACAGTTGTCATTGGATCACAAATTGGCTAATTTTTTGATTACATATCAAAATACTCCTCATACAATTACTGGTAGAACACCAGCAGAGTTTTTTCTCAAACGACAGCCACGAACTAGATCCTTGTTGTTAAAGCCAAATTTGGCACAGTCCGTAGAAGAGACACAATTAAGACAGAAAGAGAATCATGATAGAGATAGAGTAAAAGAGAGAATGTGAAATTAAACCAGAAGGTGAGAGTGAAGAACCATCACCATAAATGGTTAAAGTGGTTACCCGGAAGAGTGGTGAAGATATGTGGTCCTCGCACATATTTGGTAAAGATGTTTGATCATGGACAGGTTAGATTTGTTCATATTGATCATATTTTACCTACAGACATGGAAGGAGTTGAAGATGGGAATGATTCAATTACTTCTGACTCATCGGATAGTTTTGATATACCAGTAGCAAATCCTAAATCCAATGTACTGGAAACAAATCCAGGAGAGAATCAGAATGAAAGTCTGAGTCCGAGTCAGGAAAACAAAGAGCCTGAAGTTAGAGTGAGTTCAAATGAAAATCAAGGAAATTCCATGGAGGAAAACATTCCTCAGGATGAGCCTCGAATGAGTGTGAAATCGACACCATGTTTGGAAGGTTCTGTTCGAGAGCGAAGGTATCCTCTTCGAAACAGAAAACAAGTGGTAAAGTTAAATTTGTAAATATGGAAAAAAAATCAGTTTATATCCTGTGTTATGTATAAACATGAAAGTTATGTATGATGGTTGTTATGATGACTTCTTCATTAAGGAGGGAGAAGTATAATGTCTGTAAGCTTGTAATGTTTGTAGCTCCAAACTGGGCCTTTATTCACTGGAGTTTAGAAAGATAAGAGGGGATCTCATAGAAACATACAAGATTCTGACGGGACGGGACAGGTTAGATGCAGGTAGAATGCTCCCGATGTTGGGAAAGTCCAGAACCACAGTCTTAGGATAAGGGGTAGGCCATTTAGGACTGAGATGAGGAGAAACTTCTTCACTCAGAGAATTGTTCACCTGTGGAATTCCCTGCCGCAGAGAGTTGTTGATGCCAGTTCATTTGATTTATTCAAGAGGGAGTTAGGTATGGCCCTTATGGCTAAGGGGATTAAGGGGTATGGAGAGAAAGCAGGAAAGGAGTATTGAGGGAATGATCAGCCATGATTTTATTGAATGGTGGTGCAACTATTTTCTATGTTTCCATGTAGAGAAAAAGAAACCGAAGATCCGAAAGTTTCCACTCTACAATGTAGTCCTAGCTACCAACAGGTGAAACATTACCTCAAAAGACTTTAAAACCTATTTATGGCGGAAAAAATTGGGTACTCACCCCATAAGTCCAATATGCGCCCTACCGCATCAGCTAACATCACCCAACGAAAGATTACGCAGTCAGAAATCGTCTATGACGTTCGGGGTACAGCAAGCAGAACCTACAGAGTCCAGCGAACCCCGAAATCGCAAACTACTGCCAACGGATAATAAAGGATTGGTGAGCAGAATCCCTGTTTGCCCTGGAGTTTAACCTAGTCAGAGTTAGGCATTGGGAGGTGGGCGGTGTAGTATTTTCTGTAACCCCTTTTGAATGTATGGTGGAGTGCTTTTATTCTTGTTATTTCAAGCTTGACATTGTACTTTTCTTGTCTATAATAAAATCAAAGTTCTTTGCACCAAAGTTGTCTCTTGCATTTTGTCACATCCCCAAAATAAATCCAAAGTCTAGAACCCAGGGAGTGGGAGCGATTCGAACCGCTCTGAAGGTCAGAGGTGAACCTGACCCCACACACCACCCCCTACAAAAGATTACTGCACAAGATAAGAGCTCACCGAGCTAGGGTTAATATATTGGCGTGGATAGAGGATTGGCTAACTAACCGAAAGCAGGGTTGGGATAAATGGGTTATTTTCAGGTTGGTAAACTGAAACTACTGGGGTGCCACAGGGATCAATGCTGGGGCCTCAACTATTTACAATCTATATTAATGACTTAGATGAAGGGACCGAGTGTAATGTAGCCAGCTTTGCATAATGGCAGTTGATGCGAGATACCCTGAGAGCATCCATGATGCATTCATCCTACACGCGAGTGCTATATCTAAAATGTTTCAGCAGCAGTCAGAAGTGGCTGCTGGGAGACAAAGGGTACGGCCTTGCCACCTGGCTCATGAAGCCTCTACGCATAATCCGGACGGAAGCTGACCTGGAATACAACATGTCGCACATTGCAACGCGCAGCATAATAGAGGGGACCATTGGTAAATCGAAACAGCGTTTCCAATGCCTGGAACATTCCTGAGTCTACTTGCAATACTCCCCTGAGATTGTTGGTCCGTTCACTGTTGTGCGCTGCATGCTGCATAATTTAGCCATCATGAGGCAGCAGTAGCTGGTAGTAGAAGACCCACCTGAAGTGAGGAGGAACATGCAGATGACGAGGAGGAGGAGGAGAAAGCCTTGCAACGACCTGAACCCGGAGCACGATGGCGGAGAAGGGCGAGCCGTCGTGCCCCTTTAAAGATTGCTAGAGCCTTGCACCAACAGCTCATCCGTGAACGCTTTGCTGCCTGAAGGCTCAGCGGCAACTATTCCACATGGACGGACCATGTTTACTGTTTGGATCTGTTCTGTAATGTTGTGTTGTGTTAATGGAACAAGTATTAGAAATGATTACTCTTTCGTTCAAAAAGTTGTGTTAATAATGGAACAAATAATGGAAATGATACATTGTGATCATAGAATCATGGAAATGCATGGCACAGAAGGAGGCCACTTGACCCGTTGTGTCTGTGCCGGCTGAAAAAGAGCTCTTGGTCAGTAGCCTTGTAGGTTATGGCACTTCAAGTGCATACCCAAGTACTTTTTAAGGGCCCAAGTTTCCACACGAAAAAAACGGGCGCCCCGTTTTTCACGCCTAAAATGGTGCCTAAAAAAAAAATCGCGATTCTGGAGCGCTTTGCAGCTCCTTGTCTGCCTGGCGTGGCGCCCAGGGGGGCACCGATTTTCTAAGTGGGAGGGGGCGGGTACTATTTAAATTAGTTTTTTTCCTGCCGGCAACGCTGCGCGTGCGCGTTGGAGTGTTCGCGCACGCGCAGTGTGAAGGAAACATTGGCACTCGGCCATTTTTGTAGTTCTTTGTAGCAGTTTAATTTTTGAACATTTTTTAATAAAAGCACATTGCCATCAGCTCTGAGGCTTCTTGCAACCTTCTCACTGTCTCCTTCCCTCCCCCCCCCCGGGAACGAACGGCTGTTTCCTTCCCCCACCTCCCGCTCAGCGGCAACGAACTGCTTTCTCCTC
The DNA here is from genome assembly GCF_044704955.1 of Pristiophorus japonicus. NCBI lineage: Eukaryota > Metazoa > Chordata > Chondrichthyes > Pristiophoridae > Pristiophorus > Pristiophorus japonicus. The sequence continues at coordinate 96,530,911 of NC_091978.1, read as the reverse complement.
CCCCCCGCCTTCCTCCCGCTCAGCGGCAACGAACGGCTGCAGAATTCTCCCTGGCTGAAGCACTTTCACACAGGTAGGAAGATGGTTTATTTAATCTTTTCTTTGCTTATAAATGTTTATTCAGGTTGGATTTATTTGTATAATATTTGTAGAAGTATAAATAAGGATTTATTGTAGAATTTAATGAGTTCCCTTCCCCCCCCCTCCTCCCCCACCTCGTTCTGGACGCCTAATTTGTAACCTGCGCCTGATTTTTTAATGTGTAGAACAGGTTTTTTCAGTTCTACAAAAATCTTCACTTGCTCCATTCTACTTTAGTTTGGAGTACGTTTTCACTGTGGAAACTTTGAAATCAGGCGTCAGTGACCGGACACGCCCCCTTTTGAAGAAAAAATTCTGTTCCAAAGTAGAACTGTTCTGCCTGACTAGAACTGCAGAAAAAAAAATGTGGAGAATTGCGATTTCTAAGATAGTCCGTTCTCCACCAGTTGCTCCTAAAAATCAGGCGCAAATCATGTGGAAACTTGGGCCCTAAATGTGGTGCGTTCCAGACCCCCACCACCCTCTGGGTGAAAAATGTTCTCCTCAGCTCCCCGCTAATCCTTCTACCAATTACTTTAAATCTATGCTCCCTGGTATTAACCTCTCTGCTAAGGAAAATAGGTCCTTCCTATCCATTCTATCTAGGCCCATCATAATTTTATACACCTCAATCAAGTCTCTCCGCAGACTCCTCTGTTCCAAAGTAAACAACCCCAGCCAATCCAATCTTTCCTCATAGCTAAAATTATCCATTCCTGGCAACATCCTCATAAATCTCTTCTGGCCCCTCTCTAGTGCATCACATCTTTCCTGTAATGTGGTGACTAGAATTGCATGCAGTACTCTAGCTGCGACCTAACTATTGTTTTATACAGTTCAAGCATAATCTCCCTGCTCTTATATTCTATGCCCCAGCGAATAAAGGAAAGTATCCTGTATACCTTCTTAACCACCTTATCTACTTGCCCTGCTACCTTCAGAGATCTTTGGACATACACTCAACGGTACCTCTGTTCCTCTTCTCAGTATCCTACCACTTATGGTGTATTTGCTTGCCTTATTAGCCCTCCCCAAATGTATTGCTTCATACTTCTCCAGATTGAATTCCATTTGCCACTTTTCTGCCCTCCTCAACAATCCATTGATGTCTTCCTGCAGTCTACAGCTTTCTTTCTCATTATCAACTACACGTCCAATTTTAGTGTCATCTGCAAACTTTTTAATCATGCCCCCTACTTTGAAGTCTAAATCATTGATGTATACCACAATATGCAAGGGACCTAGTGCTGAGCCCTACGGAAACCCACTGGAACAGCTTTCCAGTCACAAAAACGTCAGTCGACCATTAGTCTTTGCTTCCTGCCACTGAGTCAATTTTGGATACAGCTTGCTACTTGCAACAACAACAGCAACAGCAACAACTTGTATTTATATAGCACCTTTAATGTAGTGAAATGTCCCAAGGCACTTCACAGGAGTATTATGAGACAAAAAATTTGACACTGAGCCATATAAGGAGAAACTAGGGCAGGTGACCAAAAGCTTGGTCTGAAAGTTAGGTTTTAAGGAGCATCTTGAAGGAGGAAACAGAGATAGAGAGGCAGAGAGGTTTAGGCAGGGAAATCCAGAACTTTAGGCCTCGGCAACAGAAGGCATGGCCACCAATAGTTGAGCGATTTTAATCAGGGATGCTCAAAAGGGCAGAATTAGAGGAGCACAGACATCTCGGGGGTTGTGGGGCAGGAGGAGATTACAGAGATAGGGAGGGGCGAGGCTATGGAGGGTTTTGAAATTAAGGATAAGAATTTTGAAATCGAGGCCTTTGATAAGGTCCCACATAAGAGGTTAGTGTGCAAAATTAAAGCACATAGGATTGGGGGTAATGTACTGGTATGGATTGAAAATTGATTAACTGTCAGGAAACAGAGATTAGGAATAAACGGGTCTTTTTCGGGATGGCGGGCAGTGACTAGTGGGGGTACCACAGGGATCAGTGCTTGGGCCCCAGCTATTCACTATATATAAATGATTTGGATGAGGGAACCAAATGTAATATTTCCAAGTTTGCTGACGACACAAAACTAGGTGGGATTGTGAGTTGTGAGGAGGATGCAAAGACGCTGCAAGGTGATTTAGATAGGTTGAGTGAGTGGGCAAACACATGGCAGATGCAGTATAACTTGGATAAATGAGAAGTTATGCACTTTGGTAGGAAAAACATAAAGACAAAGTATTATTTAAATGGTGATAGCTTGGGAAATGTTGATGTACAAAGGGACCTGGGTGTCCTTGTACACCAGTCATTGAAAGCAAACATGCAGGTGCAGCAAGCAGTTAGGAAGGCAAATGGTATGTTCGCCTTCATTGCAAAAGGATTTGAGTACAGAGCAAGGATGTCTTACTACAGTTATAAAGTCCTTGGTCCGACCACACCTGGAGTACTGTGCGCAGTTTTGGTCTCCTTACCTAAGAAAGGATATACTTGCCATACCTTCTATACTCTTCTAGGCTTTCTGCAGTATTGAGCTTCCAATGTCTGATATGAGTTTCCCTTATTTGCTTATCTTAACCTGCATGCACCTTGTCATCCAGGGGCTCTACATTTGGCAGTTCTACACTTTTTCTTTGTGAGAATGTGGGAGACCAGCCAGGAGTGCATTAGAATAGTCACATCTAGAGGTAACAAAGGTAAGGTTGAGGGCTTCAGCAGTGGATGAGCTGAGGCAAGAGCGGAGATGGGCGATGTTACTGAGATAGAAATAGGTGGTCTTAGTTATGCTGAGGCTATGTGTTTGAAAGCTCATTTTAGGGTCAAATATGACACCAAGATTGTGAACAGTGTGGTTCAGCCTCAGACAGAAGTTGGGGAGAGGGATGGAGTCAGTGTCTAGGAAATGGAGTTTGTGGCGGGGATCGAAAAAATTGGTTTTGGTCTTCCCAATATTCAATTGGACAAAACTTATGCAAATCCAGAACTTGATGTCAGACAAGCAGTCTCATAATTTCGAGACCATGGACGGGTGGAGAGAAGTGGTAGTGAGGTAGAGCCGGGTGCCATTAACGTACATGTGGAAACAGATGCTGTGATTTCGGATGACGTCGCCAAGGGGCAACAGATGGATGAGAAATAGGAGGGGGCCAAGGATAGATCCTTGGGGGACACCAGATCTAACGATGTCGGAGTGGGAAGAGAAGTCATTGCAGGTGAATCTCTGGCTATGATTAGATAGATAAGAATCGAACCAGGCGGGTGCAGTTCTACCCAACTGGATGACAGTGAAGAAGCATTGGAGAAGGATAAAGTGGTCAACCATGTCAAAGGCTGAAGACAAGTCAAGAAGGACGAGGAGGGATAGTTTACTTTTGTCACAGTCACAAAAGGTGTCATTTGTGACTTTGATGAGAGCCGTTTTGGTACTGTGGCAGGTGCGGAAACTGGATTGGAGGGATTCAAACATGGAATTGCCGGAAAGGTGGACACGGATTTGGGAGGTGACAACATGTTCAATGACTTTGGAGAGGAAGGGAGGTTGGAGATGGGACGGTATTTGGCAAGGGGTCAAGGGTTGTTTTTTTGAGAAGAGGGGTGAAGACGGCAGATTTGAGGGAGAGGGGGACAGTACCTGTGGAGAGAGAACCATTAAAAATGTCTGCTGAAATGGGAGCCAGAAAAGGAAGTTGGGTGGTCAGCAGTTTGGTGCGAATAGGTGTTGTGTATGGAGAAAGAGTCAGACTGAACACTGTGAGCTCAAAGTAAAGTATGATCTGAGTCTTTTATTGCAGGTCTCCAGAGTGCCTCTCCAACCTGCGAAGCCTCCTTAAATACCTGTGCTCCCAAGAGATTATGGGATCCCTTAGGACTCCAGGGGATGAGCCATCTGGTGGCTGTACAGACTAAATACAAGTCCACATATATAACAACACTCCCCCTCAAAGTCAATAGTGTAACTATTTACAATGTGAGTCGATCTGGGGCCCTTCTTTCCCTGGTTGATTGTCTCGGTGTGAAAGCTGGTGTTGTTGAATCATTTGTTGGGCCCTTGCTGGGCTGCTGTGCAGCTGGCCTTGCTGGGCTGCCTGGTGTGTTGGGTCCTGCTGGGCTGCTGTGGATGACGGGTTCTGCTTCATGGTCAACTGTGGTGCCGGTTGCCCCCGGTGTGTATGTTGGGGGATCAAAAAAGGTAGGATCCAAGGTGGGTTTCTCACGATAGTCCGTGAATCTGAGTTTGATTTGGTTCAAGTGTTTCCGGTGAATGAGTCCATTTGAAAGTTTGACCCGAAACACCCTGCTCCCCTCTTTGGCCACGACAGTGCCGGGAAGCCACTTGGGATGTTGTCCATAATTTAATACAAATGCACGATCATTGATTTCAATCTCGCGTGACACATTTTCGCTATCATGGTATGCACTTTGTTGAAGCCGCCTGCTCTCTACCTGTTCATGTAGATCAGGGTGAACTAACGAGAGCCTTGTCTTAAGTGCTCTTTTCATGAGCAGTTCAGCAGTTAGGATCCCAGTGAGCAAGTGAGGTCTCATGCAGTAGTTAAGCAGGACTCGGGATAGGCGAGTCTGCAGTGAGCCTTCAGTTACCCTCTTCAAGCCTTGCTTGATGGTTTGTACTGCTCTCTCTGCCTGACCATTGGACGCTCGTTTAAACGGGACAGATGTTTGATCCCGTTGCAGGTCATGAATTCTTTGAACTTAGCACTGGTAAACATGGCCCGTTGTCGCTCACCAGGACATCGGGTAGGCCGTGAGTGGCAAACATAGCTCGCAGGCTTTCAGTAGTGGCAGCGGACGTGCTAGCCGACATTATCTCACATTCAATCCACTTGGAGTATGCGTCTACAACCACAAGGAACATTTTACCCAAGAACGGGCCTGCACAGTCAACGTACCTTAGACCACGTTTTGGAGGGCCAAGACCACAAACTCATAAACTTAGCGGCGCCTCCCTGGGTACATTGCTTAACTGTGAGCATGTCTTACATTTGTGAACGCAGGACTCTAAGTCCGCATCGATACCGGGCCACCACACGTGGGAGCTGGCTATCGCTTTCATCATTACAATGCCTGGGTGGGTACTGTGGAGGTCATTGATTAAGGTGTCTCTGTCCTTCTTGGGGACCACTACTCGATTGTCCCACTGAAGGCAGTCTGCCTGTATAGACATTTCATCTTTGCGCTGCTGGATGCTTTATCTCTTCCTGCATTTCCACTGGGACACTGGACCAGCTGCTTGAAGCACACAGCTTTTGACAAGAGATAATAAGTGGTCCTGGCTTGTCCAGGTTTTGATCTGCCGGGCAGTGACAGGTGATTGCTCACTCTCAAATGCTTCCATAACCATGGCTAGATCTGCAGGCTGTGCCAATTCCACCCCCATGGTGGGCAATGGCAGCCTACTGGGAGCATCGGCACAGTTTTCTGTGCCTGGCCTGTGGTGGATGGCATAACTATATGCGGACAACGTGAGCGCCCATCTCTGGATGCGGGCCGATGCATTGGTATTTATCTCTTTACTCTCGGAAAACATGGATATAAGTGGCTTATGGTCAGTTTCCAATTTGAATTTTAGCCCAAACAGCTATTGATGCATTTTCTTTACCTCATAGACACACGCTAACGCTTCTTTTTCAATAATGCTGTAAGCTCGCTCAGCCTTCTCAGACTCCTGGATAAATAAGCAAACGGTTGCAGTTTCCCGAAATCATTAGATGTTGCAGTACACACCCAACGCCATATGACGACGCATCACATGATAAGCGAGAGCTAGAAACATAGAAACATAGATAATAGGTGCAGGAGTAGGCCATTCGGCCCTTCGAGCCCGCACCACCATTCAATAAGATCATGGCTGATCATTCCCTCAGTACCCCTTTCCTGCTTTCTGACAATACCCCTTGATCCCTTTAACCATAAGGGCCATATCTAACTCCCTCTTGAATCCAATGAACTGGTATCAACAACTCTCTGTGGCAGGAAATTCCACAGGTTAGCGACTCTCTGAGTGAAGAACTTTCTCCTCATCCCAGTCCTAAATGGCCGACCCCTTATCCTAAGACTGTGTCCCCTCGTTCTGGACTTCTCCAACATCGAGAACATTCTTCCCGCATCTAACCTGTCCAGTCCCATCAGAATATTGTATGTTTCCATGAGATCCCCTCTTATCCTTCTAAACTCCAGTGTATAAAGGCCCAGTTGATCCAGTCTCTCCTCATATGTCATTCCAGCCTGTAAAGTCCTGTCCCCTCAGTACAGACTTACACGAGGCACATGCTGAAGTCATGGTCACTCAGGACCTGCACCTTTATTTCACAGCTCTGGAATGCCTCACTTGCCTGAGACCTGCCTTTATATACCTGTGTGGAGCAGGTATGCAGTGTCTCCTGCAAGTGCACCCCTGGTGGTAAGGTATGTTTGTTGTTCCAGGTCTTATCTAGTTACAGTCATGTATAGCATGGTAAGATACAGTTATGTACAGTAGTGTGAGATACATGACATCAACCTCCCCCAAGGTCTTATTGTCTTTATAGATTCAGTCTCTCAGGTGGTCTACGCTCTCGCATGGAGCATCTTAGTTGTGGTTCAGTTGTTTGCCTTTGTGCCTGTTTTTCTTTCGGTGTGATTGCTGGTATCTCGTCTGGGCTGTCTGTTGAGACTGCCCTTTCCTCAGGTTGTTCCCTCTGTCTGTCCACCAGATGTGGCGTGAGTTCCACATTGTAGTCTGCCTCTGGTTCTGCAGTGTTGTTGGTGAACCTACCTTTTACTTGGTCTACATGCCTCCGGCAGGTTTGGCCATTGTCCATTTGTACAATCAGTAGCCTGTTTCCTTCCTTGCCTGTTACTGTCCCTGCAAGCCATTTGGGACCTCTGCCATAGTTTAGCACAAACATTTTGTCCCCTATCTCATTCCACCTCCCCCTCGAATTTCGGTCATGGTACTCAGTTAGCTTCCGGCGCTTTGCCTCAACAATTTCATGCATGTCTGGGAGGATTAACGAGAGCCTAGTCTTTAAGGTCCGTTTCATCAACAGTTGCGCGGGGGGAACCCCAGTCAACGAATGTGGACGAGATCTGTCGCGACAGGTGGCTCTGCAGCGTGGGACCTTGGATTTTAAGCATGCCTTGTTTAATGATTTGCACTGCTTGCTCCGCCTGGCCGTTGGAGGCCGGCTTGAACGGTGCCATCTTAACGTGATCTATGCCGTGGTCAACTATAAAATCTTGAAATTATGCGCTGGTGAAGCACGGACCATTATCACTGACCAATATGTCAGGAATTCCGTGCGTTGCAAACATGGTTCTAAGGCTCTCCACAGTGGTGGAGGTGGTGCTCGAGTTTAAAATGGTGCACGCGATCCACTTTGAAAATGCATCGACGACTACGAGGAACATTTTGCCCATGAATGGGCCTGCATAGTCTACGTGCACCCGTGACCACGGTTTGGTGGGCCAGGGCCAGGGGCTCAGGGTGGGCTCCCCGGGAGGCATTACTGAGTTGGGCACAAATGGTGCACCGCCGGATGCAGAGCTTCAAGTCCGCATCAATGCCAGGCCACCAGATGTGGGATCTAGCTATGGCCTTCATAAGAACGATCCCTGGGTGCTCGCGGTGGAGCTCTCGGACAAATGCCTCTCTGCCTCGCAAAGGCATAACTACTCGGCTGCCCCACATCAGGCAGTCTGCCTGCAGTGATTGTTCATGCATGCGCCTATGGAAAGGTTTGATCTGCTCATGGCAGGCATCGCGAGCCTCTGCCCAGTCACCAGTTAAAACACATCTTATGACTAAGGATAACGTGGGGTTGCTGGTCGTCCAGGCTCTGATTTGGAAAGCCGTCATGGGCGAACCTGTGGACTCAAAGGCATTGATTGCCATGACCATCACACAGTCCTGTTCGTCAGACCCTTCCATGCTCGCCAGGGGTAGCCTGCTAAACGCGTCGGCATAGTTGTCTGTGCCTGGTCTGTGTCTTATTGTGTAGTCGTAAGACGCCAGCATGAGTGCCCACCGTTGAATGCGCGCCGAGACGTTGCCGTTTATTGCCTTGCTCTCGGATAGCAGGGACATGAGGGGTTTGTGGTCGGTTTCTAACACGAACTTGGCCCCGAAAAGGTATTGGTGCATCTTTTTGACACCATACACGTACGCGAGCACCTCCTTCTCCACCATACCGTACCCGCGCTCCGCCCGCGAAAGTGACCTGGAGGCATAAGCAATGGGTTGTAATTTACCCGCATCATTGACCTGCTGCAAAACGCACCCAACCCCGTATGCTGAGGTATCACATGTAAGAACTAGCTTTTTACCTGGGTCAAAAAAAAGTAAAACACTGTTGGAACATAGAAGGTTGCGTGTCTTATTGAAGACGCGTTCTTGGGCGTCCCCCCAAAACCAATCGCACCCCTTTCTGAGTAGCACGTGGAGAGGCTCCAGCAGCGTGCTCAAGTTCTGCATAAAGTTCCCAAAGTAATTGAGTAGCCCGAGAAAGGCGCGCAGTTCCGAGACATTCCGGGGCCTGGGTGCCAGACGAATTGCTTCGGTTTTGGATTCTGTTGGACGGATTCCATCAGCGGCAATCCTTCTGCCCAAAAATTCAACCTCGGGCACGAGAAACAGACACTTGGATTTCTTAACTCTTAGGCCTACCCGATCCAATCGACTTAGTACTTCCTCAAGATTGCGGCGATGAGAGTCGGTGTCCCCGCCCGTGATGAGTTTGTCATCTTGAAACACAACCGTCCCCGGGATGGACTTGAGCAGACTCTCCATGTTGCGCTGGAATATGGCAGCTGCCGAATGATGCCGAATGGGCATCGATTGTACATGAAAAGGCCTCGATGTGTGTTGATGGTGGTGAGTAGCTTAGACCTTGGGTCAGATCTAGTTTCGAGAAAAGTTTTCCTCCAGCCAATGTGGCAAATAGGTCCTCCGCTCTGGGCAGCAGGTATTGGTCCTGCAGGGAGACTCTGTTTATGGTAGACTTGTAATCCTCACAGATTCGTACGGATCCATCAGGCTTCATGACGGGGAGGGTGGGACTTGCCCAGTCGCTAAATTCCACAGGTGAGATAATGCCTTCCCGCAGAAGCCGGTCCAGTTCATGTTCAATCTTTTCATTCATCACATAAGGCACAGCTCTAGCCTTGTGATGGACTGGCCTAGCATCCTGTGTGATGTAGATTTTAACTTTAGCCCCTTTGAAGGTGCCCACACCTGGCTGAAAGAGATGTTCAAATCGAATTAGAACTGGCGTGAACATCATCCGATTTTCAATTTAGTTTTGCCAGCCAGCTTCTCCCCAACAGTGCTGGGAGATCTCCGGGGACAATCCACAGGGGAAGTCAGTTCACCGTCCCTTTGTGTGTGACTGAGAGCATGGCGGTGCCAAGGACTTGGACGATTTCTTTGGTATAGGTCCTGAGTCTGGTGTCGACCCTTGTGAGTTTTGGTCAGTTGCATTTGTGCGACCACAGCTGTTTAAATTGTTGGATGCTCATGAGAGATTGACTCGTTCCCGTGGCCAGTTCCATGTTGATGGGTGTTCCGTTGAGTAGGACCCTCATCATTATTGGAGGCATCTTGTTTAAGAACAGTGGACATTGATCGTGTTGACCTGCTGTATCTCGGTGTCCTGGGCACTGTCCCCAGCGTCTTCTCGTCCGCTTTCCGATCCTTCCAATTCGTATACCAGCCGAGCTGCTGTTTTTCTGCACATGCGGACCAGATGCCCTGTATAGTTGCAGTTTCTGCAAACAGCATGCTGAAATCGACACCCACTTGATGAGTGCCTTCCCCCACATCTCCAGCACAGACCGCTTCCATTGTTTCCGAAGGATGAGCTGCGTCTGGCTGATCTCTCTTGAGCTTCTCTCAGTTTGCAGCTGATTGCTCGCATTGTGGGTTGATGAGGTGTGAACGGCCGTTCCTGTGGCCTTTGATGGCTTCTGGCGCCACTGCCTGCTGTTGAAGGCCTGCTCTCCTGCCTTTGTCTGTGTGTGGGGGTAGCGGCTTGTTTCACGCTGTGAACCCCTTGTTCCGATGTTTCGTTAGTTGTCGTACCAGCAGTATAGATCAACCTCGTTTCTTCTTCAGCTGCCAAGAATGTCTGTGCAACCAGTGCTGCTGCCTCTAGGGTCAAGTTCTTGGTCTCTATGAGCTTTCGGAATATGCCTGCATGGCCTATTCTTTCAATAAAAAAGTCTCTCAGTACTTCTCTCCTTAGTTCATCGGAGTGCTCACATAAACTAGCCAGCCTCTGAAGTTCCGCCACAAAGTCGGGTATGCTTTGGCCCACACAGCTGTAGTTGTAGAACCTGTGTCTGGCCATGTGTAGGCTGCTCGCTGGCTTCAGGTGGTCTCTCACCAGTGTGCTCAACTCTTCAAATGACTTGCTTGCTGGTTTCTCGGGTGCTAGCAGGTCCTTCATTAAGGCGTATGTTTTCGAGCTACTGCTGGTCAAGAGATGGGCTCTTCTCTTGTCTGCCTTATCGTCGCCCAACCAGTCTTTGGTCACAAAGCTTTGCTGGAGCCTTTCTATAAAGTCCTCCCAATTATCTCCAGCATTGTATTTCTCATCTGAGCCGTTGGTAGCCATTCTGTGAATTCTGTGATCCCGTAACTCGTCGCCACTGTAAAGTCCTGACCCTGCAGTACAGACTTACACGAGGCACATGCTGAAGTCATGGTCACTCAAGACCTGCACCTTTATTTCACAGCTCTGGAATGCATCACTTGCCTGAGACCTGCCTTTATGTACCTGTGTGGAACAGGTATGCAGTGTCTCCTGCAAGTGCACCCCTGGTGGTCAGGTATGCTTGTGGTTACAGGTCTTATCTAGTTACAGTCATGTCTCGCATGGTAAGATACAGTTATGGACAGTAGTGTGAGATACATGACACAGCCATCCCTGGAATCAGTCTAGTGAACCTTCGCTGCACTCCCTCAATAGCAAGAACGTCCTTCCTCAGATTAGGAGACCAAAACTGAACACAATATTCCAGGTGAGGCCTCACCAAGGCTCTGTACAACTGCAGTAAGACCTCTCTGCTCCTATACTCAAATCCCCTAGCTATGAAAGCCAACATGCCATTTGCCTTCTTCACCGCCTGCTGTACCTGCATGCCAACTTTCAATGACTGATGAACCATGACACCCAGGTCTCGTTGCACCTCCCCTTTTCCTAATCTACCGTACATAATGAGAGAAAGGGTAGAGATCGAGCTGGACCAGCTGCAAAGAGAGGGCATCATTTCACCGATCGAGTTCAGCGAGTGGGCCGTCCTATTGTCCCAGTCCTCAAGGGAGACGGCACTATCAGAACCTGTGGCGATTACATAGTAATTATCAATCGTTTCTCCCTCCAGGACCAATAGCCACTACCAAAGGCCAACGACCTCTTTGCAAAGCTGGCAGCAGGAAAGACATTCACGAAGCTAGATCTGACTTCAGCCAACATGACGCAGGAACTGGAGGAATCATCGAAGGCCTCACCTGCATCAACATGCACAAAGGTCTTCTTGTTTATAACAGATGCCCGTTTTGAATCCGATCAGTGGCGGCGATATTCCAGAGAAACATAGAAAGTTTACTGAAGTCGGTCCCGCACACCGTGCTCTACCAGGACGACATCTTGATCACAGGTCGGAACACAGTCGAGCATCTGCAGAACTTGGAGGAGGTTCTTAGTCGACTCAACCACATGGGGCTCAGTTAAAACGCTCGAAGTGCGTTTTCCTGGCGCCTGAAGTGGAGTTCTTGGGAAGGAGGATTGCAGCGGACGGCATCAGGCCCACCAACGCGAAGATGGAGGCAATCGAGAACGCACCAAGGCAACAGAAAACAGAACCTGACGGAGCTGCGGTAGTTTCTGTGACTCTTGATCTACTTTTGTAACTTCTTACCCGTTCTCAGCACCCTGCTAGAACCACTACATGTCTTACTACGAAAAGTGGGCGAATGGATTTGGGACAAAAGCCAAGAAAATGCCTTTGCAAAAGCAAGTAAATTGTTATAGAAACATAGAAAGATAGAAAATAGGTGCAGGAGTAGGCCATTTAGCCCTTCTAGCCTGCACCGCCATTCAATGAGTTCATGGCTGAGCATGAAACTTCAGTACCCCCTTCCTGCTTTCTCGCCATACCCCTTGATCCCCTGAGTAGTAAGGACTTCATAGAACTCCCTTTTGAATTTATTTAGTGAATTGGCCTCAACTACTTTCTATGGTAGAGAATTCCACAGGTTCACCACTCTCTGGGTGAAGAAGTTTCTCCTCATCTCGGTCCTAAATGGCTTACCCCTTATCCTTAGACTGTGACCCCTGGCTCTGGACTTCCCCAACATTAGGAACATTCTTCCTGCATCTAACCTGTCTAAACCCGTCAGAATTTTAAACGTTTCTATGAGGTCCCCTCTCATTCTTCTGAACTCCAGTGAATACAAGCCCAGTTGATCCAGTCTTTCTTGATAGGTCAGTCCCACCATCCCGGGAATCAGTCTGGTGAATCTTCGCTGCACTCCCTCAATAGCAAGAATGTCCTTCCTCAAGTTAGGAGACCAAAACTAACACAATACTCCAGGTGTGGCCTCACCAAGGCCCTGTACAACTGTAGCAACACCTCCCTACTCCTGTACTCAAATCCCCTCGCTATGAAGGCCAACATGCCATTTGCTTTCTTAACCGCCTGCTGTACCTGCATGCCAACCTTCAATGACTGATGTACCATGACACCCAGATCTCGTTGCACCACCCCTTTTCCTAATCTGTCACCATTCAGATAATAGTCTGTCTCTCTGTTTTTACCACCAAAGTGGATAACCTCACATTTATCCACATTATACTTCATCTGCCATGCATTTGCCCACTCACCTAACCTATCCAAGTCACTCTGCAGCCTCATAGCATCCTCCTCGCAGCTCACACTGCCACCCAACTTAGTGTCATCCGCAAATTTGGAGATACTACATTTAATCCCCTCGTCTAAATCATTAATGTACAATGTAAACAGCTGGGGCCCCAGCACAGAACCTTGCGGTACCCCATTAGTCACTGCCTGCCATTCTGAAAAATACCCATTTACTCCTACTCTTTGCTTCCTGTCTGACAACTAGTTCTCAATCCACGTCAGCATACTACCCCCAATCCCATGTGCTTTAACTTTGCACATTAATCTCTTGTGTGGGACCTTGTCGAAAGCCTTCTGAAAGTCCAAATATACCACATCAACTGGTTCTCCTTTGTCCACTTTACTGGAAACATCCTCAAAAAATTCCAGAAGATTTGTCAAGCATGATTTCCCTTTCACAAATCCATGCTGACTTGGACCTATCATGTCACCATTTTCCAAATGCGTTGCTATGACATCCTTAATAATTGATTCCATCATTTTACCCACTACTGAGGTCAGGCTGACCGGTCTATAATTCCCTGTTTTCTCTCTCCCTCCTTTTTTAAAAAGTGGGGTTAAATTGGCTACCCTCCACTCGATAGGAACTGATCCAGAGTCTATGGAATGTTGGCCACCTCCTTAAGTACTCTGGGATGCAGTCCATCAGGCCCTGGGGATTTATCGGCCTTCAATCCCATCAATTTCCCCAACACAATTTCCCGACTAATAAGGATTTCCCTCAGTTCCTCCTCCTTACTAGGCCCTCTGACCCCTTTTATATCCGGAAGGTTGTTTGTGTCCTCCTTAGTGAATACCGAACCAAAGTACTTGTTCAATTGGTCTGCCATTTCTTTGTTCCCCGTTATGACTTCCCCTGATTCTGATTGCAGGGGACCTACATTTGTCTTTACGAACCTTTTTCTCTTTACATACCTATAGAAACTTTTGCAATCCGCCTTAATGTTCCCTGCAAGCTTCTTCTCGTACTCCATTTTCCCTGCCCTAATCAAACCCTTTGTCCTCCTCTGCTGAGTTCTAAATTTCTCCCAGTCCGCAGGTTCGCTGCTATTTCTGGCCAATTTGTATGCCACTTCCTTGGCTTTAATACTATCCCTGATTTCCCTTGATAGCCACGGTTGAGCCACCTTCCCTTTTTATTTTTACGCCAGACAGGAATGTACAATTGTTGTAGTTCATCCATGCGGTCTCTAAATGTCTGCCATTGCCCATCCACAGTCACCCCCTTAAATATCATTCTGCAATCTATCCTAGCCAATTCATGCCTCATACCTTCAAAGTTACCCTTCTTTAAGTTCTGGACCATGGTCTCTGAATTAACTGTTTCATTCTCCATCCTAATGCAGATTTCCACCATATTATGGTCACTCTTCCCCAAGGGGCCTCGCACAACGAGATTGCTAATTAGTCCTCTCTCATTACACAACACCCAGTCTAAGATGGCCCCCCCCGCTAGTTGGTTCCTCGACATATTGGTCTAGAAAACCATCCCTTATGCACTCCAGGAAATCTTCCTCCACCGTATTGCTTCCAGTTTGGTTAGCCCAATCTATGTGCATATTAAAGTCACCCATTATAACTGCTGCACCTTTATTGCATGCACCCCTAATTTCCTGTTTGGTGCCCTCCCTAACATCACTACTACTGTTTGGAGGTCTGTACACAACTCCCAATAACGTTTTTTGCCCTTTGGTGTTCTGCAGCTCTACCCATATAGATTCCACATCATCCAAGCTAATGTCTTTCCTAACTATTGCATTAATCTCCTCTTTAACCAGCAATGCTACCCCACCTCCTTTTCCTTTTATTCTATCCTTCCTGAATGTTGAATACCCCTGGATGTTGAGTTCCCAGCCCTGATCATCCTGGAGCCACGTCTCCGTAATCCCAATCACATCATATTTGTTAACATCTTTTTGCACAGTTAATTCATCCACCTTATTGCGGATACTCCTTGCATTAAGACACAAAGCCTTCAGGCTTGTTTTTTTAATACCCTTTGTCCTTTTAGAATTTTGCTGTACAATGGCCCTTTTTGTTCTTTGCCTTGGGTTTCTCTGCCCTCCACTTTTCCTCATCTCCTTTCTGTCTTTTGCTTTTGCCTCCTTTTTGTCTCCCTCTGTCTCCCTGCATTGGTTCCCATCCCCCTGCCATATTAGTTTAACTCCTCCCCAACAGCACTAGCAAACACATTGGTTCCGGTCCTGCCCAGGTGCAGACTGTCCGGTTTGTACTGGTCCCACCTCCCCCAGAACCGGTTCCAATGCCCCAGGAATTTGAATCCTTCCCTGCTGCACCACTGCTCAAGCCACGTATTCATCTGCGCTATCCTGCGATTCCTACTCTGATTAGCACGTGGCACTGGTAGCAATCCCGAGATTACTACTTTTGAGGTCCTACTTTTTAATTTAGCTCCGAGCTCCTTAAATTCGTTTCATAGGACCTCATCCCTTTTTTTACCTGTGTCGTTGGTACCAATGTGCACCATGACAACTGGCTGTTCTCCCTCCGTTTTCAGAATGTCCTGCACCCGCTCCGAGACATCCTTGACCCTTGCACCAGGGAGGCAACATACCATCCTGGAGTCTCGGTTGCTGCCGTAGAAAGGCCTATCTATTCCCCTCACCATTAAATCCCCTATCACTATCGCTCTCCCACTCTTTTTCCTGCCCTCCTGTGCAGCAGAGCCAGCCACGGTGCCATGAACTTGGCTGCTGCTGCCCTCCCCTGATGAGTCATCCCCCCCCCCAACAGTACTCAAAGCAGTGTATCTGTTTTGCAGGGGATGACCGCAGGGGACCCCTGCACTACCTTCCTTGCACTGTTCTTCCTGCTGGTCTTCCATTCCCTATCTGGCTGTGGACCCTTCTCCTGCGGTAAGACCAACTCACTGCACGTGCTACTCACGTCATTCTCAGCATCGTGGATGCTCCAGAGTGAATCCACCCTCAGCTCCAACTCCGCAACGCGGACCGTCAGGAGCTCGAGGCGGATACACTTCCCTCACACGTAGTCGTCAGGGACACTGGAGTCGTCCCTGAGTTCCCACATGGTACAGGAGGAGCATAACACCCGACCGAGCTCTCCTGCCATGACTTAACCCTTAAATACACTTAAATTGGCAACAACAATGTTAAAAGTTACTGACTAATATAAAAAAGAAAAAGAAAAACTACTCACCAACCAGCCAATCACTTACCCTCTAGGCTGTGACGTCACCTTTCTCTTCCTTTCTACGCCTTTTTTGCCTTCTCCCTGTAGCTGCACCGGCTAGCCTTTTATAGGCCTCTGCCGATCCCCGGACTCACGCCTCAGCGACCACGAACTCCCGCTGCCTCTCGTGGCTTTTTGTAGGCCTCTGCCGATCCCCGGACTCACGCCTCAGCGACCACGAACTCCCGCTGCCTATCGCGGCCTTTTGCTCAAACAAAATCCTTGTGTTGGATGGGTCGCGCCCCCGGAATTAGGTGGATCTGCACTTTTGCTCCTTGGAATTTCCTGATGCCTGGTTCGAACAGCGAAGGAAATTTGTTTAAGACCTGGGCACATGAAATGTCGTCAGCGGGCAATAGCACTCAGATGCCATCCCAATTCCAGCGTATCTTTCCCAGCCAGCTCCTGCCAAGCAGCGTGGGACCATCGCCCGGTACCACCCAGAGTGGTAGCTTGTGCACCGCTCCATCATTGGAGACCTTTACGGTAACACTGCCGATTACAGGAATCAGTTCTTACGTGTGAGTTCTTAGTTTCATGCGAACTGGAGTTAAGACTGGCCTTGAGGCCTTGTTGCACCACAACCTTTTGAAAGTCTTTTTGCCCACGATCGCGCCCATGTCAAGCTCCATTGATACCAGGGAGTCCATTTAGTTCAACATTCAGCATTATCGGGGGACAATTCGTGGTGAATGTGTGCACCCCATGTACCTCTGCCTCCTTGATCTGAGGCTCTGGTTTGTTGTGATCCTCTGTGGATCTGTCCTCCACTGCAACGTGGTGGTTTTCAGGTTTAACAGGCTTTGCAGCTCACCTGCACACTTGTTGGAGGTGTCCCATCATTCCACAGCCCTTGCAAACATACTCTTTGAATGGAAACGATGATCACCCCGGCAGCGCCAACAAAATGTTAATGGCCTTGCATTCTTCACCCTTGATGGTGGACTCTGAGTCATCTGCGGTCGTGCAGCTGCAGGTATGTGTGACCTGCCCTGTACGTTACAATTTGGAAACATCACTTTGTTCACAGTACTTGTAGCAGTACTTGTGTGCTGAGCGATTTGCTTAGTATTGTCACTGGTGGCAATGAATCCCTGGGCTATCGCTATGGCCTTACTCAAGGTTGGGGTCTCTACAGTCAAAAGTTTGCGAGGTATGGTTTCATGGCCAATGCCAAGTATGAAAAAGTCTCTGAGCATGTGCTCCAAATGTCCTTCAAATTAGCAATGTTCTGCCCGTGTCTTAGCTGGGTGACATAACTCGCCACTTCTTGGCCTTTAGACCTTTTGTGGTGTAGAACCAGTATCTCGCCATCAGAACGCTTTCCTTCGGGTTCAAATGCTCTCGAACCAGTGTGCACAAATCGTCACACAATTTCTCCGTGGGTTTCGCTGGAGTGAGCAGATTCTTCATGAGGCCATAAGTTGGTGCCCACAAACGGTGAGGAGGATCGCCCTTCGTTTGGCGGTGCTCTCTTCCCCATCAAACTCATTGGCAACGAAGTATTGGTCGAGTTGCTCCACAAAAGTTTCCCAATCATCTCCCTCTGAAAATTTCTCCAGGATGCCCACTGTTCTCTGCATCTTTGGAATTGCGATCTGTATCTCATCGCCAGTTGTTGTGTGTGGAGAAATAGTCAGACTGAACACTGAGCTCAAAGTAAAGTGTGACCTTAGTCTTTTATTACAGGTCTCCAGAGTGCCTCTCCAACCTGTGATGCCTCCTTAAATACCTGCACTCACAAGGGATTATGGGATCCCTTGGGACACCAGGGGATGAGCCCTCTGGTGGCTGTTCAGAGTAAATACAAGTCCACATATATAACAATAGGGTCAAGGAAGCAGGAAGTGGGTCTCATGGACAAGAGGGGAGATCAGAGAGTAACTGGAGAAAGTTGTGAGCTCAGGGCTAGGGCAATTTGGCTCGGTGGGCTAGGGGAAGGAAGGGAAGAGGCAGAGGCGGCTGAACAGATGGTCTCAATCTTAGAGACAAAGATATCCATGAGCTCCTCACACATTGTCAGAGGTGAGGGTGGAGACTGGGGAGAGAGATTTAAAAAGACGGTTAGAAGTGGAGAATAGAAGCCGGAGTTTATCTTTACATTCTGGAATGATTCTGTAATAGTGAGCAATTTTGGCAAATGAACGTAGGACCCAATAGTGCTTAATGTGGTCCAGACAGATCTGGTGGTGAGTGGCGAAACCAGTTGTCCGCCATATCCTATCAAATCTGCGTTCCTTGGATGTAAGAGAGCGAAGATCAGGGCTGTACCGGGGGAATGGCCAGGGCGAGAGAGAGTAATTGTTTTAACAGGAACTAGGGCATCAAAGGTGGTGGTGAGGGTGTGATTGAGCAGATCAGTAGCTGTAGAAATGTCATGGTGAATGGAGGGCCAAAGGCTGGACAGTTGGGCGTTCATAAGTTTGTAAGAGAGTTGGGAGAGAATTATTTCCAGTGGTGGACGCAGGAGGAAGGTTTGGGGGGCATGGGGGGGGGGCGGTGTCGAAGGGGGATGTGGGTGGAGAGCGGTACGAGGAAGTGGTCAGAGATGGCCTTATCTGCGATTGACACGATGGGAGAAGTGAGTCCGTGAGAGATGGCAAGGACGAGGGGATGGCCGTGAATATGGTTTGGGGAGTTTACATGGAGGGAGAGATTAAGGGAGGATGGGAGGCTTGTGAACTCAGAGGAGAGAGAGCATGATATATTGAGATGGAGGTTGAAATCACTGAGGATGAGAAGTTGATTTTCTATGGGCTTTTACTTTTCTGTCCAGTCTGCCATGTGGGATCTTGTCAAAAACCTTGCTAAAATCCATGCAGACTACATCAAATGCATTACTCTCATCAACCCTCCTTGTTACCTCCTCAAAAATTTCAATCATATTAGTCAGACATGATCTTCCCTTAACAAATCCATGCTGACTGTCCTCGATTAATCTGTGCCTTTCTAAATGACAATTAAAACTATCCCTCAGAATTTTATCCAACAATTTGCCCACCATTGAGGTTAGGCTCACTGGCCTGTAATTACTCAGTCTATCCCATTCTCTCTTTTTAAACAATGGTACTATGGGCCAAAATGTGGCCAGTACAGATTTCTGGTGCACTCACCAGAGGTGCGCCGCTTTTGTAGAACTTCAAGGGCGCCAAATATCTTCGGGCTGAGTTTGGCCGCTCCCCAGCCTCTCCTCCATGGTGGCTGGATTCGGGTGCGGAGCCAGGTCCCAGCGCTGAAAACAATGGCAGGACCTCTGCACATGCGTGCTAGAGTGTGCACAGTAGCTCCTAGCCTCCAGAATCTGAGTGTGTGAGATGCAGGCTGTGTGGGAGGGGCCGACACTCGCCATTCCTATCCCGGGCAGACTGGCCACTGCCTTCCCGCGCTGAGAGCTACAATAGGCAGGTTTGTGGGGGGAAGAGTTTTGATCAGGGGCGGGGGAGAGCGGAAGAGTTTTGAGGGGGGGCTGAGGGGAAGAGTTTTTTTGGGGGGGAAGAAGAGGAAGAGTTTTGATCTGCCGGGGGGAGGCTCCCGCGCCAGTTGGGGCGGGCCCGCTGAGGATCTCTTCCCTCCTCACCCCCCCATTAAGATGCCACCTTTGGTGTATGTAGCACTCAAATCACTGACTCCACGCAGTCTGGTGTTGTAGTAACTGCTGTGACCTTAGTCCTTTATTGTGTAACTCCAGAGTGCCTCTCAGGTGTGGTGGGCAGCCTTTTATATTCTGTCTTGCAGGTACTTTCAGGTCTCCCACCACAGCGCCCTCTGTGGCGCACCATTGTACTTATACATTTAATGTACTGGACAATACATAACATCTCACTCCCCCCGCAGTTCCAAGATCCATTGCCAGTAACCTCGGCCTTGTTCGTCCTGGTTGATTTGTGAGTGTGAGTCCATGACCATCCACTTCCCTCTTCCCCCCCCATGTAGAGATTATGCTTGTGATCCGGTGCAAGCATGTGGCATTAGCAGTCCTTACATGGGTGATGAAGTCACGAGTATAACCTCCAACAGAAAGCAGGTATACATGGACAGTACATTTGTATGGTACATATATTGTATGGTACAGATGTTATGTCAAAAGGTTGCAGGTACACTGAACAGTTATTTAATCCCAGCTCACTGGGTGAGATACGGTGGCGGTATACTGCCCCTTTTTGCCCGAGGTAATGGGCTGCGCTGAGACAGGGTAACATCACTAGTGCGTTGCCTCTGTTCTCAGTAGTTGCCTTAGCGGCTCATCTGCAGCCGCTGGACCATTGCATGAATCACGTAAAATCGAAAATCGCCTTCGTCCATTAGGCATGTTAGTCACGGACCCCTTAACCCTTTTACTTGTACCTTGTGGTATTAACTCTTTTCGTAAATCATTCATATCCATCATTTTACACAATTCCCATGTAGCATCAAAATATTAAATCTTATCCTAAATCACGTCATCATACAAATCACATTACTCAATTAGACTCGCTCTTGCCTTACAAAAGTCTCTTTGTGGGGACCGCCAACGGTGTAAGGCCCTTTTAAGGCTCCCGGGTGCATTTCCATTTTAAGACGCCATCTTGTGGTTCCCATGAGGCTTCCACTGGACGCCGCCATTTTAGTTGCTCTGCTGGCCTTTGTTCTGATGAACTCTGCTACTCTTGAGCTCGCTGGCATGGCGTTTTGGGAAGAACTAGAAGGGGTAAAGAAGGAAGAAAGAAGAAAAACAGCAAAGAACGATTGAATCTTGAATCGTGGCAGAAATGGTTCTGTGGATTTGATCAGTCATGGTCCCTGTGGCCTCCGTAACTGCCATAACTGCTGCCTAATCCGCCGTTCTGGCTCTTGTGCCCACCCGAGTAGCTGTCGTGTTCTCCTGGGTCATACCTGCCGCCGCTGTAGCCTCCGCTGCCGCTGTAGCCTCCTCTCCTACCGTTCCGGCTGCCGCCGTCCTAGCCTCCACCGTAGCCACGACCACCATCCGACTTTCTCTTCGTGTGGGCCCCCCCGATTTGTCATCCATCGATGGATTTCCCGATCAACTCCCGCTCTTCCAGGATCTGCTCGTCTGTGGAGGCTGCGGCTGCAGGATTGCTTGAGGTCAGGAGTTCTGGGCCTGCTGTCGTCTATGTGGGGATTTAGACTGCCAATGAACGGCTTCTTTCTCCTCCAGCTCGGTCGGCGCTGCTCTTTGGGAATCCGGGGAACAGCAGTCTGTGGAGGAATGAAGTCTTCCCAGCTCCCACGGACCTTCCCCATCCACCTCCTGCCGAGAAGCATCGGCCCATCACCTGCAATGACCCACAAAGGTAAACCGTGCGTCTCGCCCCCATGAGATAACTGCACATCCGCTCTGCCAAGAACAGGTATCAGTTCCCTGGTGTAGGTGCGCAGCTTCACCGTGACCGGGACCAGCTTGGGTCGTGCAGCTGGGTTGACCCACAGTTTCTCAAAATTTCTTTGACTCATCAACGACGTACCCGATCCAGTGTCCACTTCCATACTCACTGGGACTCTGTTGATCTTGACTTCCATAATCACTGGGGCCGAATCGTCGGTACATGTATACAGTCCAAACAATGCCTCATCTTCTTCTGCCTGCTCCTTGCTGGATGGTGGATCCTCTACCATCTCCTCAGCCAGACGGTAAGTCAGGTTTTTTTTTGCACATATGCTGAAGGTGGCCTTTCGTGTGGCAGGTATTGCACGTATACTCCGCAAACCTGCACCGGTGAGCCCCATGGCTTCCTCCACAGCGCCAGCATGGTGCTACTCGATTAGCCCCTCTCGACCGACTCTGAGTTCCAGGACCCCGAGGTCCATGCTCCCTGCCCTGGGCAGAGCCACATTCTGCAGTTTTGTCCGTGGCGGGCACTATCCTGTGGACAGTGCCTTCCGGGTTCGAGACTGTGTGGATCATCTGCTTGGTGCTGCACATCGAGGTCATAAATGCCTTGCTGATGGTGATGGCTTGCTTCAGGGTGACTGTGGGTTCAGTGGATAGGAGCTTGTGAAGGAGACCCTCATGGCCAATCCCCATAATAAAAACGTCTCGCAACGCCTCGTCAAGGTGCGTGCCAAAATCACACGGCGACGCCAGTCTCCTGAGGTCTGCAGCATATTTGGTGACATCCTGGCCCTCAGGTATGCAGTGGTGGTAGAATTTGTGCCGGGCCTTGAGGATGCTCTCATTCGGTTTCAGTTGGTCACGAATGAGTGCGATCAGTTCCTCATATGACTTATCCCTGGCACTCGCGGGTGCCAGCAAATCTCTGATGAGACAGTAAACCTCATCACCACAACTGGAAAGCAATATCACCTTACGCTTCTCTCTCAGTGCGTCCGTGTTTCCAGTCAGGTCGTTTGCTGTGAAGTAGGACTCGAGCCTTTCCGTAAAGGCCTCCCAATCATTGCCCACCGCAAAATCCTTTAGCGAGCCCAGAGTAGCCATGGTTGCGTGAAGTTCGTCCGTGTCCTTGTCGCCAATGTGGTGTATGTAGCACTCAAATCACTGATTCCACATGGTCTGGTGTTGTAGTAACTGCTGTGACCTTAGTCCCTTATTGTGTAACTCCAGAGTGCCTCTCAGGTGTTTTGTACTCTGTCTTGCAAGTACTTTCAGGTCTCCCACCAGGTCACCCTCTGTGGCGCACCATTGTACTTATACATTTAATGTACCTGGACAATACATAATACCACCCACACCCCCAGCAGCCCCCCACCCCCAGCCTGCCGCATTGAGCCTTCTCCCTCCCTCCCCGCCCTCATTAAGATGCCGTGTTCACCACCCACCACCCCCAGCCTCCCCCCAGCATCCCATGTTGAGCCTTCTCCCTCTCTCCGTTCAGATGCTGCGTTCTCTCGCATCTATCCCAGGCCGAAGGGACTCCCACACGACTAGCTGCTGCTGAGTTTAATTGAAGGAAGGATTTACTTCAGTTCCCTATTTGTTAATTTAATTATTTACTTCAATTCTTTATTTTTTATTGAATGCTTATTACTTTTTGTGCTTTGTCTGGTGCTTGGTGGTGCTTTAAATGTAGTTACTTGCGCCGATTCCTTAACTCTAGGTAAGGTTTTTCTGTGCAGACAGAAGTGGTAACATACGGTGGCCTAAATTAGTTTGGAGCAACTATTTGCTGGCCAAACTCGCCAAAACAGGCGTAAGTGGCTCCCTTTCGGAAAAAAAACAAAACTAAAAAAAAACTAACTAACTCACTTACACTGGCACAAATTAAATGGCCAGAATTGCAACTAAAAAGATATTCCAGAAAAATCAAGTTGCTCAAAAAAAACCGGAGCTACTCCTGGGGAAATTTGGGCCCTTAGCCGTCCTCCAGCCCCACACCTGCAACCAGAGAGGATTGATAAATGATGGTCAGAGCCTCCGTTATTTCCTCCTTTGCTTCTCAGAATATATTCTCAGAATAAGGGGTTGCCTATTTAAAATGGAAATAAGGAAGAATTTCTTCTCCCAGCGAGTCGTGTGTCTTTGGAATTCTCTCTCCCAGAGAGTTGTGGAGGCTGGGACATTGAATATATTTAACTTGGAGATAGACTGATTTTTGAGAGATAAGCGAGTCAAGGGTTATGGGGTGCACAAACTTGCAGTTCTGGAGACCCTTAAAAAGGCGCGACCGTCGGAGGAGACCACAGGAACGGGAGCGGTAGTTCGGGAGACCCATTAAAGGGCGTGGCCGTCGGAGAAGGCCACAGGAGTGGGAGCGGCAGTTCAGGAGACCCATAAAAGGGCGCGGCCATCGGAGGCGACCACAGGAGTGGGAGCGGCTGTTCGGGAGACCCATAAAAGGGCGCGGCCGTTGGAGGAGGCCAGCTGAGGATGTCATGAATAGCAGTGAGTTAGTCACAGTGCAGGTAAAGGTTATACAGGTAGATAGGGAATGGGTGACCAGCAGGCAGAGTAGGAGTAGGAAGGTAGTGCAGAAGGCCCCTGCGGTCATCCCCCTCCAAAACAGATATACCATTTTGAATACAGTTGGTGGAGGTGGCTCATCAGGGGAAGGCAGCAACAGCCAAGTTCATGGCACCATGGGTGGCTCTGCTGCACAGGAGGGCAGGAAAAAGAGTGGAAGAACTATAGTGGTAGGGGAGTCTATTGTAAGGGGAATAGATAGATGTTTCTGCGGCCGCAATCGAGACTCCAGGGTGGTATGTTGCCTCCCTGGTGCAAAGGTCAAGGATGTCCTGAAGCAGCTGCAGGGCATTTTGGAGGGGGAGGGTGAATGGCCAGTTGTCGTGGTGCATATTGGTATCAAAGAAAAAGATAAAAAATGGGATGAGGTCCTACAAGTTGAATTTAGGGAGCTAGGAGTAAAATTAAAAAGTAGGACCTCAAAGATAGTAATCTCAGGATTACTACCAGTGCGACATGCTAGTCAGAGTAGGAATAGCAGGAGAGTTCAGATGAATATGTGGCTTGCGGAATGGTGCAAGAGGGAGGGATTGAAATTCTTGGGACATTGGAACTGGTTCTGGGGAAGGTGGGACCAGTACAAACCGGACGGTCTGCACCTGGGCAGGACCAGAAGAGATGTATTAGGGGGAGTGTTTGCTTGTGCTGTTGGAGGGTTTAAACTAATATGGCAATGGGATGGGAATCTATGCAGGGAGACAGATGGAAGTAAAATGGGGGCAGAAGCAAAAGGTAGAAAGGAGATAAGGAAAAGTGGAGGGCAGAGAAATCAAAGGCAAAAATCAAAAAGAGCCACATTACAACATAATTCTAAAAGGACAAAGAGTGTTAAAAAGACAAACCTGAAGGCTTTGTGTCTCAATGCGATGAGTATTCGTAATAATATGAACGAATTAATTGCACAGATAGCTGTTAACAGATATGATATAATTGGGATTACAGAGACAAGGAAGGAAAAGGAGGTGTTGTAGCATTGCTGGTTAAAGAGGAGATTAACGCAATAGTAAGAAAGGACATTAGCTTGGATGATGTGGAATCTGTATGGGTAGAGCTGTGGAATACCAAAGGGCAGAAAACGCTAGTGGGAGTTGTGTACAGACCATCAAACAGTAGTAATGAGCTTGGGGATGACATCAAACAGGAAATTAGGGATACGTGCAATAAAGGTACAGCAGTTATCATGGGTGACTTTAATCTACATATAGAGTGGGCTAACCAAACTGGTAGCAATACGGTGGAGGAGGATTTCCTGGAATGTATAAGGGATGGTTTTCTAGGCCAACATGTCGAGGAACCAACTAGAGAGCTGGCCATCCTAGACTGGGTGTTGTGTAATGAGAGAGATTAATTAGCAACCTTGTTGTGCGAGACCCCTTGGGGAAGAATGACCATAATATGGTAGAATTCTTCATTAAGGTGGAGAGTGACACAGTTAATTCAGAGACCACGGTCCTGAACTTATGGAAAGGTAACTTCGATGGTATGAGACATGAATTAGCTAGAACGCACTGGCGAATGATACTGAAAGGGTTGACGGTGGATAGGCAATGGCAGACATTTAATGATCACATGGATGAACTTCAACAATTGTACATCCCTGTCTGGCTTAAAAATAAAACGGGAATGTGGCTCAACCGTGGCTAACAAGGGAAATTAAGGATAGTAAATCCAAGGAAGAGGCATATAAATTGGCCAGAAAAAGCAGCAAACCTGAGGACTTGGAGAAATTTAGAATTCAGCAGAGGAAGACAAAGGGTTTAGTTAGGAGGGTGAAAATAGTTTATGAGAGTAAACTTGCAGGGAACATAAAAACTGACTGCAAAAGCTTCTATAGATATGTGAAGACAAAAAGATTAGTGAAGACAAATGTAGGTCCCTTGCAGTCAGAATCAGGTGAATTTATAATGGGGAACAAAGAAATGGCAGACCAATTGGACAAATACTTTGGTTCTGTCTTCACTAAGGAAGACACAAATAACTAGGGGACCGAGGGTCTAGCGAGAGGGAGGAACCGAAAGGAAATCCTTATTGGTCAGGAAATTGTGTTAGGGAAATTGATGGGATTGAAGGCCGATAAATCCCCAGGGCCTGATAGTCTGTATCCCGTCGTACTTAAGGAAGTGGCCCTAGAAATAATGGATGCATTGGTGATCATTTTCCAACATTGTATAGACTCTGGATCAGTTTCTATGGATTGGAGGGTAGCTAACGTAACCCCACTTTTTAAAAAGGGAGGTTGAGAGAAAACAGGTAATTATAGACCGGCTAGCCTGACATCGGTAGTGGGGAAAATGTTGGAATCAATTATTAAAGATGAAATAGCAGCGCATTTGGAAAGCAGTGACAGGATTGGTCCAAGTCAGCATAGATTTATGAAAGGGAAATCATGCTTGACAAATCTTATAGAATTTTTGGGGGATGTAACTAGTAGAGTGGACAAGGGAGAACCAGTGGATGTGGTGTATTTGGACTTTCAAAAGGCTTTTGACAAGATCCCACACAAGAGATTAGTGTGCAAAATTAAAGCACGTGGTATTGGGGGTAATGTATTGACGTGGATAGAGAACTGGTTGGCAGACAGGAAGCAAAGAGTAGGAATAAATGGGTCCTTTTCAGAATGGCAGGCAGTGACTAATGGGGTACTGCAAGTTCAGTGCTGGGACCCCAGCTATTTACAATATACATTAATAATTTGGACGAAGGAATTGAATGTAATATCTCCAAGTTTGCAGATGTCACTAAGCTGGTTGGCAGTGACTGACATATGAAGAAAGACTGGATTGACTAGGCTTATATTCACTGGAATTTAGAAGAATGAGAGGGGTATCATAGAAACATATAAAATTCTGACGGGATTGGATAGGTTAGATGCAGGAAGAATGTTCCCGATGTTGGGGAAGTCCAGAACCAGGGGTCACAGTCTAAGGATAAGGGGTAAGCCATTTTGGACCGAGATGAGGAGAGTTGTTAACCTGCGGAATTCTCTACCACTGAAAGTTGTTGAGGCCAGTTCGTTAGATATATTCAAAAGGGAGTTAGATGTGCCCCTTATGGCTAAAGGGATCAAGGAGTATGGCGAGAAAGCAGGAATGTGATACTGAAGTTGCATGATCAGCCATGATCATATTGAATGGTGGTGCAGGCTCGAAGGGCCGAATGGCCTACTCCTGCACCTATTTTCTATGTTTCTATGTTTCTATGAAAGGGCAGGGAGTTGAGACCAAGATCAGATCAGCCATAATTTTATTGAATGGCGGAGCAGGCTCGAGGGACCAGATGGCTTAATCCTGCTCCTATTTCTTATATTCTTAACAGCCTGGAATACATTCCATCCAAACCTAGCAATTTATCTACTTTCAAAGATACTAAACCCCTTAATACTCTGTCACTATGTTTACCTCATAGAAACATAGAAACATAGAAATTTATAGCGCAGAAGGAGGCCATTTCGGCCCATCGTGCCCGGGCCTGCCGACAAAGAGCCACATGGCCCTTGGTCAGCAGCCCTAAAAGTTACATATAAATCTATGAACAATGACGGAAAGGTAAAGAGCACCCATCCCAACCAGTCCACCTCACACAACTGCAACACCCCTTATACTGAAAACATCTACACTCCACCCCAACTGGAGCCATGTGATCTCCTGGGAGAGGCAAAAACCAGATAAAAACCACGTCTAATATTTCACACTCCTCCTCCTTAACTACAATGTCTGCCTTATCTATCTCTTCTGTGAAGACAGATGCAAAGTATGCATTAAGAACCATACGCACATCTTCCACCTCCACACACAAACTTCCTTTATGGTCTCTAATCGGCCTTACTCTTGTTTTAGTTTACACTTACTCTTTATGTATTAATAAAATATCTTTAGGTTTTTCTTGATTTTACTGATCAATATTTTTTCATGCCCTCTCTTTGCTTTCCTAATTTCCTTTTTAATTTCACACCTGCACTTTCTATACTCCCCTAGGCCTTCTACAATATTTAGCTCTTGGTATCTGACATAAACTTCCCATTTTTCCTTATCCTACCCTGTATGCCCCTTGACATCCAGGGGCTCTAGATTTGTTAGTCCCACCCTTTTTGCTTTGTGGGAACATACTTGCCCTGAACCCTCACTATCTCCTTCTTGAATGCCTCCCACTGCTCTGACACTGATTTACAATCAAGTAGCTGTTTCCAATCCACTTTTGCAAAATCACATCTCAGCTTAGTAAAATTGGCCTTTCACCAATCGAGAACTTTTACTCCTGATCTATCTTTGTCTTTTTCCATAACTACACTAAATCTAAATGAATTATGATCTTGACCACCAAAATGCTGCCCCATTGATATCCCTATCACCTGCCCAGCTTCATTCTCCAAAACAAAGTCCAGAACCATCCCCTCTCTTGTTGGGTTTGATGAATTAAGGAGCTAATGCTAATGATATTAGAGTCTCTCGAACAAATACCTTTGCATTTCTGACCTGTTCAGAATTAAGACTGGGGCAAAGATTGCATTTGCAAGATTGATGCCTGACAAATAAATTTGAATTTTAAACTGCAAAAACACAAGCCATCTTCTACATCAATATTTTAAAGAAAGGAGGGCTCAGAGAACTCACAGGATAAAGGTAAACATGTGGAAACTATTGTATAACTTGTTATGTGTATTCCCACCCCCCACCACCCCCCCCGCCCCCACACCCATGTATAAATGTTTTGATTTTAAAAAGGCACATGGTCACTTTAAGGATTTCACTCATTACTGTATGAAGAAAAACATTCAGGAACTGCAGACTGAATCGATGATGAATCAAAAACAGAGTCTGATCTTTTCCAAGTGAGCCAGTGTGGTGCATGCTGGCACGTAGGAAGGTCTGCAGATACATTGTGATGACAGACAGTCTCCATGTTGGCTCAATTTAAAGTTCACTTCAATAAATGGATCAGGGAAATATTTACTAATGGGTAATCACATAAAAGAGGTGACCCTTTGGAACGTCTGATTGCATTCGCTTGTATTTTTCAAGCAGTTATCACACAGAACTGAATGATAGGCTAAATATATTGTACAGTTGAAATATTGTTACAATTTATTTAAGTATAAAATACGGATGAGAAGAAACAAGTATAAACATAGAAAGCAAAGGTGCAGATTGACTACTGTGTGGGTGGCAATTAAACAAAGCATATTTGGAAAATATAACAAAAGAGGAGGATGTTTAAAACATATAAGGCAAACACAATACGTGTGAACATGAGTCACATTGCTTACAGTTAGAAATCAGATCAGAAAATCCTGGAAGTGCACAGCAGGTCACATAACATCGAGAAAGAGAAAAGGCAGGTTTTAAAGTAATGTGTATGTAGCCTTCATCAGAACATACCTGAAATGCAAAAACTTGCCTTGTTCCTTTAAAAATGTTTACTGACTTGCTGTTTATTTCCAGACTTTTCTCTTTTTGTTTCAGAATTCCAGCATTTGTAGTTTTTCTTTTTAGCTGCTTACAGTTAAGTCTTACAGTTTTATTTGCAAGAGCCTGAGGCCTCTGTTTCTTTGTTCATACATGTAGAATGGTGTAACATGACAAGTTAATTGGCTTGGCATAAGCATAGAACATGATGGGATAGTTAGCTTATAACGTGAAGGGACAGACTGTGTACGTGCAGTGTAACACAAAGGATTAGCTGAACACAGCTGACAGGAAGACTGAGATGAAACAGAACAAGGACAGCTGGTGTAAAGTGTAACTAGCTGCTTCAGTACAATTAACTTGAATAAGCACTGTATCGGGCTAGAATGTGTTACAGATAATTTTAGAAAGAGGTTTAGATAATCATAAGAAAAACAATATGAAGAGATAGTGCCAAAGTTAGTTAAGTAAATGCAACATTATATATAGAACAATACCAGGTCGAGTCCAGTATAATAAGGTGACATCATTGACCCTGGTGCCAGGGTCAAGGATGTCATCGAGCAGTTGCAAGGCATTCTGCGGGGAGAGGGTGAACAGCCTGAGGTCATGGTCCATATTGGTATCAATGACATAGGGAGAAAGAGGGATGAGGTCCTGCAGGCAGAGTTAAGGGAGCGAGGAGAGATATTAAAAAAACGGGCCTCAAAGGTAGTAATCTCCGGATTACTGCCAGTGCCACGTGCTAATGAATACAAAAATTGATGACGGTATTCAACACCGCCTCCAGTGCGCCAGCGCAGCCTTCGGCCGCCTGAGGAAAAGTGTTTGAAGACCAGGCCCTCAAATCCACCACCAAGCTCATGGTCTACAGGGCTGTAGTAATACCTGCCCTCCTGTATGGCTCAGAGACATGGACCATGTACAGTAGACATCTCAAGTTGCTGGAGAAATACCACCAATGATGTCTCCGCAAGATCCTACAAATCCCTTGGGAGGACAGACGCACCAACATTAGCATCCTCGACCAGGCCAACATCCCCAGCATTGAAGCACTGACCACACTTGATCACCTCCGCTGGATAGGCCACATCGTTCGCATGCCAGACACGAGGCTCCCAAAGCAAGCACTCTACTCGGAACTCCTTCATGGCAAGAGCGCCAAAGGTGGGCAGAGGAAACGTTACAAGGACACCCTCAAAGCCTCCCTGAAAAAGTGCAATATCCCCACCGACACTGGGAGTCCATGGCCAAAGACCGCCCTAAGCGGAGGCAAATAAATCCCCAGGGCCTGATGATCTGCATCCCAGAGGACTAAAAGAGATAGCCATGGAAATAGTAGATGCATTGGTTGTCATCTTCCAAAATTCTATAGATTGTGGATCAATTCTTGCAGATTGGAGGGTGGCAAATGTAACCCCACTATTTAAAAAAGGAGGGAGAGAGAAAACAGGGAACTACAGACCGGTTAGCCTGATATCAATAATAGGGAAATGCAGGAGTCTATTATAAAGGATGTGATAACGGCACACTTAGATAATATCAACGGGATTAAACAAAGTCAACATGGATTTATGAAAGGAAAATCATGTTTGACAAACCTACTGGAGTTTTTTTAAGATGTAACTGATAAAATAGATAAGGGAGAACCAGTGGATGTAGTGTATTTGGATTTTCAGAAGGCCTTTGATAAAGTTCCACATTTGAGGTTAGTGTGTAAACTTAAAGCACATAGGATTGGGGGTAATGTATTGGCATGGATTGAAAATTGGTTAACTGACAGGAAACAGAGATTAGGAATAAATGGGTCTTTTTCGGGGTGGCGGGCAGTGACTAGTGGGGTATCACAGGGATCAGTGCTTGGGCCCCAGCTATTCACAATATATATATAAATGATTTGGATGAGGGAACCAAATGTAGTATTTCCAAGTTTGCTGACGACACAAAACTAGGTGGGATTGTGAGCTGCAAGGCGATTTAGATAGGTTGAGTGAGTGGGAAAACACATGGCAGATCAGTATAACATGGATTAATATGAAGTTATCCACTTTGGTAGGAAAAACATAAGGACAAAGTATTATTTAAATGGTGATGGCTTGGGAAGTGTCGATTTACAGAGGGACCTGGGTGTCCTTGTACGCCAGTCATTAAAAGCAAACTTGCAAGTGCAGCAGCAGTTAGGAAGGCAAATGGTATGTTGGCCTTCATTGCAAGAGGATTTGAGTACAGGAGCAAGAATGTCTTACTACAGTTATACAGGGCCTTGGTGAGACTGCACCTGAAGTATTGTGTGCAGTTTTGGTCTCCTTACCAAAGAAAGGATATACTTGCCATAGAGGGAGTGCAGCAAAGGTTCACCAGACTGATTCCTGGGATGGCCGGACTGTCGTATGAGAAGAGATTGGGTCAACTAGGGCTGTATTCACTAGAGTTTAGAAGAATGAGAGGGGATCTCATTGAAACGTATAAATTTCTGACTGGGTTGGATAGACTGGATGCATGGAGGATGTTTCCTCTGGCTGGGAAGTCTAGAACAAGGGGTCACAGTCTCAGGATACGGCATAGGAAATTTAGGACCGAGATGAGGAGAAATGTTTTCACTCAGAGGGTGGTGAACCTGTGGAATTCTCTACCACAGAAGGTTGTGGAAACCAAGTCACTGAATATACTTAAGATGGAGATAGATTTCTTGAATCAAAAGGCATCAAGGGGTATGGGGAAAAAGCGGGAATATGGTGTTGAGATAAAGGATCACCCATGATCATATTGAATGGTGGTGCAGAATCGAAGGGCCAAATGGCCTACTACTGCTCCTATTTTCTATGTTTCTATGTTTCTATGGACTGTTCAGCCACCTAAGGACTCATTTTTAGAGTGGAAGCAAGTCTTCCTCGATTCCGAGGGACTCCCTATGATGATGACAGAAATAGGAGGATAGAGAAGATGAATGCGTGGCTGGAGAGATGGTGCAGGTGGGAGGGCTTTAGATTCCTGAGGCATTGGGAGCTTTTCTGGGGAGGTGGGACCTGTACAAGCTGGACATTGTGCACCTCAACAGAGCCGGGACCAATATCCTCGCGGGGGGGTTTGCTAGTGCTGTTGGGTCGGGTTTAAACTAGCTTGGCAGGCGGATGGGAACCAGAGAATAGATTCAGTGGGGAGAGAAGCAAAGCTGGAATTGGGTAGTAGAAAAGTAGAAAATGAATTTGGAAGATAGAGGAAACAAGGGCTGGAAAATAGACAACAAGGGAGTTTGGCACCACTAAATGGTATATACTTCAATGCAAGGATTATAGGGAATAAGGCAAATGAGCTGACAGCACAGATAGACACCTGGGAGTATGATATTATAGCCATTACTGAGACATGGCTGAAAGAAGGACAGGTATGGCAGCTTAACATTTCTGGTTACAGGGTTTTCAGATGGGATAGAGAGGGGGTAAAAAAGGAGGGAGGGTTGCAGTATTAATTAAAAAAACAATTACAGCTGTGAGAAGGGATGATATGTTAGAGGGGTCATTAAACAAGGCCATATGGGTTGAATTAAAGAACAAAAGAGGGGCGATCACACTACTGGGAGTATAATATAGACCTCCAAACAGTCAGAGGGAGATAGAAGAATACATATGTGGGCAAATTGCTGCAAAGTGCAAAAATTATAGAGCTGTAATAGTGGGGGATTTCAACTACCTTAATATTAACTGAGAAAATAGCAGGGTGAATGGAACAGAGGGTGCGGAATTCCTCAAAATGCATTCAGGAGAACTTCTTTAGCCAGTATGTAACAAGCCCAACAAGGGAGGGGGCGGTTCTGGACCTGGATTTGGGCAATGAAGAGGACAGATAGAAGGGGTTTCAGTGGGAGAGCATTTTGGTGCTAGTGATCATAATTCAGTAAGATTTAGGGTAGTTATGGAAAAGGACAAAGACGGACCAGGAAAACAAGTTCTCAATTGGGGTAAAGCCAATTTTGCTGAGCTGAGATGGGATTTGGCCAAAGTGGAATCGAAATGGCTACTTGATGGTAAATCAGTGTCAGAGCAGTGGGAAGCATTCAAGGAGAAGATCCTGAGGGTACAGAACAAGTATGTTCCCTTAAAAAAAAGGGTGGGGCTAACAAATTTAGAGCCCCCTGGATGTCAAGGGACATATTGGGTAAGGTAAAGAAAAAAAGAGAAGCTGATGACAGATTCCGAGAACTCAATACTGCAGAGTCTTTAGAGGAGTATAAGACGTGCAGGGGTGCAATTAAAAAATATATCAGGAAAGGAAGGAGAGAGCATGAAAGAATATTGGCAAGTAAAATCAGGGAAAACCTAAAGATGTTTTATAAGTACATTAAAAGCAAGAGGATAACTAGAGAAAGAGTGGGGCCTATTAGAGACCATAAAGGAAATCTGTGTGTGGAGACAGAAGATGTCGGTATGATACTTAATGAATACTTTGCATCTGTTTTCACAAAAGAGAGGGGTGATGCAGACTTTGCAAAGAGAGAGGAGGTGTGTGAAATATTAGTTGAGATATACATAGTGAGAGAGGAAGTATTAAGGGGCATAGCAGCTTTGAAAGTGGATAAATCCCCAGCCCCGGATGAAATGTATCCCAGGCTGTTAAGAGAAGCAAAAGAGGAAATAGCAGAGGCTCTGACCTTCATTTTCCAGTCCTTTCTGACTACAGGTGTGGTGCCAGAGGACTGGAGGACTGCTAAAGTTGCACCTTTGTTTAAAAAGGGAGAAAGGGATATACCAGTCAGCCGAACCTCAGTGGTGGGAAAATTATTGGAAAAAGTCCTGAGGAACAGGATAAATCTACATTTGGAAAGACATGGATTAATCAAGAACAGTCAGCATGGATTTGTTAAGGGAAGGTCGCTTCTGACAAACTTTTTTCCAGGAGGTAACCAGGAGGGTCGATGAGGGCACTGTGTATGATGGATTTTAGCAAAGTTTGATAAAGTCCTACATGGCAGACTGGTCACGAATGTAAAAACCCATGGGATCCAGAGCAAAGTGGCAAGTTGGATCCAAAATTGGCACAGAGACAGGAAGCAAAGAGTAATGGTTGATGGGTGTTTTTGTGATTGGAAGGCTGTATCCAATGGGGTTCCACAGGGCTCCGTGCTGGGTCCCTTGCTTTTTGTGGAGTATACCAATGAATTGGACTTGAATGTTGGGGGTATGATTAAGAAGTTTGCAGATGACACTAAAATAGGCTGTGGTTGATAATGAAGAAGAAAGCTGCAGATTGCAGGAAGATATCAACGTATTGGTCAGGTGGACGTAACAGTATCAAATGGAATTCTTTCCGGAGAAGTGTAAGATAATGCATTTGGGGAGATCTAACAAGGCAAGAGAATACACATTAAATGGTACTACACTGAAAAGTGTAGACGAACAAAGGGACCTTGGAGTGCAGGTCCACAAATCCCTAAAGGTAGCAGGCCAGGTAGATAAGATGGTTAAGAAGGCATATGGAATATGTCCCTTTATTAGCCAAGGCATGGAATACAAGAGCAAGGAGTTTATGCTTGAACTATATAAAACACTGGTTAGGCCGCAGCTGGAATACTGTATACAGTTCTGGTCACCACATTACAGGAAAGATGTGATTGCACTGGAAAGGGTGCAGAGGATATTTAGAAGAATGTTGCTGGACTGGACAATTTTGGCTATGAGGAAAGATTAGAGATGCTGGGTCTGTTTTCTTTGGAACAGAGGAGGCTGAGAGGAAGCCTGATTGAGGTGTATAAAATTAAGAGGGGCCTGGATAGATTGGATAGGAAAAACTTGTTTCCCTTGGCAGAGGGGTCAACAATCAGGGGGCATAGATTTAAAGTAATTGAGGGGAGGTTTAGAGGAGATATGAGGGGAAATTTCTTCACCCAGAGGGTGGTGGGGCTCTGGAACTCACTGCCTGAAAGGGTGATAGAGGCAAAAATCCTCACAACATTTAAAAAATACTTGGATGTGCACTTAAAGTGCCGCAACCTACTGGGCTATGGACCAAGAGCTAGAAAGTGGGATTAGGCTGGATAGCTCTTGATCGGCTGGCATGGACACGATCGATCAAAATGGTCTTCTTCCATGCTGTAAATTTCTATGGGTTCGATTTTCAGCAAGGCCTATTCCCGCCCAAAGTGCCGCTGATGGCTGCCAAGGTAGCGGACGGTACTTTAGGCGGGATATTCATGAAGAAGGTCGACTGGCAGCAAATAGAAGACATACGCCGCCAATCTGGGCGGTAGCGGGCGGGAGGTCGCATTCTCGGTGGCAGAGGTGCTTCCTGCCCAAGTGCCGCCAAGGCTGGAGTCGGGCCCACCGAGGGTCGAAGACTTGAAAATAAAAATCACACTATCGGGTGAAATCTCAGCACTAAGACGGGAATTCAGGGTGGGCATTTCAGATGGTGTGCAAACGATGGCAGATACCATGAGGGAGTTAGCTTCTGCAATAAGGGCACAAAGGCCGGAGACTCAAATGCCACTCCCACTTCAATCCACGCACCAGCCACCGGTCAGATCCAAGCCGAACCCCCAATTCCCCCACCCCCCCACCACCATCACTGACCCTATAAGGAAGTTTACTTTC
Organism: Pristiophorus japonicus; assembly: GCF_044704955.1. Taxonomy (NCBI): domain Eukaryota; kingdom Metazoa; phylum Chordata; class Chondrichthyes; family Pristiophoridae; genus Pristiophorus; species Pristiophorus japonicus. Next base: position 96,494,839 of record NC_091978.1, on the reverse strand, counting down.
CCCGAGATGTGGGTGAGGGATGGGTGCAGACTTTCTTTCCTGTTGTGGCTGTTGTTGGTATCGCTGAAGTACACTGTAAAATTCACAATAAAAGAGATTTTGCATCAAAACTGAATCATCCTCCATTAGGACCACGCAACATTTCGGGTCAACTGTAAAAAGTAAAAATCCCTCACCCCTACAGTCATGCATGTCTGCCGCCCCTAGCCCTGGTGGGAGGGCTAGCCGGTGCATTCTGCAGTTGGCAAGGTAGGACTGATCTATTTTCTGTAGCTGATTTATCTTTCATTTATTTGTGGTGATGTTGTGCAGCTGTTGTGCTGAAGATGTTGTAATGTTGTGCTGATGTTGTGAAGGTCTTTAGAGCTTTGGAATCCTCTAACTCACCTTCCACCCCTGCGCCTCCCCCACCCCCCCCACCCCTACCTCTGGCTACCTGCGCTAATTTCTTAAATGTAGGTAAGGTTTTTCTGTGCCTAAAAAAGTGGCCACATACACTGGCCGAACTTAGTTTGGAGTAACTTTCAGCTGGCCAAATTTGCTTCTATGGCCAGTAGAGATGTAAATGGGTTGTCATGCCCCCTTTTGGAGAGAACAAACTAAACTAAGAATAAACCTAACTTACTGACTTACATTGGAGCAAGTTAAATGGGGACATTTTCGATTTTTAAGTTACTCCAAAAAAAGCTACTTACTCCAAAAAAAACGGGACAACTCTTGGGGAAGTTTGGACCCTTAGGTCCTTCATTGAAGCATCTGTGAACTCGTCCCTTTTGGTGTGGAAGCAAGACATCCTCATTCAAGGGACCGCCTATGATGATGAAATATGTAATGAAACCTTCTGTTAGGTAAACTTAACATTCGGAACAGCCTGTATTAGTGATGCTCTAGCCCACAATCAGACTACTATAGGTTAGTGTATAGGCATATAGCTTGCTTGCTTCACTCAGATGTGTTGTCTAATAAAATCTGTAAAGTTGATCCAATTCCTGGGCCTCAAACCTTTATTTACAGATAAGACCATAAGTAAGAACATAAGAAATAGGAGCAGGAGTAGGCCATTTGGCCCCTCGAGCCTGCTCCGCCATTCATTAAGATCGAGGCTGATCTGATCATGGACTCAACTCCACTTCCCTGCCCGCTCCCCATAATCCTTTATTCCCTTATCGCTCAAAAATCTGTCTATCTCTGCCTTAAATATATTAAATGACCCAGCCTCCACAGGTCTCTGGGGCAGAGAATTCCATAGATTTACAACCCTCAGAGAAAAGAAATTCTTCCTCATCTCAGTGTTGAATGGGTGGCCCCTTATTCTAAGACTATGTCCCCTGGTTTTAGTTTCCCCTATGAGTGAAAATATCTCTGCATCCACCTTGTCGAGCCCTCTCATTATCTTATAAGTTTCAATAAGATCACCTCTCATTCTCCTGAACTCCAATAGGCCCAACCGACTCAACCTATCCTCATAAGTCAAGACCCTCATCTCCGGAATCAACAAGGTGGATCTTCTCTGAACAATCTCCAATGCAAGTATATCCTTCCTTAAATACGGAGACTAAAAACGTACGCAGTACTCCAGATGTGGCCTTACCAATACCCTGTACAGTTGTAGCAGGACTTCTCTGCTTTTATATTCTATCCCCCTTGCAATAAAGGCCAACATTCCATTTGCCTTCCTGATTACTTGCTGTACCTGCATACTAACTTTTTGTGTTTCATGCACAAGGACCCCCAGGTCCCTCTGTACTGCAGCACTTTGCAATTTTTCTTCATTGAAATTATAACTTGCTTTTCTATTATTTCTGCCAAAGTGGATAACCTCACATTTTCCCACATTATACTCCATCTGCCAAATTTTTACCCACTCACTTAGCCTGTCTATATCCCGTTGCAAATTTGTTGTGTCCTGCTCACAATTTTCTTTCCCACCCATCTTTGTATCATCAGCAAACTTGGCTACATTAAACTCAGTCCTTTCATCCAAGTCATTAATATAGATTGTAAATAGTTGAGGACTCAGCACCGATCCCTGCGGCACCCCACTAGTCACTATTTGCCAACCGGAAAATTACCCATTCATCCTGACTCACTGTTTTCTGTTAGTTAGCCAATTCTCTAAACATGCTAATATATTACCCCCAACCCCGTGAACTTTTATCTTGTGCAGTGACCTCTTATGTGGCACCTTATCGAATGCCTTCTGGAAATCCAAATACAACACATCCACTGGTTACCCCTTATCCACCCTGCTCTTTACATCATCAAAGAACTCCAGTAAATTTGTCAAACACGATTTCCCTTTCATTAAACCTGCTGAAGAGTGACTAAAGTAAATGTTGGTTCCTTAGAAGATGAGAAGGGGGATTTAATAATGGGAAATGTGGAAATGGCTGAGACCTTAAACAATTATTTTGCTTCGGTCTTCACAGTGGAAGACACAAAAACCATGCCAAAAATTGCTGGTCATGGGAATGTGGGAAGGGAGGACCTTGAGATAATCACTATCACTAGGGGGGTAGTGCTGGACAGGCTAATGGGACTTAAGGTAGACAAGTCCCCTGGTCCTGATGAAATGCATCCCAGGGTATTAAAGAGATGGCGGAAGTTATAGCAGATACATTCGTCATAATCCACCAAAATTCTCTGGACTCTGGGGAGGTACCAGCGGATTGGAAAGCAGCTAATGTAACGCCTCTGTTTAAAAAAAGGGGCAGACAAAAGGCAGGTAACTATAGGCCGGTTAGTTTTACATCTGTTGTGGGGAAAATACTTGAAGCTATCATGAAGGAAGAAATAGCGGGACATCTAGATAGGAATAGTGCAATCAAGCAGACGCAACATGGTTTCATGAAGGGGAAATCATGTTTAACTAATTTACTGGAATTCTTTGAGGATATAACGAGCATGGTGGATAGAGGTGTACCGATGGATGTGGTGTATTTAGATTTCCAAAAGGCATTCGATAAGGTGCCACACAAAAGGTTACTGCAGAAGATAAAGGTATGCGGAGTCAGCGGAAATGTATTAACATGGATCGAGAATTGGCTGTCTAACAGAAAGCAGAGAGTCGGGATAAATGGGTCCTTTTCGGGTTGGAAATCGGTGGTTAGTGGTGTGCCACAGGGATCGGTGCTGGGACCACAACTGTTTACAATATACATAGATGACCTGGAAGAGGGGACAGAGTGTAGTGTAACAAAATTTGTAGATGACACAAAGATTAGTGGTAAAGCGGGTTGTGTAGAGGACACAGAGAGGCTGTAAAGAGATTTAGATAGGTGAAGCGAATGGGCTAAGGTTTGGCAGATGGAATACAATGTCGGAAAATGCGAGGTCAGCCACCTTGGAAAAAAAAACAGTAAAAGGGAATATTATTTCAATGGGAAGAAATTACAACATGCTGCGGTGCAGAGGGACCTGGGGGTCCTTGTGCATGAATCCCAAAAAGTTAGTTTGCAGGTGCAGCAGGTAATCAGGAAGGCGAATGGAATGTTGGCCTTCATTGCGAGAGGGATGGAGTACAAAAGCAGGGAGGTCCTGCTGCAACTTTATAGGGTATTGGTGAGGCCGCACCTGGAGTACTGCGTGCAGTTTTGGTCACCTTTCTTAAGGAAGAATATACTAGCTTTGGAGGAGGTACAGTGACGATTCACTAGGCTGATTCCAGAGATGAGGGGGTTACCTTATGACGATAGATTGAGTAGACTGGGTCTTTACTCGTTGGAGTTCAGAAGGGTGAGAGGTGATCTTATAGAAACACTTAAAATAATGAAAGGGATAGACAAGATAGAGGCAGAGAGGTTGTTTCCACTGGTAGGGGAGACTAGAACTAGGGGGCACAGCCTCAAAATACGGGGGAGCCAAATTAAAACCGAGTTGAGAAGGAATTTCTTCTCCCAGAGGGTTGTGAATCTGTGGAATTCTCTTCCCAATGGAAGCAGTTGAGGCTAGCACATTGAATGTATTCAAATCACAGATAGATAGATTTTTAACCAATAAGGGAATTAAGGGTTATGGGGAGTGGGCGGGTAAGTGGAGCTGAGTCCACGGCCAAATCAGCCATGATCTTGTTGAATGGCGGAGCTGGCTCAAGGGGCTAGATGGCCTACTCCTGTTCCTAATTCTTATGTTCTTATTTTCTTATAATCTGCTTGATTTGAATCATGCTTTTCCAAATGTCCCACTACTGCTTCCTTATTAATGGACTCCAACATTTTCCCAACGACAGATGTCGACTAACTGGTCTATAGTTTCCTGCTTTTTGTCTGCCTCCTTTTTCAAATAAGGGCGTTACATTTGCAGAATCCAGGGAATTTTGGTAGATTACAACCAATGCATCCACTATCTCTGCAGCCACTTCTTTTAAGACCCTAGGATGTAAAGCATCAGGTCCAGGGGACTTGTCTCCCTTTAGTCCTATTATTTTACCAAGTACTTTTTTTTTGGTGATAGTAATTGTTTTAAATCCCCCCGCCCCGCCCTGCCTATTGCCCCTTGATTATTTATTACAGGGATGTTTTTAGAGTCTTCTACCATGATACAAAATATTTGTTCAAATATTTGTTCAAAGTCTCTGCCATTTCCCTGATCCCCATTATTAATTCCCCAGTCTCATCCTCTAAGGGACCAATGTTTATTTTAGCTATCCTCTTCCTTTTTATATACCTGTAGAAGCTCTTACTATCTGTTGTTATATTTCTTGGTCATTTACTCTCATAATCCATCTTCTCTCTCTTGATTATATTTTTAGTCATTACTTAGCCTCGATAGATCACTCTCACTCAAACTTCTTTTCTTTCCCACCTTGTAAGAAAAAAGAGGCCACAACATCAGAGAGAGGGAGAGAATTGGAGGTGACCAGTCTTTGCATACCTCACAGCAGCAGAGAACATAAGAACATAAGAAATAGGAGCAGGAATAGGCCATATGGCCCCTAGAGCCTGCTCCGCCATTTAATAAGATCATGGCTGATCTGATCATGGATTCAGCGCCACTTCCCTGCCCGCTCCCCATAACTTCTTATTCTCTTATCGTTTAAGAAACTGTCTATTTCTGTATTAAATTTATTCAATGTCCCAGCTTCCACTGCTGTCTGAGGCAGCGAGTTCCACAGATTTACAGCCTTCTGAGAGAAGAAATTTCTCCTCATCTCTGTTTTAAATGGGCGGCCCCTTATTCTAAGATCGTTCTACTATCCCCCATCAGTGGAACCATCCTCCCTGCATCCACCTTGTCAAGCCCACTCATAATCTTATACATTTCGATAAGATCACTTCTCATTCTTTTGAATTCCAATGAGTAGAGGCCCAACCTACTCAATCTTTCCTCATAAGTCAGTCAACCCCTTCATCCCCGGAATCAACCTTGTGAACCTTCTCTGAACTGCCTCCAAAGCAAGTATATCCTTTCGTAAATATGGAAACCAAAACTGCACGCAATATTCCAGGCGCTCCAGGAGGGGGCTCCAGAGATCTCAGGAGCACGCGAGACACTGGTGATGGGAGGTGGAGATAGGGGGGCATCCCAGCAACCTGGTGAGACAATCACATCTCATAAAGCCACATGGCATACAACAGTCACTCATATGGTGACTGATGTCAACAGCCACTGAAATATCATCATGTGCATAATGGTAACCTTACCTATTCTTATTATAACACATAATTCATCTCTTTACTCTCCCACAGGTCCATCAACTGTCCCCTATGCCCCACCCCACCACACCACTGTCCAGCCAGAAGAGGAAGACAACTTTTCAGCAGAATCTCCAGACTCTGAGGGTGCAGCAGCAACAGACTCAAGCACACTCAGCACCTGTGCAGATACTTGGACTTCAGTGGGTCCCTTGCACCATAGAGTAGAGTTGTCACCTAGTGTCTCACAATTCACAAGTGAGCAAGAGCAGGTGGCGTTGACAGGGACAGCAGTGGAAACTCCTTGCCAGTGGGTGAAGGACGCCCCAAGCTCTGCTCGGCTGCATGCAGACACTGAGCCTCTGGGGCCATCGAGAAAGAGGGTGATCTTCGAAGGGCAGCGACAATTGCATCAAGTTTTGGATGCCGCAATGTCTGCAAATGTTCAGAGAATGGAGAAGTCCATCTCCAACATGAGCATCACCATGTCGTAGGCAATGGCGATGATGTGCTTTTCCATGGAAAGGATGGCCGCCTGCATGGAGCAGCTATTACGCCACTCACATGAGCACATGCTCGCTGTGGACAACAGATGGCAGGCCCTCATAGACCTCCTCTCAAGAAGGGATGTAAATGTAAACATGGGTCTTCATTGCCCCACTGCTGTGCAGCTAGATGCTCGCCAGCTCCTTGCTAGCAGGATAGTGCGGGTGGCCTGTGAGAATGATGATGGTGAGAGGGGCCTTGGAAGTAGGGGCTCTGCTCAAAGCAGTCCCACTTTTCCCCCGTTACCTCCCCCTCAGTCAGAGCCCCACATGATTCCTCGGATCACGATGGCTGAGCCTGCCCCTGCACAGCCACAGGTGGAGCAGACTTTGGCAGGGCTATCAGAGGGTGTCCGCCAACAATGTGTCTACACAGTCACAACTGGGAAGTGAGCAGCCTGCAGCTACCTCTGCTGAAGCCACAGGGGTTGCACCTTGTAGAAGCACTCAGAAAAGAAAAATGATGCATAAGTAGATGCACAAGGTTATGCACATGGGTGAATCAAAAAATGTTAGTGCTAAGTTTTCGTTGTTTTGATTACACACCAGTATGACCACCTGCATGGAGCAGCAAATGCACCACTCACATGAGCTGTGGACAACAGATGGCAGGCGCACATTGACCTCCTCGCAAGGAGGGATGTAAACGTAGACTTGGGCCTTCATTGCCCCAAAGTTTTTCTTTGCACCACTTTCGGATCTTGTCCATTTTTGCCTCAAACCTTGGAAGTGGCTTTCTCACTTGGATGGATAAATATTGGCTAGGACACTGGGGATAACTTTCCTACTCTTCTTTGATATAATGCCATAGGATTTATTACATCCACCTGAGAGGGCAGATAGGGCCTCTGTTTAACATCGCATCTGAAAGACAACACCTCCGAAAGTGCAGCACTGAATGTCAGCTGAGATTTTTGAGCTCAAGTCTCTGGAGTGGGACTTGAACCCACAACTTGCTGATTCAGAGGCAAGGGTGCTACCCACTGAGCCACGACTGACAAGTTGGAAGGAAAGCTGGGATTGTATCCTCCCTGCTGGCATTCACTGCTCACAGGTGGTGGTGATGAGATGTCAGACTGTGATCCCAGTGGGGAGAAAATCCAGGTTGGGGCCTCATTGTCAGATTTTCCTGCTATTTCCACCATTATACCACATCAAATCAGATGAGATAGTGAAGGCCATAGTTTCTAAAGAGATCTTATTTGAAAGAAAAAAACACTGATGATAAAGCATCAGAAAAGAATAAAATAGACTGATAATTACAACAACGTGTGGGACTGAGAGTGACAAGATTTACAACTAAGCAATAACACACACCCAAACATATACAATGATTTTTAAAGAAAGCACACAGCTCTTTAACATTCCAAATGAAAACAGTACAAATAAAAACACTGTTCCAAACAGATTTGTGAATTAACTCACTGTCACCTACCATTCTATTCAATTTTTGTTTGTGTAAACCTGCAGAGATGGAATAATAGCTGTCATACCCAATATCAAAAATCTTTAAAGCTATCTGAGTTTTCAAACAAAAGGTTTAGCATTCTCTGAACCCTAAGATTGGATTATGTTTTTTTTATATACACAATCCAATTGAGCTGTCCTTTCATAACCTATACAAGCCTCATTTTGTTGCTTAGGGTCTTTTATTTTGTTACCACCACCATGTTCTGTCATTTGGAATGCTATTTTTCGCTATCACCATATTTTATCAAAGGTGACACAGAGTTGATTTTGCACTATGCTACAGGGATATTCATTGTTGTCTTTATAATGTCATACAGTCTAGTTATTTGGCATTACTATTATCCATTGTCAGCACATAGAGTGCCTGCACCAGCACTGATACATCATTCTTAAGAGACTTTACAACAAGTTAAATACATTGGCTGCAAAATTCCACACCATTTGCAAATTTTCTGCTGTAATTTACTGTCTTGTCCTACAAATTAGGGCGCAAATAGTTTCGACTCCAAAACCAAAGTGCCCGAATTTATTGATGCGATTTGGCCCTTCCTACAACCCATGCATTCGATTGCAATACATGTACATGAGGACCAGTGGCGCAGCAATGTCACATTTCCTATATTAAGGCTCACAACACGAGAGGGTAATGGCAAAAGAACTAGAGGGGAAATGAGGAGATTTGTTTTCACGCAATGGGTTACTATGATCTGTAATGCACTGCCTGAAAGGGGGAACCAGATTCCGTGGTAACTTTTAAAAGGGAATTGGATAAATACTTGGAAAGCAAAAATTTGTAGGGTTGTGGGGAAAGATGGGGACTAATTGGATAGCACTTTCAAAGAGCCGGTACAGGCACGATGGGCTGAATGACTCCCTTCTGTGCAGAATGATTTTATAATGCATGTGGGTAAGTTTGAATGGGAAATACATGGCACAGATATTGCCAGAATCTGCTAGTACTGAAAATTGATGAAAGTTTTGTGGTGATTCTGCAGCTGGGTTCAAATTTTGGATTTTCTTTTTCCTTGAGCCTTGACAGACTTAGACATGCTTCTGCCTGCCTGTGGGATTGTAAGACCTTGGGGATACTGGGTTACATGGAGAGACTAGAGAAGCTGTTCTCTAGTCTCTCCAGACTAGAGAAGGGTTGTTTTCCTTAGAGCAGTGAAGGTTAAGGGGAGATTTAATAGAGGTGTTCAAAATCATGAAGAATTTTGAAAGAGTAAAAAAGTTTGCACGGAATCATATAAATTTACGGTAGAGTAGTGTGGTGGTTCTGTTACTGGACTGATATTTCAGATGCTTGGATTAATAATCCAGCAGAACATGAGTTCAAATCCTGGCTATGTGAATATTTGGATTGAGTTTGATAATCAGGAAACAAAAAACTGGTATCAGTAACTACGTATAAGGCTCTCTTAGCTGGGTCTTTGAGTGCCCCGGCATTGACTTTTTTGCGGCACTGCTTCTGCTGCCCTCACCGCTTTGGGGCTATGTTGATGTCAATGAGGGATCGGATTAGGCGGTGGTCTCTCCAGCAGTCATCAGCTCCTGTCATGGCGCGGGTGATGCGCACATCCTTGAGATCCCTGACTCGGACGATGACATAATCGAGCAGGTGCCAGTGTTTGGAGCGAGGGTGTTGCCACGATGCCTTGTATTTGTCCTTCTGGCGGAGCAAGGTGTTGGTGATAACAAGTTCATATTCTAGACATTTTGTTAGGAGTAGGGTACCGCTGGAGCTGGCTTTCCCCATCCACTCTCTGCCAATCATGCTTCCCCAGAGGGCTGTGTCCTTGGTGACCCTGGCATTGAAGACACCGAGGAGGATCAGTTTGTCTTGCGCAGGGACGCAGGACAGGGATTTTTCGAGATTGGAGTAAAAACCATCTTTGGCCTCATCTGTCGCATCGAGTGTTGGGGCGTATGCACTGATGACTGTGGTGCATTGATTCCGGGATAGGATGAGTTGGAGAGTCATGAGACGTTCGTTAACCCTGCAGGGATTAACCCTGCAGGGAGCAGCAAAGCAGCATTACAGACGTCTTGAGGCCGAGGTCCAACAAAAAACTCAGGACCTAAAGAACAGCTGGTGAATGGAAAAACGACAGGAGATACAGCAGATGGCCGACAGCCATGATGTGCGAGGATTCTTCATCACAGCCAAGGCCCCTACGGTCCAAACACCCAAGGCCCCACCCAACTGCTGGCCAAGAACAGGGAAACATCAAGGACACCGAGGCAGTCAGGGCCCGCTGGAAGGAACACTTCGAAGATCTCCTCAACCGAGACTCTGCCTTTGACTCGAGTGTTCTCGACTCCATCCCGCAACATGCGACCCGCCACCACCTCAGTAAAACACCAGCACTGAACGAGCTAGAAAAAGCCATAAAACAGCTCAAGAACAACAAGGCTATGGGAGTGGATGGAATCCCCGCTGAGGCACTGAAGTATGGCGGAGAGGCACTGTTGACACGAATACATGACCTCATCTCTCTCATCTGGAGGGAGAAGCACATGCCGGGAGATCTCAGAGATGCAGTGATCGTGACCATCTTTAAAAAAGGGAACAAGTTTGACTGCAGCAAATACAGAGGAATCTCCCTGTTGTCAGCCACTGGGAAAGCTGTCGTTAGAGTCCTCCTCAACCGTCTTCTCCCTGTGGCTAAGGAGCTCCTCCCGGAGTCACAGTGTGTATTTCGTCCCCTGCAGGGCAGAATGGACATAATTTTTGCAGCGCGGCAGCTGCAGGAAAAATGCAGGGAACAGAACCAGCCCTTATACATGGCCTTTTTCAACCTTACAAAGGCCTTTGACACTGTCAACCGTGAGGGTCTATGGAGCATCCTCCTCCGTTTCGGATGCCCCCAAGAGTTCATCACCATCATCCGCCTGCTCCACGACTGCATGCAGACCATGATCCTTAATAACGGATCCATTGCAGACCCAATCCACGTCCGGACTGGGGTCAAACAGGGCTGCGTCATTGCCCCAACCCTCTTCTCAATCTTCCTCGCTGCCATGCTCCACCTCACAGTCAACAAGCTTGCTGCTGGAATGGAACTAAACTACAGAACTAGTGGGAACCTGTTCAACCTTCGTCGTCTCCAGGCCAGGTCCAAGAGCACCTCTGTCATCGAGCTATAGTATGCAGACGACGCCTGCGTCTGCACACATACAGAGGCCAAAGTCCAAGTCATAGTCAACGTACTTATTGAGGTGTATGAAAGCATGGGCCTTACGCTAAACATCCGTAAGACAAAGGTGCTCCACAAACCTGTCCCCGCTGCACAGCACTGCCCCCCAGTCATCAAGATCCACGGCGCGGCCCTGGACAACGTGGACCATTTTCCATACCTCGGGAGCCTCTTAACAACAAGAGCAGACATTGACGACGAGATTCAACACCGTTTCCAGTGCGCCAGTGCAGCCTTCGGCCGCCTGAGGAACAGAGTGTTTGAAGACCAGTCCCACAAATCTGCCACCAAGCCCATGGTCTACAGGGCTGTAGTAATAGCCGACCTCCTGTACGGCTCAGAGACATGGACCATGTACAGTAGACACCTCAAGTCACTGAAGAAATACCACCAACGATGTCTCCGCAAGATCCTGCAAATCCCCTGGGAGGACAGACGCACCAACGTTAGCATCCTCGACCAGGCCAACATCCCCAGCATTGAAGCACTGACCACACTTGATCAACTCCGCTGGGCAGGCCGCATTGTTTGCATGCCAGACATAAGATTCCCAAAGCAAGCGCTCTACTCGGAACACCTTCACGGCAAACGAGTCAAAGGTGGGCAGAGGAAGCATTACAAGGACACCTTCAAAGCCTCCCTGATAAAGTGCAACATCCCCACTGACACCTGGGAGTCCCTGATTAAAGACCGCCCTAAGTGGAGGAACTGCATCCGGAGGGCGCTGAGCACCTCAAATCTCATCACCGAGAGCATGCAGAAATCAAGCGCAGGCAACGGAAAGAGCGTGTGGCAAACCAGTCCCACCCACCCTTTCCCTCAATCACTCCAGGGAGCAGCACGTGCTGAAGCAGGAGAGCAACGGCAGTGAAAATGACATCCCCAAGTTCAAGGTCGCTGATTGGAGCGTGGGCAGATACAGCAGGAGTGGCGAAATCGGGGCGAAGTAGTTACGACAGATTGTAGAGGGATGTGATCGGGGTCCAGGAGAGATGAGAATTCAGGGCCCAGAAGAGGCGGGGGCCCAGGGGCAGCATGGGCCAGCCCACACTGCGATATGTGTGCGCACTAGGTCCATGCAGCAGAGCTGATCTCCAGTCATCTTGGTTAATCCTTGTCACTGGACCAAGACCTAACTCTGTGAAGCCCGTGTGGTGGCTGGTATGCACCACCACACATTAAAAAAATCCACACACTGGCATCTTGCACCCTTCAAGATTTAGTTCGGACCTGGAATTTTAGGTCCTTCATTGAAACACCTGTGAACTTTTTGACGTGGAAGCAAGTTCTCCTCGATTCAAGGGACTGCCTATGATGATCTGTCCCACCTGTGACAGTGACTATGGTTCTCGTATTGGACTGTTCAGCCACTTAAGGACTAATTTTTAGAGTGGAAGCAAGTCTTTCTCAATTCCAAGGAACTGCCTATGATTGATTGATCAGTAACTAAAATTGTTGGATTATTTAACTGGTTCACTAATACCTTTCGGGGAAGGAATTAGCAAGCCACTCAGTTAGATCAAAATCACTATGAGGAGAAGGCCCATCACCTTCTCAGGGTAACTAGGGTATCAATAAATGCTGGTGAAGCCAGTGAAGCCTGCATCCTGAGAATTATTATTTTTTAATCTATTAAACTACCTTCATCACCTGTTGTCATATTTTACGATTTTCAAAACATTTTGCACAGAACCGATTTGAAAATACTTTTAATGTTGGATTTTTAAACACAGTGCATCCTCACAAGTTTAAAAAACAGACAAATGGTGGTTAATATGCTAATTGGAAGTTATTTTCCCCATAATTTAAACAATAAGTAATTTGTCAGCTTGAGTGAGTAATTGAAAAACATCTTGAAACCATTGTGTTAGAAAGTCCTCTGATCCCTGTCTGTGAAGAGGACAATTATAAAGGGAAACATATGGACACAAGCTGGGAAAAGCGTTTTTAAACAGAGCTGTATTAGGCATGGTCAAAAGTCAGCATTGTTGGAGAAACAATTAGAAGCCATCTTGTTTAAGACAAGTTTAATGGCCCAAAGGATAGAAAGGAGAATAGTAAAAGTGGAAGACAGAGAAACCCAAGGCAAAAAACAAAAAGGGCCACATTACAACAAAATTCTAAAGGGGCAAAATGTGTTAAAAAGACAAGCCTGAAGGCTCTGTGCCTCAATGCGAGGAGTATTCGGAATAAGGTGGACAAATTAAATGCGCAGATAGCAGTTAACGGATATGACGTAATTGGCATCACGGAGATATGGCTCCAGGGTGACCAAGGCTGGGAACTCAACATCCAGGGATATTCAACATTTAGGAAGGATAGGCAGAGAGGAAAAGGAGGGGCGGTGGCATTTCTGGTTAAAGAGGAAATTAATGCAATAGTAACGAGGGACATTCGCCTGGATGATGTGGAATCGGTATGGGTGGAGCTGCGGAATACCAAAGGGCAGAAAACACTAGTGGGAGTTGTGTACAGACCACCAAACAGTAGTTGTAAGGTGTGGCATCAAACAAGAAATAAGCGATGTGTGCAATAAAGGTACCGCAGTTAACATGGGTGACTTTAATCTACATATTGATTGGGCTAACCAAACTGGTAGCAATGCAGTGGAGGAGGATTTCCTGGAATCTATTAGGGATGGTTTTCTAGACCAATATGTTGAGGAACCAACTAGAGAGCTGGCCAACCTAGACTGGATGATGTGTAATGAGAAGGGACTAATTAGCAATCTTGTTGTGCAAAGGCCCTTTGCGGAAGAGTGACCATAATATGGTAGAATTCTTTATGAAGATGGAGAGTGACACAGTTAATTCAGAAACTAGGGTCCTGAACTTAAGGAAAGGTAACTTCGACGGTATGAGGCGTGAATTGGCTAGACTAGACTGGCAAAGGCCACTGAGATTGCAGTTTCTGCAGACAAAATGTTGAGACAGTGGGTCGAGTGAGAAGGAGGAACTGAAGGATTCACGCCATCACAGTGGACAATGCGGCCCGGGATGGGGCCATTGACACCCACTAATAAGGTACTTAAGAGCAGTCAAAGGGACAGTCAGCGCGGAATTCCTGACCATAGTCCCTTTGTCCCCAACAATGGAAACTTTAACTCATGCTGGAGGTGTGGGGGAAAACACTCAGCCAGACCTTGCAGATTCCAACATTTTGTCTGCAGAAACTGCAATCTCAGTGGCCATTTAGCTCGAATGTGTAGAAAACCTGCAACGAGACTGATATATGAGACAGAGGGACCAGAAGAGGGTTTTGTGAGGCAGGATGACTTTTGGGGCAAATCGATGGATGCCGAGGTTCAGCGGGTCCATGTGGTGAGCATTCACAATTCATACACCAAAATGCCACGAATGATGATGAGGGTTTTGTTGAACGGCATCCTAGTACAAATGGAGTTGGACACTGGGGCCAGCCAGTCACTCATGGGCTTTCAGCAATTCGAGAAGCTGTGGCCACTCAAAGCCAGCAGACCCAAGTTAGAACGTATTGAGACACAATTACGGACTTACACCAAGGAAATCATTCCAGTGCTAGGCAGTGCAATGACTGGCACACACAATGGGCTAGTGAACCGGTTGCCACTCTGGATAGTCCCGGGCAATGGTCCCGCTCTGTTGGGGAGGAGCTGGTTAGCCGAGATGAACTGGAAATGGGAGGATGTTCACGCAATGTCCTCAGTGGAGCGAAGTTCGTGCTCACAAGTCCTACAACAATTCGAGTCACTATTTCAACCAGGCATTGGGACTTTCAAAGGTACTCGGACGCCAGGCCAGTGCACCACAAAGCCAGAGCGGTGCCGTATGTGATGCGGGAGAAAATCGAGAGCGAATTGGACCGGCTGTTGCGAGAGGACATCATCTCACTTGTTGAATTCAGCGACTGGGCGAGCCCCATCATTCCCGTTCTAAAAGCGGATGGCTCTGTCAGGATCTGTGGCGACTACAAGGCCACCATCAATCGGGTATCCCTACAAGACCAATACCCGCTCCCAAGAGCGGAGGACCTCTTTGCCACACTGGCAGGCAGCAAGCTGTTCACCAAGTTGGACCTCACTTCAGCCTATATGACCCAGGAACTGGCCGATGAATCCAAACTATTGACCACCATCACCACGCACAAGGGACTGTTTGCGTATAACAGATGCCCGTTTGGCATTCGATCAGCGGCCACGATTTTTCAATGTAAGATGGAAAGCATGCTTAAATCCATTCCGGGAACGATCCTATTCCAGGACGACATCCTCATCACGGGTCGAGACACCGAGGAACACCTCCACAAACTGGAGGAGGTGCTACGCCAACTGGACCGGGTAGGCCTGCGACTCAAGAAGTCTAAATGTGTGTTTTTAGCTCCTGAGGTTGAGTTTCTGGGCAGGAGGGTTGCTGCAGATGGGATTCGGCCCACTGAATCCAAAACAGAGGTGATTCGACGAGCACCCAGGCCCTGCAACACACCGGAGTTGCCTTCATTCCTGGGACTGTTGAACTATTTCGGGAACTTTCTGCTGAACTTGAGCACGTTGTTGGAGCCGCTACACGTGCTCCTGCATAAGGATTGCGATTGGTTTTGGGGGGACTGTGGAACGGGCTTTTGATCGGGTGCGAAACCTACTTTGTTCAAACAAATTGTTGACCCTGTATGACCCCTGTAAACATTTAGTTCTGACTTGTGATGCATCGTCCTATGGGGTTGGGTGCGTGTTGCAGCAGGGTAATGCTGAGGGTCAGCTACAACCTGTGGCTTATGCCGCCAGGTCGCTCTCTCAAGCAGAACGGGGATATGGCATGGTCGAGAAGGAAGTGCTTGCATGTGTCTATGGTGTAAAAAAAATGCATCAGTACCTCTTCGGTAGGAAGTTTGAATTAGAGACGGACCACAAGCCACTCACATCCCTGTTGTCAGACAGCAAGGCTGTCAATGCTGTAAGGTTTGAAAATCCACGACTGCATTTTATTGGAACACCCTAAGGACAAGAAAACTAAAAGGGATCGTCCTATACATTTTAAATGAACATTTTTGGCCAAGTCAAACCCTCAAACCAGGCAGGCTGGGAAACGTGTGGGCGGATACAGACATTGTGGAGTCTGGCTCACAAGCGAGACAGAGGCACTGGCCAATGGGGGAAAAGTGCATTCTGGCAGGCCAATCAGGGGTCGAGTCGGTCCTGAAGCGGGGAAATCCTCACCCAATGGGACTACCCGGCCCAGTTTGAAAATATGACTCACCCATAATCAAATTATGAATGTGGACCATTATCTACCAAATTAATATGGACAATGCACAATAGCCCGGAGATCACTGTGGTAAATGACTCCCGGGACGTTACAATGGACCAACAGATGTTGAGACACCAATGTGCACTGAAACAATACCCCGGTCCTCACACCTACCTGTGACATCTTCTGATTACATTGTGGAGTCTGGCTCAAAAGAGAGACAGAGGCACTGGCCAATGGGGGAAAAGTGCATTCTGGCAGGCCAATCAGGGGTCAAGTCGGGCCTGAAGCAGGGAAATCCTCAACCAATGGGCACTACCCGGCCCAGTTTGAATATAGTAGAAAAAGCAGCTGGAGGAGTAGGACCTGCAGAACCACAGACAACAACAGAGAGGAAGTAACATACCATCGTAAGGGCCCTGGACTCGACTTGTGTGCAGAATATACAACCCAACTACTGAAAGGCCCAACATCGTCTCAAGAAGCCGAGCCGCACACCGAACAACGCTCCGAGGCCAACCAGCTGAAGACCCGGAGAACGAAGGAACTGGGAGAGGCAACATTCACTCCAGCTACCCCGTAAACCAACCATCCTAAGGCTAAAAAGATAACTGTCAAAAGGGATCGTAAGTATTATCCTGGGGTTTTCTTTTCCCAACTGTCAGCCAAGGTCAGTCAGGTAAAAAGGAGGGTGTGGTGGTGTTGGAACTGTCTTGTAAAGATAAAATTGTGTAAGGTTTTCATTGTGTCCATTTCTTCCCATAGATTTTCATAGTTTATAAGTGTGTGTCAGATATGTGTTTTGATGAAGTTTGAATTTGTTGGAAACTTACCATGGTTAATAAATTGGACTTACCCGTTTTTTTTTGTTCCAAGTACCACTTGTCTCTGAGTGTTTTGTTTTCCCTTGTGGAAGCTCATAATCCACCAAAATTCTGAGCTTAGAATCAGATTGGGGTGCTAGGGGGCTTTGCAACCTCCAGTTTAGTGGTCAGCGAGCCATAAGCTGTTGGACCATCCCCTGGAAGGGACAGAAAGGCCCAATACACCAACAGCCACCAAAGACCCCCGTAATTGGGCAGAGCACAAACCCCCTACACTCATGGTGAACCAGGTAGGAGCTCAGTGGGAGAATGAGCTTACAACCTCAGAGAGGTGGTACTGGAAAAATCTAAAATGGAGGAGAGAATCATGGACTATGTTTTCTCCAAGGTCAATTTTGCCAAAACATGGGTTCCGAACCTGACCAGGGCGCCATGTCCAGTGGATGTGGCAGCCCAGTGGACAGAAGGGCCTACACTTAACAAAAGGGTAGAAAAGGCAATTTAGCTGATAGGTTTAATTAGGCAGGTTCGGGAGTTAGACCTCCAGGTGGGAAAATTACAGGAGGAATTAAAAGATGCCGTTATAACCTCAGCGGCCAGGGGGCCGCGAGTACTAAGGTCACAGAAGAGCTAATAGTGGAAAGGAATAGAAGGGCACAGTTAGAGAAAATATTCCGCAACCATCAGGAGTACCTGCAGAGTCAGGTTATGGTGTCACGGGCTGCGGAACAGAAGTACAGGGAGCAGAGTGCAGCTTATGCCCAGCAGGTCCAAGAGCTTCAGGTTCAATTAAGGGATTTGCGCACAGCCTATAAAGTTAGCAACGAAATAAGCCATGAGAAGGCAGATCATGCGCCCTGCCATAAGCGTATCCAATCCCTCCTCCAGGCTCTGTCCCAGGTAAAGGGGGCAGTCTGTCTGTTGGGGCCCAGGGAGGTAACCAACGAGTCAGGGTATTGGGGAGTGGAAGAGAATCCAGCGGCAGAGGACAGTCGACCGCCTCCTGAGGCA
Source organism: Pristiophorus japonicus (assembly GCF_044704955.1). NCBI lineage: Eukaryota > Metazoa > Chordata > Chondrichthyes > Pristiophoridae > Pristiophorus > Pristiophorus japonicus. The sequence goes on along the minus strand of NC_091978.1, from coordinate 96,476,937 downwards.
CCGGCAGTGTGTCCGGCAGGCCTTATGGAGGATCAGAGGGTGCAGCCCAAGAAACCCACAAGGCATGGGATCAGCCAGGTAGAGACGGTCCAGCCAAAGGGGTATGGGACACCCGCAGAAAGGGTCAAGTCTAAAGATTCAGAGGCAGTTGAGGCTGAGGAAAGGGGGGAGCCAGTGGTGGTGTCTGCCGTGGGACTGATGTGCCCGGCTGTGCAGAGGAAGTACGGTCCCCCACAAAGTGCACAACCCCAAGGACCGGGACAGCGAGTTTATCATTCCGCATTCAGTTGCTGCATTAAAGGCCACGGTGTCACATATCCCAAAGCTCACTAGACTGGGAGATCCGTATGCTCACTTCCTGGGGATAGCGCAGGCAGTGGACATGAACACATGCGACAACGCGGAAGCAGTTAAAGTGCTCCTTTTTTCCATTGACGCGAAGATCTACCAGGGTCTTCCCCCAGATTGTCGCGGGGGAACAAAGCAACCTCGCGGCACTACAAAGGGGTATCCTACAGGCCATGGGGTGGAACGAAGGGAGTCCCTTAGAAAGGATAGCGAAAACGTGCCAGTTAGTAGGGGAGGCCCCACAGATATATGTGGAAAGGTTATGGCTGGTCCACAGCACAGCATGTGGGGGCCTGCTTGTCAGAAACAACCTTAGAGCGGAACAACGGGAAGCATGGTTTCGCACCATGATTGCAAACAGCCTGCCCAGTGTCAGGGAAAGGGCAGATCTCTGGTTCATCCCACTGACCCTTAAGTTGGGAGCACTGACCACCAAATGGAAGTGTGTCCTGATAAGGTGGGAGCAGACTAACAAAGGTATATTGAGGGCAGACTTCATTATAGCTCACCAGATCTTGGTGGATCAGCGAAATCACTGCTTATGGGGAACAGTGGACCCAGGTACAAACAACGAGGTCATGCTTATAGAAAGAATACAAGGGGCCCTGTGGACTGTGAAGCCAAAAGGGGGTTATGACTTAGAGCTTCTGGTCAGGAACACCCCGGCAGAGTACAGGGCCTATGTGCGAGCCAGTCTCACAGCATTTGCCACCCACAAGCATGACCGTGCGAGAGTCACCAGAGTAGAGGTCAGGATAGATGGGGATCCCATGTCCCGACCTCAGAGGCAATATAACTTCCTGAGAGAGGCAGAAGCCAACTTGGAAGCAGCACTGAGCTCACTGGTGGAGCAGGGTGTGTTGAGACGCATAGCCACGCACGTGAACTCTCCCCTGTGGCCGGTCAGAAAACCGGACAACTTGTGGAGGGCCACCGTGGACTACCGGGTGCTCAACAGAAACATCCCGGCTTGTGCTCCTACAGTGGCAGCAGTGGCAGACCTGATCAGGGAAATCCCTGTGTCTGCAACCACCTTCACATTCCTTGACATTTCAAATGGCTTCTGGTCTATCCCTGTGAGGAGAGAGGACCAGTACAAGTTTGCTTTCACCTTTAAGGAACAGCAATATACTTGAAGCTGTCTCCCTCAGGGATTTCACAACAGTCCAAGTATCTTCCACCAGTGCACGGCGAACTGTTTGAAGAGCTTCAGCCAGCCGCAACAGTTGGTGCAGTATGTGGACGACCTGCTCCTTTTCACTGACAACAGTAAAGAGCATGGACCCCTGCTGGCAGAACTGTTGGCTGTGCTCAAGGAGGGGGGTTTTAAGGTCAATCCCAAGAAGGCCCAGATAGGGTTAAAGGAAGTAAAATTCCTGGGTCTAACACTCAGAGCAGGGGAACGAGATATAGATGAGGCCCGAAGGCAAGCCGTGCAGGAACTCCTGGTACCGACCACCGTATCCGGAGTCAGATCTTTTTTCGGGGTCACAGGCTACTGCAGAGATTTCACAGAAGATTATGCAGCAACCGCAGCCCCTCTACTCAGGCTCCTACACAAAGGGGTCGAGTGGGAGTGGGATCAAGGCTGCCAAGCTGCATTTCTTCAGTTGAAACAGAACCTGCAGAAGGCACCTGCACTGGGGGCTATTGATGGGGGAAAGGATTTCTATTTAGAAGTAGCAGCCAGCGGGGACAGTCTGAGTGCAGTGCTTTTATAGGAAAGGCACAGACAGCTGAGACCGGTGGTGTACTCCTCTAGAGTCCTTGCAGAGGTGGAGAAGGGGTACTCCAACTGTGAAAGGCATCTATTAGCCACTCACTGGGCTGTGAAACGAGCACAGGTTTTCACAGGAGTATCCCCTATCACACTCCTCACCCATCACACCCCGACCCAGATGTTGTTAGATGGGAGAATAAAGGATGGAACAGTCAGCAGTGCCAGGATCACTCGCTGGACCCTCCTCTCCCAAATGGCCATCAGGGTCAGGGGCCTCTGCGAGCCCAGGCTTGCAGCTAACCTCATATATGCAGGGGAGCCACACAGATGCTCAGTAGAAGGGGTTTGGGACACCGACTTTGGATTTCGGGCAGGGGTACATCCCACAGGCCGCGAGATCTACGTCGATGGATCCAGTTCAGTGTCCGCGAGTACAAGACTCACGGGTTGCGGAGTTTGGGACCCCGAGGCAGGCATAGCCTTGGCGCTTAAACTCCCCAGCAACCTGAGCGCCCAGCAGGCTGAACTGTCAGCGGTGATGTATGCGATAACTCACCCCAAGGAATTCCCCACCCTGTACACGATTTGTTCGGACAGTATGTTTACTTGCAATTCATGTACAGAGTATCTGGCTGTTTGGTCACGCAGGGGGTACACTTCCGCAGATGATAACCAAACCCCTGCTAGTAAGGATAGTGGCAGCCCTAGGGAACAATAGGGACGTCTACATCCACAAGGTTAAGGCACATTCTAAGACAGAGCCTAGGGCAGAGGGTAACCAGCGGGCGGACCTCCTGGCCAGAGAAGGAGCCAGGACAGGTCGCTTCTGGGACCCGTATGAGAAAGGCAGGGTGATAGCAGCTAGAGGCAAACCAGGGAAACAAGGGAGCACAGGGGTAGCAGTGGCCCCGGACCTCAGAACGGTTCAGGCGCAAGACCCTGTTCTCAAGGCTGCCACAGCAACCATCCTAAGTGGAGGAAAGGCAGAGAGCCCATACAGTGCCGCAGATATAGCTGTCAAGGAAGGGATGATGTTCAAAGGGGATAAGTGGGTGGTTCCAGCACAACACCAGCGGGAGTTCCTACAATTGGCCCATGAGGGTTCAGGTGCGGGACACCCCGGGCCAGAGTCCATCTGGCAGAAGTTGGAACAGGCAGCATGGTGGCCAGAGCTCTGGAATGACGTTCGTGATTTCTGCGCAGCCTGTCTGGTGTGTGCAGCCAACAACCCAGACCCCCAGAAAAGAAAGGCATCCGTGGGACACATCGGATGGGTAGAGGGACCATGGCAGTCGATCCAAATTGACTACATATGGCCCCTGCCAACCACCCAAGGTGGGTACAAGTACTGTCTAGTGCTGGTGGATGTATTCTCCAAATGGGTGGAAGCCTTCCCTTGCCGAACAGCTGGTCAGGGAAGTGTTCTCAAGGTGGGGTCTGCCGCAGTTTGTGGAGTCCGACCAGGGAAGCCACTTCACCGGCCAGGTGATACAGGCCACCTTTAAGGTACTGGGGATTACAGCACGGTGGCATGTGGCGTACAACCCCCGGTCCTCAGGCCCTGTAGAGCGTCTCAACCGCACCGTCAAAGAAAGGCTCTGCAAGGAGACAGGGAATTCACCCAACAAATGGGTAGATGTCTTGCCACTCGTCCTTATGGGGATCCGAGCCAGTCAGTCGAAAAGCACAGGGTATTCACCCCACGAGCTGATGACTGGGAGACCCATGAGGACCCCAGTACACACATTGGTGCCGGGTCTCACCGAAGGATAGCTTCAGGAAGCTAACCGAGACCGCTTTGCTAGGAATCTGCTGGAACAGCTGCAGCAGATTCACTGGCAGGCCACCAACATGGGAAGACAGCACTTTAGTAACAAGCTGCTGCTGGAACCCCGTAGCCACCACGACTGGGAAATAGGCGACCAGGTCATGGTATGCAGCTTTGCCAGGGTGGGGGTGTTCGAGCCACTGTACATGGGGCCCTACAGTATAGTGGACAAGGCAAGCCCTGTGGTTTATGCGGTCCAATCACCCCGTCGGGTAAAGTGGTACCAAATAAACCAATGCAAACGGTTCGACCCTACTAGGGCAGGAACAAGGAAGGCTCCCACAGGTAAAGAGGACATTCCGGTGGATATGGAGGCTGTAGCAGAGGTCGACCCCGGCCCCGAACCCCCACAACCCGGAATAGTCCACTGCCACAGTAAGACCATCACACAGCAGAGTGAAGTGGCACAGCCTGAGAGGCAGGAAAGGGACTTAGCACAGGAGAAGGGAGTCCTGTGCAGTATAACGACAGGGCAGGTAGAGGAAGGGATAGACCAGTGGGAGGACCAAGGGGTGCAGCCCATAACATGGGACTCCACGCCCCTGGTTAGGCGTAGTTCCAGAGTGAGGCAGCCTAGGATGCCTTGATCCCCCGTATACCTTCCCGCCCGTCCCAGAGTCAAACGAGAAAAGAAGCGCAAGAGTGGCAGACTCTGTGTGGTAAAAGGGACACCACCGAAATACCCGGGAAAGATCCCAGACACCGAAGGGCTCACAGAAATGGAAGCAGGACATTTAAAAGAAGTCCTCCTGCAAGCCTTACAAAAGAGGGCAGTCCGGCTCCTGGGACAAGGTCAGCAAGAGGGCCGACAAAGCCAAGTCAGTATCAGAGACTGACCTGGCCACCAGGAGACGGGTGGCATTGTATATAGCCCGGTGTTCTGTATAAAGTTTCGGGAGATTTTAAAGTGAGGGGATGGTGTTTTTATTTTGTGATGTTACTCCAGTCGAGCCTGAAGAAGTCTCAGGCAAGACTGTGTTCAATCGTGTGTTCCAGAAGATGCTCCGGACCGTCGCGATGTTATTTACCTACCTGGGGACCTGCACCGGACAGAAACTCGACATCGAGATATCTTTGACATACGGGTGCTCCGGGGGCAGGGCACCAGTCGTGACCACGGGAGAAGGGATTATGGAGGCAGAAGGCCAGGCCACCTAGTTCCACAAGGGGAGATGGCCTGGGTGGTTGGGTTCGAATTCCACCTGGTATTCGAGCCACAAGAGCTTTATCTATGTGGAGGCCTCCATCCCTTGCCCCGAAATCGAGATGGCCACGTCCCGGGTTAGGGTGACAGAGAGAAGGTGAATGTGTTTAACGTGTGTTGGGGACATACCTTTGAGACGCTGGTGGTGGCTCAGAAAACTGAGCGCGGACATCGAGGACAGCAGCTCAGACTGGGAACATCTGAGCAATGACACCTACCGGACGATCACGGGGTCACCGGGGGGGGGTCACTGTGTGTTGGGAGAAATGGTGGGCCTATGATCAGGGGATCTATACATGCCTTTGGGTGTCGGCCCAAGTGTGCCCAGCGGGTTTGTCCATTGCCTTTGCCAGATGGTGGAAGGACTCGGGGAAGGGGATAGAATGGGATCGCAGCAGGGAAGACTGTGTGCTCCCTCGCTTCCGGGTACCAGTCAATGCCACCGAGCTGCTGGCTCAGGTGAAGAAACCCCTGCCCACGCCCAAGCCCATTGACAGTTATGGATGTCCGCCCACCACTAGGGGACCTGGGAATGGGGTAGTGTTAGTGCTGACAGATAGGTTAGTATACCAGGGAGCACATTATGCTGCTGCTTCAGTAATTCTAAACCTGACAGAAGTTCGCCTCCCCGCCTTCTGCCCCAGAAAAACCGAGTTGTTGTTCCAAGCTCTGCTGAAAGAAATGTTCAGAAGCTTCGACGAGATGGACTTTGGGGACGTCAATGTGGTGGACCTGAATGGACAAGAAGATACAACCGAGCGGGGCAGACAACGCAGCGGGGTCATGAATGACGTTTTCACCGGATTAACACTGGGGCATCCGTCATGAACAGCCTGGATGATATGCAGCTGGCCCTACAGATCAGTGGGTTAAAGTCACAGCGGCACAGCATCCGAGGGAAAGAGAATAATGTGTTGGGTTCCACGCTTCTCGAGGGGGTGACTATGATGGTGCATCTGAAATAAATTATTGCCCAGCGAGAGGCTCACGCCGGGACAATAAACACCTTGTAAAAGCTTTTACAGATATATAAAACGGAAAAGAGTGACTAAAGTAAATGTTGGTTCCTTAGAAGATGAGAAGGGGGATTTAATAATGGGAAATGTGGAAATGGCTGAGACATTAAACAATTATTTTGTTTCAGACTTCACAGTGGAAGACACAAAAACTATGCCAAAAATTGCTGGTCACAGGAATGTGGGAAGGGAGGACCTTGAGACAATCACGATCACTCGGGGGTTAGTGCTGGACAGGCTAATGGGACTCAAGGCAGACAAGTCCCCTAGTCCTGATGAAATGCATCCCAGGGCATTAAAAGGATGGCGGAAGTTATAGCAGATGCATTCGTTATAATCTACCAAAATTCTCTGGACTCTGGGGAGGTACCAGCGGATTGGAAAGCAGCTAATGCAACGCCTCTGTTTAAAAAAGGGGGCAGAAAAAAGGCAGGTAACTATAGGCCGGTTAGTTTAACATCTGAAGTGGGGAAAATGATTGAAACTATCATTAAGGAAGAAATAGCGGGACATCTAGATAGGAATAGTGCAATCAAGCAGACGCAGCATGGATTCATGAAGGGGAAATCATGTTTAACTAATTTACTGGAATTCTTTGAGGATATAACGAGCATGGTGGATAGAGGTGTACCGATGGATGTGGTGTATTTAGATTTCCAAAAGGCATTCGATAAGGTGCCACACAAAAGGTTACTGCAGAAGATAGAGGTATGCGGAGTCAGAGGAAATGTATCAGTATGGATAGAGAATTGGCTGGCTAACAGAAAGCAGAGAGTCGGGATAAATGGGTCCTTTTCGGGTTGGAAATCGGTGGTTAGTGGTGTGTCACAGGGATCGGTGCTAGGACCACAACTGTTTACAATATACATAGATGACCTGGAAGAGGGGATAGAGTGTAGTGTAACAAAATTTGCAGATGACACAAAGATTAGTGGTAAAGCGGGTTGTGTAGAGGACACAGAGAGGCTGCAAAGAGATTTGGATAGGTTAAGTGAATGGGCTAAGGTTTGGCAGATGGAATACAATGTCGGAAAGTGTGAGGTCATCCACCTTGGGAAAAAAAACAGTACAAGGGAATATTATTTGAATGGGGAGAAATTACAACATGCTGCGGTGCAGAGGGACCTGGGGGTCGTGGTGCATGAAACTCTTTTAGAGTCTACCTGTAAAACAAAAAACATTAAACCGTGCCACCCGCCCTGGATGACACAGCAGACATTTACAAGGCTCTTTTTTTTCCTTTTTTTGTGTTTTTTTTTTGGGTTTTTCTTTTTTTTGGTTTTTTTTTTGGGCACCAAAATCACATTTTTCCCCAGTGCCCCCTATAAAAGGGAAGGGGGACACTAAAAGCACCGGCAATTAAAACAAATTAAACTTTAAAACGTAAAATCAAATTAAAATTTGGTTGCCGGTCGTGATGATGCACTCCAGTCCCTCCGGTGCCCACCTCTCGCGGAAGGCCTCGAGCGTACCGGTGGACACCGCGTGCTCCATCTCCAAGGACACCCTGGACCGGATGTAAGAGCGGAAGAGAGGCAGGCAGTCAGGTTGAACGACCCCCTCGACCGCCCGCTGCCTGGACCGGCTGATGGCACCCTTGGCCGTGCCCAGGAGCAGTCCTATGAGGAGGCCTTCGGACCTACCCGCTCCCCTCCGCACAGGGTGCCCAAAGATCAGGAGTGGGACTGAAGTGCAGCCAGAATTTCAGAAGCAGCCCCTTCAAATAATGGAACAGGGGCTGCAACCTTGTGCACTCAATAAAAACATGGAACACGGACTCCTCCAGACCGCAGAAATTGCAGGCGGCCTGGGAGTCCGTGAACCGGCTTAAAAATTTGTTGCACGGCACTGCTCCGTGCACCACCCTCCAGGCCAAGTCCCCGATGAATAGTGGCAGGACCCCTGCGTAGAGTGCCCTCCATCGGGGACCCCCGCCTCCTCCGGACGGCAAGATGGTACGCCATGGCGTGTCCGGACGGCCGGCGAGGATGGCAAAGTTGAGAGTGTGCAGGAGCAGCCCGTACAGGAAACCCCTCCGCGCGGAACTGAAAGGCACGGAGGGGATTTCCCCGAGGCGGCTCAAGTTGTGAGGCGCCGGCCCCCGAGGGAGGTTCCGGGCTTTGGCGCCAATGAGGAATTCCGTGCGGACGGGGGTCAGTTCGGACGGGATCTCCCCACGTGCTTGAGCCTCCTCGATGCACCTAACAGAATCAGGGCCCAAAGCTGTTTTTAGCGACTCGATGGCATCGGCCGCGTGGCGGACGTCGGCTGAATTTAGGAGCCGCGCCAGCATGTCTGGCGCCATCCAGCCCGCTCCTCCGCCATCGAGCAGGTCCCTGACCCTTGTCACCTCACCAGCCACAGCCCTCTCGTCCGACTGCCACATAAAAACTCGGTAGTGGAGGTACGGATTCCCGAGCAGCGGCTCCTGCAGGACAGCCCATTGGTGCATGAAACTCTTTTGAGTTTACCTGAAAAAAAACATAAACATTAAACCGTGCCACCCGCCTGGGTGACACAGCAGACATTTTCAAGGCCCCTTTTTTTTTTTCCTTTTTTTGTGGTTTTTTTTTGTTTTTCTTTTTTTTTTTTTTTTTATTTTGGGCACGAAAATCACAATTTTCCAAGTGCCCCCTATAAAAGGGAAGGGGGACACTCAAAGCACCGACAATTAAAACAAGTTAAACTTAAAAAACGTAAAATCAAATTAAAATTTGGTTGCCGGGCGTGATGATGCACTCCAGTCCCTCCGGTGCCCACCTCTCGCGGAAGGCCGCGAGCGTACCGGTGGACACCGCGTGCTCCATCTCCAAGGACACCCTGGACCGGATGTAAGAGCGGAAGAGAGGCAGGCAGTCAGGTTGAACGACCCCCTCGACCGCCCGCTGCCTGGACCGGCTGATGGCACCCTTGGCCGTGCCCAGGAGCAGTCCTACGAGGAGGCCTTCGGACCTACCCGCTCCCCTCCGCACGGGGTGCCCAAAGATTAGGAGAGTGGGACTGAAGTGCAGCCAGAATTTCAGGAGCAGCCCCTTCATATAATGGAACAGGGGCTGCAACCTCGTGCATTCAATAAAAACATGGAACACGGACTCCTCCAGACCGCAGAAATTGCAGGCGGCCTGGGAGTCCGTGAACCGGCTTAAAAATTTATTGCATGGCACTGCTCCGTGCACCACCCTCCAGGCCAAGTCCCCGATGAATAGTGGGAGGACCCCTGCGTAGAGTGCCCTCCATCGGGGACCCCCGCCTCCTCCGGACGGCAAGATGGTACGCCATGGCGTGTCCGGATGGCAGGTGAGGATGGCAAAGTTGAGAGTGTGCAGGAGCAGCCCGTACAAGAAACCCCTCCGCACGGAACTGAAAGGCACGGAGGGGATTTCCCCGAGGCGGCTCAAGTTGTGAGGCGCCGGCCCCCGAGGGAGGTTCCGGGGTTTGGCGCCGATGAGGAATTCCGTCCGGACGGGGGTCAGTTCGGACGGGATCTCCCCACATGCTTGAGCCTCCTCGATGCACCTAACGGAGTCAGGGCCCAGAGCTGTTTTTAGCGACTCGATGGCATCGGCCGCGTGGCGGACGTTGGCAGAATTTAGGCGCCGCGCTAGCGTGTCTGGCGCCATCCAGCCCGCTCCTCCGCCATCGAGCAGGTCCCTGACCCTGGTCACCTCACCAGCCACAGCCCTCTCTTCCGACCGCCACATAAAACCTCGGTCGTGGAGGTACGGATTCCCGAGCAGCGGCTCCTGCAGGACGGCCGCCACTCCAGCCGGCGGAGAGCTGCGCTTGGTGGAGACTTTGTTCCAGACCCTGATGAGTTCCTTGTAAAAGACAGGCAGCTCCCGGAGGGCGGTCCTGACACCCCCCAAGTTCACAAACAGGAGCTGCGTGTCGTAATTGAGGTCGCGCTGCTGGCGGAAGAAATACGTCGCCAGAGCACACCACCTAGGAGGGGGCTCGACGTAAAGGTATCTCTGCAGGGTCTGAAGACGGAAAGTCGCGAGCTGGGCGCTGACGCACACCAACGACTGACCGCCCTCCTCAAGCGGGAGACTCAAGACCGCAGCAGAGACCCAGTGCTTCCTGTTGTTCCAGAAGAAGTCCACCAGCTTCTTCTGTATCTTGGCGACAAACGCAGGGGGAGGGGTCAAAGTGACCAGCCGGTACCACAACATTGCGGCCACCAGTTGGTTTATGACTAGCGCTCGACCCCTGTAGGACAGCACTCGGAGCAGTCCTGTCCAGCGCCCTAGGCGAGCGACGACCTTGGCCTCCAGCTCCTGCCAGTTCGCCGGCCAGGCTCCCTCGTCGGGGCTAAGGTAGACTCCCAGATAGAGGAGATGGGTCGTGCTCCAGGCAAAAGGCCTGAGCTCCTCCGGCAGGGAGTCCACCCGCCACTGACCCACCAGGAGTCCGGAACATTTCTCCCAGTTGATCCTGGCGGAGGACGCGGCCGAGTAAATCTCCTGGCACTCACGCATCCTCCGCAGGTCAGCGGGATCCTCTACCGCGAGGAGCACGTCATCGGCGTAAGCCGAGAGGATGACCTCCACGCCCGGCCCTTGCAGAGCCAGTCCCGTCAACCTCGTCCGCAAGAGGCGCAGGAAAGGCTCCACGCAAACGGCGTATAACTGGCCGGACATGGGGCATCCCTGGCGCACCCCTCTCCTAAAGCGAAGGGGCGCCGTCAAGGACCCGTTAACCTTAATCAGACACTCCGCGGCGGCGTACAAAAGTCGGATCCGGGCGACGAAATGCGTCCCGAACCCGAAAGCGTGCAGAGTTCCGAGCAGATAGTCGTGATCCACCCTGTCGAACGCCTTCTCTTGGTCGAGGGATAGGAAGGCGACCGACAGACCAGCCTCCTGGGAGCAATGGATGAGGTCCCGGACCAGATGGATGTTATCGTGGATTGTCCGGCCCGGGACCGTGTAGGACTTGTCGGGGTGGATCATGTGGTCCAGCACGGCACCAAGGCGAGCAGACATCGCCCTGGCGAAGATTTTGTAGTCCGTGCTGAGGAGAGAGACCATGCGCCAGTTCTTAAGGAGGCGGAGATCGCCCTTCTTAGGCAGCAGGACGATGACTGCCCTGCGCCAAGAGAGGGGCATCTCCCCGGTCGCCAGACTTTCCCCCAGGACCCGCACGTAGTCGCTCCCCAGGACGTCCCAGAACGCCCTGTGGAACTCCATGGTCAGCCCGTCCAGCCCCGGGGATTTTCCTCTCGAGAGCCGGTCGAGGGCACCGGTCAGCTCCGCCAGGCTTAGCGGAGCTTCCAGATTTTCGGCGCACTCCGGGCTGACCTTCGGCAGGTCCTCCCACAAAACTCTACGCGCTTCCTCGCTGGACGGATCCGGAGAGAACAGAGTCCCGTAATATTCACGGGCCCTGTTGTTGACGCCCTCCGGATCCGAGACGAGAGAGCTGTCGTCAGCCAGCAGCGTCAAGAGCTGCTTACGGACACTCTGCCTTTTTTCCAGCGAGTAGAAGAAGGGGGAGCCGCGGTCCAGATCCCGCAGGAACCGGATCCGCGACCTCACGAACGCGCCTCGGGACCCGACGAGCTGCAGGCCCTTCAGCGCGGCCTTCTTCGCTTCGTACACCGTCCGCAGGGCCGGGTCCTGGACGACTTGACCGAGACGGGATTCCAGGTCGAGCACCTCTTTTTCTAGGCGCCCGACTCTGGCCGCCCGCCTCTTGGTTGACCCCCTCGCGTACTCTTGATAGAAGACGCGGACGTGAGCCTTGCCCACGTCCCACCATAGCCTCAAGGAGGGGAAGCCCCCCTGCTTCCTTCTCCAGTCGGACCAGAATCGACGGAACGAGTTCTGGAACCGCACGTCCTCCAGCAGTCGGTTGTTAAAGTGCCAGTACGCGGACCCCGTCCTCGCGCGGAGCGAAGCGAGCTCCGCCCACACCAGGTGGTGGTCCGAACACGGCACCGGCCGCATGGAGGCCGCCGGGATGCAGGAAACGTACGCCCGAGACACGTAAAGTCGGTCGACTCTGGACCATCCTACTCCAGGCCTCACCCAAGTAAGGGCGCTGGAGTCGGGGTGGAGATTTCGCCAGACGTCCACCAAGTCGAAGGACCCGACCAGGTCCCTCAACTTCTCCATCGCGGTCATGCACTGCGGGGCACCGGAGCGGTACCTCGCCTCGAGGGTGCAGTTAAAATGCCCCTCGAGGACAATGCAGTCGCCGACGTCGACGGAGCCAAGAAGAGCGGACACCTCTTCAAAGAAACGCGTTTGCTGCGGGCCGGGCTGAGGGGCGTACACGTTCACGAGATGGAGCGGCACGTCCCCCAGGCGAACCGTTACGTGCAGCAAGCGGCCTGGCACGGGCTCCTCGACCACCAAGATCAACGGCTGAAAATGCGGGCCCAGCAAGATGGCCACCCCACTAGAAATGGCGGTGAGGTGGCTCATGCGGACCTCTCCTTGCCATTCCAGGAGCCACGTGGCTTCGTCTCCCGGAACGGTGTGGGTTTCTTGCAGGAAGCACACCGCATATTTCCCCTCCCGCAGGAGCGAAAAATTGTCAAATCTACGGCGTGCCCCTCTGCCGCCGTTGATGTTGAGGCTGGCTATGGTTATCTTCATGGCAAAAGCATAGTGCAACCTCTACCTTAACCTATTGTGGGGGAGGGAGCGGAGTCTTTTGTTGAACTCCGCTCCCTCCGCAGCCCAGCGAGGAGTCCCTCGAGCTCGCGCAGCTCAAGGTGTTGCTCCTTTGTCAAGGGCCCGCCCGCGGCCAAGGTTTTAACGGCGGCGCGGACGGACCCCTTGATCAGCTCTGGCTCGGACCATTTTTCCAGGGCCAGTCGGGCTTGGTCGCAGCGACCCCGGCTCTGGGCCAAAAAGTCCCGGAGTTCCTTTGCAGGAATGAGGAGGGCCTCAGCGGCGGCCGTGAGCAGATCCACCGCCTCCCTGGCGGTGGTCTCTAGTTCTTCTCCCGCGTCCCCCACCGAGTCCCCGTCCTCCTCCGGGAGGTGGCCGCCAGCAGCCGGCCCATCGACCGCACAAGGTACGGCAAATGGCATGGCCGCTCCAACCGGCCCTGGCTCTGCCCCGATCCCACCCCCAGGATCGTCGGCAGAGGAGTCCCCACTGGGCTCTTTTCAAAATGGTGCTGGGTCGGGAAACGACAGCGGAAGGGGTTCCCCCTCCGCCCCAGGAACCGGGGAACAAGGAGAGACCCGGCCATAGGAAATCCCCAGGCTCCCCAAGTGCTCCAGCTCCAAAGTAAGGGGCGAGGGTGGGTGTTCCTCCCCCTCCCCGCTGCCAACCCCCGGCCCAGCATTTACAGTGTCATTAAATCTCTTGATTTCGGTTTCTGCCGGGTCGAGCAAATCCCGGGGGAAGTTGGGTATTGGCTGGGCGGGCTCAGGTTCGGCCTTTTCGACCCCGCCCGCCTCAGTCCCCGGGACGCCCGGCCTGGCGGCAATGCTTTCCTCCGCGATCCCCACGCCCCCCACGACAGGCAGATCCTCTTCGCCATCCCCGGGAGGCAGAGGCTGGGCAGCCTCGACTGTCTCACTCTCCCCGGGGACAGACTCCTCCCGCCTACGGCGCTGCTTGGGGGCGCTGGTGGGGGACGCGGGACACGCGGCGGGCACCGACTCCTCCGCGGAGGGATGTTGTTCCCTCTCCCCCTCCGCCTCATCGGAGCGGTGCCTCCTTTTGTTGCTGGGGGTGCGCTGAGGCAGGGAGACCTCCATGTCTGCCGAGGCCTCCCGCTCCGCCCCCCCCTTTTCCTTTTCTTGTCCTCGCCCGAGCCCCTCTGCAGTATTGGTCAAGGGCTCGGGCACGGGCTCGGGGCACCCCGCGCTCGCCGGTGACTGGGTTGGGCTGAGCGCGGTGGTCAATCTTTCCGGCGCACTGAGGGGACTCGCCTCGAGATGTTTCTCCTTGTTCCGCGCCTTCTTTCCGTTCGGACGCTCTCCCTCCCCCCGCCGGAGGCCCTGAAAACAAAGGCCTGCGACGATGCCCGCGCACCTACGGCTCCCGGCACGCGGACGCAACTAGGGGGAGGGGTGGCGGCGGCGCCAGCCTTGGCCGCCTTCGGTGGTTTGGCGGCCTTGGAGGCGGGGCAGTTCTTGCGAACGTGCCCCACCTCCCTGCAGGCATGGCACCGCACGCCGTCCGACGTCCAAAAGACGCGGTAGGCAGTCCCCTCGTGCACCACATTAAAGTTCCCCTCCGTCGTCTCCTCCCGCGCCAGCCGGACAAAGAGCTGGCGGCGGAAGGAGAACACGTGGCGCAGGCTGCTCTCCCTGAGGCCGAGCGATATGGGGTTGATCCCTGACCTTACCTCCCCCAGTTGGTGTAGGTGAGGGAGGAGGAGCTCAGCGGGAACAAAGGGCGGGACGTTTGACATGATGACCCTCTGCGCGGTGGCCTCGAGAGGGTCCACCGGCAGGAACGTCCCGCCCACCGTGAGCCCCTTTTCGAGGGCCAGGGACACCGCCCGCTCCGACCCCAGGAAGAACACGGCCTTCCCAGACATCTTGGAGGCTGCGACAATGGCCGAGGGGCCGACTACCCCAGCCATCGCCCGCACGCACTCCTCGATGCTCATTGTGGGGTGAGTGTAGCTCTTGACCCCGTGTTTTTTCGTGATGAGTCTGAATGGTGGCAGGGCAGCGGGTGGCACAGGAGGTGCCGTGGAAGCGGTTGCCACCTGCGCATATGTCCTTGCTGGCCCTGCCACCGGCGTGGATGGGGTCGCCATCACGGGATCCCTTTAAGGGCCACACCCACCCCAAAGTCACAGGCCTTAATGGTCTTAATTGGCCTCTTATCTAAAGACTGAGCAGAGGAGTTCTTAACGAGGCACACCTCTCCCCTAGTTGGCAATTGGGGAGGGGCCTTGCTCCCTCTGCTCAGTTGTTTTAATTGTTTTTAAAAAATTAGGAGGAAGGGCTCTCAGAGAGAGAGGGGAGAGAGAGAGAGAGAGAGAGATAGAGAAAGGGGGTGCGGGAAAGAGGGAGGCTGCGAGGGCAGGTCTCCCTTCACAGCAATGGGTGGGTGCAATCCCCAGATGGCAAAACAAAAACAAAACACAGTCTTTGGGTTGGTCTTCGGGTGGGGGGAGAAGATGTCTTCACCTGGGGCAGCTCGAGCCACCAGGCACACACTCCTAACGATGTTCAATAGGGGATTAAAGAAATCTTCAGCCTGGTAGCTCCAGCTATCCCAGGCTAGGCAATGGCGGGGGGGTTCAATTGTGTGTGGGGCCTAGTTGTAAGCAAGGCCCCCACACACACTTCCACACACACACACCCCCCGCGATGTTCCGGCCCTCAGTGGTCTTCTTTCCTCCCCCCACCAATACAACAAAGTCTTTACGGGGAAATGCACCAACACCCACCTGTAGAATGTTGTAGACTCTCCCTCCTTCCACACAGGTTGTTGTTTTTTCCCCCTCTCTCCAACTCTCTGTAGTTGTAATGAATGATAAATTGTTTCTGTGCTCCTCCTCTCCCTCCGGATGTTGAATGGGTAGCAAGCTAGCCCTTTCCTCCTCTTCCTGGGCTGGTCTCAGGGCTCACTCCAGGCCTTCCAAACAGGAGCTAAAGTTGGTAGCTCCTTCTCTCACTGCAGCTCAGCTCCTACTGATTAGGCCACGCCTCCACTGCTCCACCATTGGTGCATGAAACTCTTTTTGAGTTTATCTGTGAAACAATAAAACATTAAACCGTGCCACCCGCCCTGGATGACACAGCAGACATTTCGAAGGCCCTTTTTTTTTTGTGTTTTTTTTTTGTGTTTTTCTTTTTTTTTGGTTTTTTTTTGGGGGCGCTAAAATCACATTTTTCCAAGTGCCCCCTCTAAAAGGGGAGGAGGACACTAAAAGCACCGGAAATTAAAACAAATTAAACTTTAAAACGTAAAATCAAATTAAAATTTGGTTGCCGGGCGTGATGATGCACTCCAGTCCCTCCGGTGCCCACCTCTCGCGGAAGGCCGCGAGCGTACCGGTGGACACCGCGTGCTCCATCTCCAAGGACACCCTGGACCGGATGTAAGAGCGGAAGAGAGGCAGGCAGTCAGGTTGAACGACCCCCTCGACCGCCCGCTGCCTGGACCGGCTGATGGCACCCTTGGCCGTGCCCAGGAGCAGTCCTACGAGGAGGCCTTCGGACCTATCCGCTCCCCTCAGCACAGGGTGCCCAAAGATCAGGAGAGTGGGACTGAAGTGCAGCCAGAATTTCAGGAGCAGCCGCTTCAAATAATGGAACAGGGGCTGCAACCTTGTGCACTCACTAAAAATATGGAACACGGACTCCTCCAGACCGCAGAAATTGCAGGCGGCCTGGGAGTCCGTGAACCGGCTTAAAAATTTATTGCACGGCACTGCTCCGTGCACCACCCTCCAGGCCAAGTCCCCGATGAATAATGGGAGGACCCCTGCGTAGAGTGCCCTCCATCGGGGACACCTGCCTCCTCCGGACGGCAGGATAGAAACATAGAAAATAGGTGCAGGAGTAGGCCATTCGGCCCTTCTAGCCTGCACCGCCATTCAATGAGTTCATGGCTGAACATTCAACTTCAGTACCCCATTCCTGCTTTCTCGCCATACCCCTTGATCCCCCTAGCAGTAAGGACCTCATCTAACTCCTTTTTGAATATATTTAGTGAATTGGCCTCAACAACTTTCTGTGGTAGAGAATTCCACAGGTTCACCACTCTCTGGGTGAAGAAGTTCCTCCGCATCTCGGTCCTAAATGGCTTACCCCTTATCCTTGGACTGTGACCCCTGGTTCTGGACTTCCCCAACATTGGGAACATTCTTCCTGCATCTAACCTGTCTAACCCCGTCAGAATTTTATATGTTTCTATGAGGTCCCCTCTCATTCTTCTGAACTCCAGTGAATACAAGCCCAGTTGATCCAGTCTTTCTTGATAGGTCAGTCCCGCCATCCCGGGAATCAGTCTGGTGAACCTTCGCTGCACTCCCTCAATAGCAAGAATGTCCTTCCTCAGGTTAGGAGACCAAAACTGTACACAATACTCCAGGTGTGGCCTCACCAATGCCCTGTACAACTGTAGCAACACCTCCCTGCCCCTGTACTCAAATCCCCTTGCTATGAAGGCCAACATGCCATTTGCTTTCTTAACCGCCTGCTGCACCTGCATGCCAACCTTCAATGACTGATGTACCATGACACCCAGGTCTCTTTGCACCTCCCCTTTTCCTAATCTGTCACCATTCAGATAATAGTCTGTCTCTCTGTTTTTACCACCAAAGTGGATAACCTCACATTTATCCACATTATACTTCATCTGCCATGCATTTGCCCACTCACCTAACCTATCCAAGTCGCTCTGCAGCCTCACAGCATCCTCCTCGCAGCTCACACTGCCACCCAACTTAGTGTCATCCGCAAATTTGGAGATACTACATTTAATCCCCTCATCTAAATCATTAATGTACAGTGTAAACAGCTGGGGCCCCAGCACAGAACCTTGCGGTACCCCACTAGTCACTGCCTGCCATTCTGAAAAGTACCCATTTACTCCTACTCTTTGCTTCCTGTCTGACAACCAGTTCTCAATCCATGTCAGTACACTACCCCCAATCCCATGTGCTCTAACTTTGCACATCAATCTCTTGTGTGGGACCTTGTCGAACGCCTTCTGAAAGTCCAAATATACCACATCAACTGGTTCTCCCTTATCCACTCTACTGGAAACATCCTCAAAAAATTCCAGAAGATTTGTCAAGCATGATTTCCCTTTCACAAATCCATGCTGACTTGGACCTATCATGTCACCTCTTTCCAAATGCACTGCTATGACATCCTTAATAATTGATTCCATCATTTTACCCACTACCGATGTCAGGCTGACCGGTCTATAATTCCCTGTTTTCTCTCTCCCTCCTTTTTTAAAAAGTGGGGTTACATTGGCTACCCTCCACTCCATAGGAACTGATCCAGAGTCAATGGAATGTTGGAAAATGACTGTCAACGCATCCACTATTTCCAAGGCCACCTCCTTAAGTACTCTGGGATGCAGTCCATCAGGCCCTGGGGATTTATCGGCCTTCAATCCCATCAATTTCCCCAACACAATTTCCCGGCTAATAAGGATTTCCCTCAGTTCCTCCTCCTTACTAGACCCCCCGACCCCTTTTATAACCGGAAGGTTGTTCGTGTCCTCCTTCGTGAATACCGAACCAAAGTACTTGTTCAATTGGTCTGCCATTTCTTTGTTCCCCGTTATGACTTCCCCTGATTCTGACTGCAGGGGACCTACATTTGTCTTTACTAACCTTTTTCTCTTTACATATCTATAGAAACTTTTGCAATCCGTCTTAATGTTCCCTGCAAGCTTCTTCTCATACTCCATTTTCCCTGCCCTAATCAAACCCTTTGTCCTCCTCTGCTGAGTTCTAAATTTCTCCCAGTCCCCAGGTTCGCTGCTATTTCTGGCCAATTCGTATGCCACTTCCTTGGCTTTAATACTATCCCTGATTTCCCTTGATAGCCACGATTGAGCCACCTTCCCTTTTTTATTTCTATGCCAGACAGGAATGTACAATTGTTGTAGTTCATCCATGCGGTCTCTAAATGTCTGCCATTGCCCATCCACAGTCAACCCCTTAAGTATCATTCGCCAATCCATCTCAGCCAATTCACGCCTCATACCTTCAAAGTTAGCCTTCTTTAAGTTCTGGACCATGGTCTCTGAATTAACTGTTTCATTCTCCATCCTAATGCAGAATTCCACCATATTATGGTCACTCTTCCCCAAGGGGCCTCGCACAACGAGATTGCTAATTAATCCTTTCTCATTACATAACACCCAGTCTAAGATGGCCTCCCCCCTAGTTGGTTCCTCGACATATTGATCTAAAAAACCATCCCTTATGCACTCCAGAAAATCCTCCTCCACCGTATTGCTTCCAGTTTGGTTAGCCCAATCTATGTGCATATTAAAGTCACCCATTATAACTGCTGCACCTTTATTGCACGCACCCCTAATTTCCTGTTTGATGCCCTCCCCAACATCACTACTACTGTTTGGAGGTCTGTACACAACTCCCACTAACGTTTTTTGCCCTTTGGTGTTCTGCAGCTCTACCCATATAGATTCCACATCATCCAAGCTAATGTCCTTCCTAACTATTGCCTTAATCTCCTCCTTAACCAGCAATGCTACCCCACCTCCTTTTCCTTTTATTCTATCCTTCCTGAATGTTGAATACCCCTGGATGTTGAGTTCCCAGCCCTGCTCATCCTGGAGCCACGTCTCCGTAATCCCAATCACATCATATTTGTTAACATCTATTTGCACAGTTAATTCATCCACTTTATTGCGGATACTCCTTGCATTAAGACACAAAGCCTTTAGGCTTGTTTTTTTAACACCCTCTGTCCTTTTAGAATTTTGCTGTACAATGGCCCTTTTTGTTCTTTGCCTTGGGTTTCTCTGCCCTCCACTTTTCCTCATCTCCTTTCTGTCTTTTGTTTTTGCCTCCTTTTTGTTTCCCTCTATCTCCCTGCATTGGTTCCCATCCCCCTGCCATATTAGTTTAACTCCTCCCCAACAGCACTAGCAAACACTCCCCCGAGGACATTGGTTCCGATTCTGCCCAGGTGCAGACCGTCCGGATTGTACTGGTCCCACCTCCCCCAGAACCGGTTCCAATGCCCCAGGAATTTGAATCCCTCCCTGCTGCACCATTGCTCAAGCCACGTATTCATCTGAGCTATCCTGCGATTCCTACTCTGACTAGCACGTGGCACTAGTCACTAATATGGCATTTCGCAATGGTCCCACCCTATGTCATTGTGTGGGAGCGCGCAATAATGGGTACAGACCTATCTGGCTGCTGCAGCCGGGGAGCACAGGTCATCCTGTGTCCCCAGCACTTGAACGCCTTCTGGAGGCCACAGTGTGGGTTTAGCACTGCTGGGGCAGAACCTATAAATTGCATGATGGAGGTGATGGCACCTGGCCATGTACCTCCACAGATAGCATATGTAGGTGGTGGGATGTATTGTGTTGCCACGACGGCCCACCGGTATAGACACGGCCCGAGTAAGTGGTGTGATATTCCAGACAGCAGTTTTTGCTTTAAACCTAGGGCAGAAGTTCAAGTGGCCCAGGAAAGGATCATCTCAATCCCAGACCCCTCCATGGTCCACCTCATGGTACAGTATAACGCAAGTGATCTGCAGAATTGTTACCCATTTTGGGTACCCCATATCCTTATTACCTGAGAAACTCACCGCCCAGTTGAAGGCAGTGGATCTCAGTCAAAAACATTATTACACCCTACAGCAAAAGACCAAAGACATAGCCCTCGAAATCGCGGACATACAGTCACCAGCGTGGTGGGAATGGGGTACGAGAGTAGATATCCCTGACTGGCTTCGCATGGCCTCCCACATACTGGTGATTGTACAACTGATCATTGTCCCATATCTCATCATCAACGCCTGCAGATCCAAAAGAGCCCGAATAGCACGGGGTTATCTTAAAATATTCCAGAAACAACAGAAAGATAGCCCAGCCTAACACACAAGAATGCCATTTTTGTTTCCAGGTGGTTTAAACAAAAGAGAACATTCTGGTTTACCGTAACATCACGAAAACTCGTACCTGGAAACTGACTGGCACTGTTGACAGAACACAATAAGGACTTACTTATCACAGATAGACATTTACACAGTGTAAATACATCTGTTCGATATGCTGTGATGGCGGAATAATCTTTCAAGGAACGCAAAGGACACGCAACATGATGTGCCATAATTATGTATTTAACTCTATGTAACTAAAAGCAAAAATGGTACCTTGTTTGTAGTTTACCTGTAAAGGAGCGTGGATAGTGCACCAATTATGGATAGAAATATTGTTTGTGCACATTGGTTTATGCGGGTCGATAGTTTAGAGTAATTATGGGGATGGCTGACATTTGGGGAGCTCTAGGATTTTCTTGCAAACCTTTTGACACATTCCGTCTATAACTGGGTTGATCAAGCTGGGGGAGTGCAAGGTTCGAAAATCCACGGCCGCATTTTATTGGAACACCCTAAGGACAAGAAAACTAAAAGGGATCATCCTATACATTTTAAAATGAACATTTTTGGCCAAGTAGTGCACTGTTGTCTTAACTCTATGTATTTTAAATGAACATTTTTGGCCAAGTCAAACCCTCAAACCAGGCAGGCTGGGAAACGTGTGGGCGGATACAGACATTGTGGAGTCTGGCTCACAAGCGAGACAGAGGCACTGGCCAATGGGGGAAAAGTGCATTCTGGCAGGCCAATCAGGGGTCGAGTCGGTCCTGAAGCGGGGAAATCCTCAACCAAAGGGACTACCCGGCCCAGTTTGAAAATATGACTCACCCATAATCAAATTATGAATATGGATCATTATCTACCTAATCAATAAATGGACAATAGCCCGGAGATCACTGTGGTAAATGACTCCTGGGACGTTACAATGGACCAACAGATGTTGAGACACCAATGTGCACTGAAACAATACCCCGGTCCTCACACCTATCTGTGACATCTTTTGATTACATTGTGGAATCTGGCTCAAAAGAAAGACAGAGGCACTGGCCAATGGGGGAAAAGTACATTCTGGCAGGCCAATCAGGGGTCAAGTCGGGCCTGAAGCAGGGAAATTCTCAACCAATGGGCACTACCCGGCCCAGTTTGAATATAGTAGGAAAAGCAGCTGGAGGAGTAGGACCTGCAGAACCACAGACAACAACAGAGAGAAAGTAACATACCATCGTACGGGCCCTGGACTCAACTTGTGTGCAGAATATACAACCCAACTACTGAAAGGCCCAACATCGTCTCAAGAAGCCGAACAACGCTCCGAGGCCAACCAGCTGAAGACCTGGAGAACGAAGGAACTGGGAGAGGCAACATTCACTCCAGCTACCCCGAAAACCAACCATCCTAAGGCTAAAAAGATAACTGTCAAAAGGGATCGTAAGTATTATCCTGGGGTTTTCTTTTCCCAACTGTCAGCCCAGGTCAGTCAGGTAAAAAGGAGGGTGTGGTGGTGTTGGAAATGTCTTGTAAAGATAAAATTGTGTAAGGTTTTCATTGTGCCCGTTTCTTCCCATAGATTTTCATAGTTTATAAGTGTGTGTCAGATATGTGTTTTGATGAAGTTTGACCTTGTTGGAAACTTACCGTGGTTAATAAATTGGTCTTACCCGTTTTTTTTGTTCCAAGTACCACTTGTCTCTGAGATTTTTGATTTCCCTTGTGGAAGCTCATAATCCACCAAAATTCTGAGCTTAGAACCAGATAGGGGTGCTAGGGCGCTTCAAAACCGCCAGTTTAGTGGTCAGCGAGCCATAAGCTGTTGGACCATCCCCTGGAAGGGACAGAGAGGCCCAATACACCAACAGCCACCAAAGACCCCTGTAATTGGGCAGAGCAAAAACCCCCTACAATGCCAACGCATCAGCTCACATACAGCGGTGGCCCCTCATGCTAGCTGCTTATGACTACTCCATCCGGCACCGGCCCAGCACTGAAAATTGCGCCGACGCACTCAGCAGGCTCCCACTGGTCACCGCCGAGGGGGCAGCTGAGCAAAGCGTTGCGATGATCATGGCTGTCGATGCCTTTGACAGTGCAGGCTCCCCCATCACAACCCACAGATCAAAATCTGAACAAACAGAAATCCTCTCCGATCCTTGATTAAGAAATGTGTCCTGACCGGGATTTGG
This sequence comes from Pristiophorus japonicus, assembly GCF_044704955.1. Taxonomy (NCBI): domain Eukaryota; kingdom Metazoa; phylum Chordata; class Chondrichthyes; family Pristiophoridae; genus Pristiophorus; species Pristiophorus japonicus. The sequence goes on along the minus strand of NC_091978.1, from coordinate 96,454,105 downwards.
GCGCCCGCACACAGAGCATGCCATGAGGAGGTCAGACCGTTCCACAGGCGGATGGATGAGCTCTCCATCCAAGCCGACTGCCTACTATGGGGCAGCCGGGTAGTCATTCCCCAGAAGGGCAGGGAGGCATTCATCAGGGAACTCCACAGCGAGCACCCAGGCATTGTGATGATGAAGGCCATTGCCCGGTCACACGTTTGGTGGCCTGGAATTGATTCAGACCTGGAACACTGTGTTCGCAGGTGCATGACCTGTACCAGCTCGATAATGCCTCCAGGGAGGCCCCGCTCAGCCCGCATTCATGTTGACTACGCAGGCCCGTTCATGGGGAAGATGTTCCTCATTGTAGTAGATGTGTACTCGAAATGGATCGAATGCATCATCCTGAATTCATGCACATCATCCACCACCGTGGAAAGCCTATGTGCGACCTTTGCAACCCATGGCTTGCCGGACACCCTGGTTAGTGACGATGGCCCATGTTTCACGAGCTATGAATTCCAGGAGTTTATCTTGGACAATGGCCTCAACCACGTCAGGACTGCGCCGTTCAAGCCGGCCTCCAATGGCCAGGCAGAACGGGCAGTCCAAATCATTAAGCAAGGTATGCTCAGGATTCAAGGATCCTCCTTACAATGCCGCCTATCGCGTCTCCTGCTGGCCTTTAGATCCTGCCCGCACTCGCTCACGGGGGTCCCGCCCACAGAGCTACTGATGAAACGGACACTCAAAACTCGGTTGTCCCTCATCCACCCAGTCCTGACCGACATAGTTGAGGGCAAGCGCAAGTCACAAAACGAGTACCATGACCGTAATTCAAGGAGGAAATGTATAGAAATAAATGATCCTGTATTCATCCTCAATCACGCCATGGGGCCCAAATGGCTTGAAGGTACTGTAATTGACAAAGAGGGGAATAGGGTCATCATGGTATAACTCAACAATGGCCAGATATACCGTAAGCATCTGGACCAAGTTAAAAAAAGGTTCAGCATGGACACGGAGGAACCTGAAGAAGACCATGAGATGGAGCTCACACTGCCGCCAGCGAACGTACAACAAGAGCAATCGGAAGAATGCACAGTCCCTGAGGTCAGCCCAGACAGGCCGGAATCACCACAGGTGACAGACACTCACATCAGCGTCCAACAACCAGAGCCCCAACTGCGGCGCTCCACGAGGGAGCATAGACCACCTGAAAGACTGAACCTATGATCCCAGTAAGACTTGGAGGAGGGGGGAAGGTGATGTCATGTTTTTAACTACAATGTAACACCAATGTATTACTGTATACACTCAACTTAGATGCACACCTTGACCACAGGGGGTGAACTTGTGGGAGACACTCCTTACCTGATCACTCAGGTAAATAAAGTCCCACGCAGGGTCATCACTTCTGGAGTCCTGTGATAAAGAGTTAAGGTCACAGAGTGACCTTGTCCCTGGAATGTGCCTCATGTGGTTTCATGCTGTAGAATAAGGACTTTACAGGTCTCATTCTCCTTTGATGCTGCATCACTCTGCTTTGTTTTTATCTGTTCTCTTCCTCCTTCATTAAAATAGCAAATAGGGAAACCCACGCTGTTGTTTGGTATCCCTTACTGTGAGCATCAAAAATATTCTGCTGATCAAAATGTTGCAACTCTGGCAGTTGCTTCCCACAACAGATTTTGTTTTTCTCAGTAGATGCAGGCAAACTTGATGTATGGGCAAAAGAATTTCATCACAAGATGGGACAGGCTTAATGGACTAGCTGGTCTTTATCTGTCATTCTTATTCATTTGTTCATACAAATGCTCATACTCAATGCTGCACACAATTTAAATGCATACATAGAAATGATATAGAAATTACAACAAGGGCATAGATCATTTGGCTCAATCAGTCCTTGTACCCGTTTTCCCTCCAAATGAGCAAATGGATCACTTCCATCAATAGGGTCGGCTCCTGGATTGATCACATCCTATTTATCTGCATGTAACTTATCTTAATGAAAATTATGTCTAATGGTTGTGTACATCCTGGGAACTCTAACTCCTTAAGCCAACCAATTGGCATCTCTCACCCAGAACGGACACATTGGATAATTAAATAATGGGAAGAACAATGACGGAACAGGATCTCATTGAGAATTATGAGCATCCAAACTGTACTTTCATTATGCTCCTTACTTACCATTATTAACTACAATACAGAAATTTAAGACAGCAATTTAAATTATCAATTCGACATACTTACTGCTTGTTTGCGGTGGTGCAAGGTTTAGAATAGGAAGGGTAGCATAGAATAGAAATTAATGTTAACATAATTTTGAGTGGCATATGACAAATCCACATAAACCCCAGTTTAATTATTCTGAATTCAGATGCATGTCGAGTGTTAAAGAAAATTGAGACTGAATTGCAAGATTCTTCTATGCATTCTTCTGCCCTTTATTTCAATGAAGGTGTTAACCCAATTTAAATGGTGTGTGCAATGGTTCCTAACATATTGTAGCATGATTTCAAATGGGGCTGGGTTTTCGGTTCTGCTCATTTCGGGACGGTAATGGCGGTTGGGCGAAAAAGTTTGCACCTGGGAACAGTTTGCGCCTCAGTCAGTAAAATTCGTCACCTGGGACCAGAGTGTGGGGCAGAGCGGTGATTGTGGCGTTATACTTAGGGCGCTAGGTCCGTTGAGCAAGTGAAAATCCCGAGCTAAATAGCCAGCCTCGGAGCACTGTAAGAGAGGGGGGAGGGAAACCTGAACAAAAAACACCAAAAACATTTTGAATAAATAACTCACGCCACCACAATATAAATCAGAAAAAATTTAAATAAAACACAATCACACTTATCTGAGGTCGACATTACTTTACCTCACTGCAGCCGCTACAGACAGGCGGTCCCAGCAGGGCGCTCTACGCAGCACTAAGGGTCGGGCGGCAGCCAAAAATAAAGCCAGTATCACAACCAGCCTCTTCCGGGTGGTGATGCTCCAAGCCCCATCGAAACTGGTATCGAAAGTCCTGGCGGGGTGCTGGAAGCTGCCAACCCGGAAGTGCTTACTGCCACCATTGCCGTCCTTCCAGGGCGCTAAAGGGCCAAAATCCAGCCCCATGGGTTTGATTTTTACTTTTAGAAGCCAGGCTATTAATCTTGCCATTTAAAAGAAAACAACAATGCTAATTTTTCAATTTTCTAACAAGTGAATTTGTTCTCCAAAAATCTATTAGCCTGAATGGCAGAAGCCTGACCAATTAGGACTTGTCAGCAATAGTACTAAATTTTGTGACACTTGAGTGCCTTAACAGCCTCTTAATTAGTAAAAGTAATGACCAAGAACATTAATGCAGCACCAGAGAGCAGGGAAGTTGCAAGAACTGAAATAGAATGGTGATTTATTCAGCCTGTTTCACTGACATAGCCATTTCCAGATTTTGAAAGACTGATTTATAAATTTATGGCCTTGGAACCAAACTAATTCCTATTATCTGCGTAATAACATCTGACTTGAAATCATAAATAACCATTGCACCACAGTTCAAGTTTTAAATAAGAACATAAGAAATAGGAACAGGAGTAGGCCATACAGCCCCTCGAGCCTGCTCCGCCATTCAATAAGATCATGGTTGATCTGATCATCGACTCAGCTCCACTTCCCTATCCGCTCCCCATAACCCCTTATCTCCTTATCATTTACGAAACTGTCTATTTCTGTCTTAAATTTATTCAATGTCCCAGTTTCCACAGCTCTCTGAGGCAGCGAATTCCACAGATTTACAACCTTCTGAGAGAAGAAATTTCTCCTCATCTCTGTTTTAAATGGGTGGCCCCTTATTCTAAGATCATGCTCTCAAGTTCTAGTCTCCCCCATCAGTGGAAACATCCTCTCTGCATCCACCTTGCCAAGCCCCCTCATAATCTTATACGTTTCGAAAAGATCATCTCTCATTCTTCTGAATTCCAATGAGTAGAGGTCCAACCAACTCAACCTTTCCTCATAAGTCAAACCCCTCATCCTCGGAATCAACCTAGTGATCCTTCCCTGAACTGCCTCCAGAGAACATTGCGGGGCCAAAATTCAGGTACGCCAGAAAGCTGGCATATCTATGAGCTTTTAGTTGTTACTCACCGCTGATACTCTTGGTACAGTAAGTAGATCCATTTTCAGGACTTTGAATTTTTTTCAAAGTACTACAAAAAATAGATCATAATGGGGCCGGGCCTTAAACTCAAAGCAAGGCTGACTGGCTGAAAATGGGTCAGAAGGCCCGCCCACCGTTGTCAATTAGTGTGGTGATGTCACTGAGCTTTCTCCCCTTGGTTAAAGAGGAGAGATTCGATCATTTTTTAACTTTGGCCACTGGGCCACCAGGGATGGTTTTGACCGGGCCAGTGGCCTGGCACCGGAGAGGGGGTGCCAGGCTGCCTATTGGCGGGCGGGCCGAATCCGGGGGCATTATTTTGCCGGCTGATCGGTAAGTCGGCCGGCAAAAATGCTTGCACAGCAGCCGAGGCAGTGGGCTATTCCCTTTCAAGGGCGGCCGCGCTGCCAGCCCGCAGTCACTCTGCAGAGGTTAACTGACAGAGAAACCTGGTGGGGACACCGCACGGAAGGGATCCAAGGAGTAAGGTGCAAATCGCTGGGTAAATATTTTTATTGCTTTATTATTGATTTTACTGGCGGTGATACCACTTGGGCAGGATGGGGTCCAGGCTGAAAAATCCCGACCTGAATTTAGGTCGGTGCGGCCTGTAGTCCAAAGTGGCGGCCATTCGATTTTTAGGAATGGCCGTCGCAAACGGGAACTAACAGGTGTCTTTGAGACCCTGAATTTCGGCCCCTGCATGTATCGCCTGTTCCTGTAGACTATATTGAAAATTATGTTTAAATTAATATCTTTGTTAATTCTGCTTTCCTTTGTATTTCTAATGAATATTTTAAGCATCCAACCCTGAGGCTTTTAATTTCCCGTCAGGGAAAATCAGATGAGCAGTGTACCGGAACTTCATAACAATTTACTGCTCATCTGTTTAAAGTGACCCTGGGTCCAATGCTACTCAACTAATTAAAGTGTCAGCAAGCAGTGCAATATAAAATCTTGATGATGGTTGATGAATTTGATGTTTATTCTTGCTGAAGCCTAAGCTGCCAGGCAGCCTTCTCTCCCAGCAGCAATAATGAATTTGTTAATGTATGAGTTGTGACAAAATCCATATTGTACAGATACAGTACCAAAGAGTTATTGTTCCATTGTTGAATTAACTCCAGCTCAGCAAGTGAGCTAATTGCTATCTGGTCATTTTAATTTTCCCCTGTGGAAAACTGATGTATTGTTCTTTGAAAGTTCACTAATAAGACCTCAATAGGCCTTAAAACAACAGCAGACTTTTCAGAAAAAATTATCCTTACCAATTTCACTCCTCTCGTAATTTAAGTGGAAAACAGGGAGTAGCAAAAAGCAGATGAAATACTTGTGATAGCTGCTTATCTTCTGCCAGCTTTAATGCCTATCTTTTATGGCCACAACAGTGGAAAGCAACCACCCATAATTTTCCAGCATCAAAGTAGTCAGTATATAGGTTAGTATGTGACTGGAGCCAGATTTACAAAATTAAAGCCATAAAATTAGGCTGTGAGAGTATTGGCAATATAAGTATAATATTCCCTTCGACTCTATTCTGATGGCGAAATTAACCTTCATTAAACTACCAAAGAAATCTCAGTCATGTTTAATATTCATTTGTTAATATTCCCACAGCATAATTTCAAAGAATAGGAATTTTTTTAGGAGTCTTGACCGAGTATGATGCCTTCTCTAGCATTTTTATAACATGCTGCAGAAAGAAGCAGCTTGTGTTAGGACTGATATCAGGAGAATGTTCTTTACACAATGATTAACACTTGCAATGGAGGTCTTTTCCCTGGTGTCCTGAAACAATTCCCAATCGTTAATTTATTCCTTGTTGGACTGCAAATTGACTAAAGTTAACCCCTCATCTAAGGTTATATATTTTCATTATTTGCAGAACTCTTGTTAACAAAGCTTTTGCTCCCCCTTCCATTTTCCTGACATCTAAGGCTGCCTATTTCCACCTCCGTAACATCGCCTGTCTCCGCCGCTGCTTCAGCTCATCTGCTGCTGAAACCCTCATTCATACCTTTGTTACCTCTAGACTTGACTATTCCAATGCACTCCTGGCTGGCCTCACACATTTTCCCCATGTAAACATGCGATCATCCGATACTCGACTGCCGGTGTCCTAACTTGCACCAAGTCCCGCTCACCCATCAGCCCTGTGCTCGCTGAACTACATTGGCTCCCAGTTAAGCAACCCCTCAAATTCAAAATTTTCATCCTTGTTTTCAAATTCCTCTATGGCCTTGCCCCTACTTTTCTTTAGCCTCACAACCCCCCCCCCCCCCGAGATATCTGCACTCCTCTAATTCTGCACTCTTGAGCATCCTTGATTATAATTACTCAACAATTGGTGGCTGTGCCTCCTGTTGCCTAAGCCCTAAGCTCTGGAACTCCCGGCCTAAACTTCTCCACCTCTCTACCTCTTTTTCCTCCTTTAAGACATTCCTTAAAACCTACTTCTTTGACCAAGCTTTTGGTCACCTGTCCTAATTTCTCCTAATGTGGCTCGGTGTCAAATTTTTTGTCTTTTAATATACCTGTGATGTTTTACTACATCAAAGGTGCTATATAAATACAAGTTGTTTTTGTTGTTTTAAAACTTTGATATTTGTCCTCAAGATTTAATCCCTGCCCTCCAAATAAACACCATCCCCACACAGTTAAAGTAACCAACACATTAAAGGTTACCCATGACTAAGTCAAGTACGGAATGTTTTCTGCTGTTGCACAATGGCAACAATGGCAAGAATGGGCATTAAAAATGACAGAAACCAATAACTAAACTGAATTTTTTTTCCCTTTGCTGCATGTCTATTTTTTGCATTGCTTGCCAGGGTGAAAGACTTCATCACAATGAACACAGCAAGAGGGAGCTCTTCATTTCTTTAGAGTGTCTGACTTCCCAAAGTTTAGGGTCTTTTTATGGACTTGTTTACCTGAAGTCCTACTTATAAAGGCCTGTGTATCTGCACCATAACGTGTCTCTGTTCTTCCCCTCCACTAAGAGTTTTATCATGTTGGTTAAATCTTCATTGTGTTTTTTTCCCAAAATTGGCAACTATTGTACTATTGCACTGGTATCTATATTGAACTGCATTTGCCATACAGCTGCCCCTTTCTTTAATCTGTCGACATGCTCTGCAATCTCCTGCATTCTTCTCACACTTTTTCTTTCTAAAGTAAAAAATTGTCATGCAGCAAAGGGAAAAAAGTTTCAGTTAGCTATTGGTTTCTGTCATTTTTGCTAAATTCAGCAGCGCACTACACACTGACTGATCTGACAGATGTTACTGAGGTTGTTTTGCCATTTGTCACTGAGGAGCAAAGCCATCCCAGTCATGGACAAGATTTGGAGGACTGACTGTAGGAGATAGAAAGGTTCCAACGCCACCTCAGTAGTGAAGCGCAAATGGCAGAGCATGCTGTCTGTACATCTGCCTCCTTGGGTAGGTTGGCTACTGAGCCCATCTCTGATGCAGATGTACCTTCCTCTCTTCAAACCTGTAGAACCCTTCTTCATCCCCTATCTCACAAAGTCAAATTTTTGATCTCCCACATTCTCATCTCAAAAGAATGTCCATCCTATTCTGCAGGGGCTACTTTGAGGCAGAGGCCAACTTCACAGAATGGTAGCTGCAGATACAAAAAAAAGCAAAAATTAATACTAAACTAAGAATTGGCCTGAAAGCCATTGAAACCTACCCAAGTGGAACTGGCCCAGAAATAAAACATATATTTCATGTCATTTACAATAACAAATAATATTGCAGTTTTAGCAACTTTTGGACTGTGGACTAGAAAGACTGTTTCTAAGAATGTGTAGAGCAATGGTATTGCATTAGTAGAGCGAGCCAGCGCAAAATGCAGGGGAGCGAAGCCTTTTATTCATTAGCATAATTGTTGAAGCTTTAATGAAGCTTATGCATTCTAGCAGTGTGAGCGGCCCACTGCTTCAGCGCTGCCAGGCCAGAAAATACAGAGCAGTATGCACCTGGTACCAATTTTGGCAGTTGGGCTCAGCAACTAATTTTCTGCCATTCCCATACTTGGTGCGCATATACACTGTCAGTACACAGAAATGGAAATCTCCATTTACTTCTTTGGTTTTAATTTGGTTTTAATTTGAATCAATCAACAAAGTGTGATGCTGGATTGTGATAACACTGAAAGTGTGACATCTGAAGTGTGCCACACCATGACACTATCATCATCATCATAAGCAGTCCCTCGAATGAGGATGACTTGCTTCCACATGAGTTCACAGATGTTTCAATGAAGGACCTAATATTCCAGCCCTGAACTCCACTTGAAAGGGTGGAAGATGCCTATGTGTGGATTTTTTTAATGTGTGGTGACCGTTGCACATCAGCCACCACACAGCTTGACAGAGCTAGGTCTTTATCCAGTGGCAAGGGTTAACCAGGACATAGAAACATAGAAACATAGAAAATAGGTGCAGGAGCAGGCCATTCAGCCCTTCTAGCCTGCACCGCCATTCAATGAGTTCATGGCTGAACATGAAACTTCAGTACCCCCTTCCTGCTTTCTCGCCATAACCCTTGATCCCCCGAGTAGTAAGGACTTCATCTAACTCCCTTTTGAATATATTTAGTGAATTGGCCTCAACTACTTTCTGTGGTAGAGAATTCCACAGGTTCACCACTCTCTGGGTGAAGAAGTTTCTCCTCATCTCGGTCCTAAATGGCTTACCCCTTATCCTCAGACTGTGACCCCTGGTTCTGGACTTCCCCAACATTGGGAACATTCTTTCTGCATCTAACCTGTCTAAACCCGTCAGAATTTTAAACGTTTCTATGAGGTCCCCTCTCATTCTTCTGAACTCCAGTGAATACAAGCCCAATTGATCCAATCTTTCTTGATAGGTCAGTCCCGCCATCCCGGGAATCAGTCTGGTGAACCTTCGCTGCACTCCCTCAATAGCAAGAATGTCCTTCCTCAAGTTAGGAGACCAAAACTGTACACAATACTCCAGGTGTGGCCTCACCAAGGCCCTGTACAACTGTAGCAACACCTCCCTGCCCCTGTATTCAAATCCCCTCGCTATGAGACCAGCTCTGCTGCACGGGTCAAGTGCGCACACATATCGCACTGTGGGCTGGCCTGTGCTGCTCCTGGGCTCTCGGCTCTTCTGTGCCCCATACCCTCATTCACCACATCTCCACCATGATCTCTCACTGCTCCTCCACCACAAACATTCGCCGCAGCTCTGCCACGATCTCTCGCCGCTCCTTCGCCACAAAACACTCACCGCACCTTCGCCATGATCTCCCACCACACCTTCCATGACATATGCTGATAGTGGCACCGTTGCCAAACTTCCTTTTGGCCATAATGTGGTGTAACTTATGGTGGTCCTCCGCTTGCCCATTGTCTCCACCTCTAACTTCAGCTGATTTCCTTGGGCCAGGGCGATTCAAATAAATTTGGTATACTACCATCGGTGATGTTGGCACAACCAAGTCACCTGCCTCAGTTAGAAAGAAAGAAATGTTGCTCGAACGGCAATTTCGCTAGTCGTGTGACTAGTAGTTGCCTGTGACGGTTCTTGAGTTAAATACCAAATGACACACTCGACAATGGCAGTACCGTTAATGTTCATTTAATACAGAGAAGTACAAGACTCACCACTTATACTTTATAATTACCCAATCGGTCCCTGGATGATCAGTCTGTCCAAACACTGTTCCGTCAAGGGTCTCTTCCCTGGTGCCTTCTTCTGCTGAGTTTTGCTTCTAGGTCCTCGCTATGGACTGTCTGAACCTGTCTATCTTTATACCCTCCTTTTCATGCCTAACTAGTCGAATTGGTGCCAGTAAGTCTGAGGTGATCAGGGTCTTTCCTGCTGTCGAGTTGGTGCCAGTAAATCTGAGGTGATTAGGTCAGTAAGTCTAAGGTAATTAACTTCTTTCCTGCTGAAATTGACAGTGCATACTCGGTCTTTATGTTGGGAGAAATTGGCTCTGCTTTGGCTGCCCAGACCAGTGACCTTATGGGCAATACTTCCACATTCCTCCCTTTGTTCAATCATCATAACGATTTGATCACAGTAGGGTTTCGGCTTCGATACAGGGTACTCTTTGTGCTTGTCCTCTTCTTTCGATATTAATAATTTCTTCATTTCCAATTCTCATAGGTCTCAACGGGTGAGTGCAGAAGCTTGGTTTGGGTATCGGGCAAATTTGTGTTCCATAATGGTAGGTTCTTTTGGTGGCGGTGAAACAATAAGTCCCATTTCCCAAATAGGCACTCCTGACAAATGCTTGAGCCTTCACATTCAACATGGTCATAGTATGGTTCTTGGCGGTGCTGGTCTTGAAACCAGACTTTGCAGTGTTTTTGCAGCTGGCATCCATCTGGAGGGTGGGGTTCCTTGTTCGGGGTCAGACTCTGAATTTGGGTATTATTGGTCCAGGTGGGGATTCTACCCTTTTTGGTTTCCTGCAGGTTTTCCCCTAATTATTCTATCATCCAGTTTCCATAACTTGCACCTGAGTTTGGTTCTCTGCTTTCTTGGCAACATTGATTAATTGGTTGATAGTCTGAGCATGGCTTTCCAACATGGTGACCATTCTTTTCTCCAGCTTACCATAGAACATAGAACATAGAAAATAGGTGCAGGAGTAGACCATTCGGCCCTTCGAGCCTGCACCGTCATTCAATAAGATCATGGCTGATCATTCCCTCAGTACCCCTTTCCTGCTTTCTCTCCATACCCCTTGATCCCCTTTAGCTGTAAGGGCCATATCTAACTCCCTCTTGAATATATCCAATGAACTGGCATCAACAACTCTCTGCGGCAGGGAATTCCACAGGTTAACAACTCTCTGAGTTTTTTTTTCCTGCCTCCGTTACCTGTCTCTGATTATTATTTCAACTATTTAAAACCTGCTTTATTTGTCTGGTCAATCCCTTTATCTTAGCGTTCAGATTAGTAATATCTAAGGTATTGACTGTGGCCATTCCTACGCTGTACCTATGTCATTTGGAATGCATTTTTTCTGCCTACTCTTACTTTCTGTCTTTTTCGGTCCTATTTCTTGTCTTAACAGTAGTGAAGTCAGGTCCTGATATAATTTCCTTAAATTGTCCGGGCACCAGTTGGGCAACTGAATGTTACTTATGTTAAGTACAACAGGTATCAACTCACACTGCACATTGTTATTAAATTACAGTAATAAACAAACACAAAACACAAAAATGTTCTGATTCTACCCTGTAGGATAATAAAACACAGTATCAGTTGCTCTCCTTATGGAGTAGGTCTTCTCAATCTCCTCGAACCCGGGCCAGAGCCAGGCAAAGGTATTGGATGGTGTCTAGCCCATGCGACTGTGTTCCTTTATCTCTCTTGGAACCGTCGACCTCAGTTCCTTCTCCTGGCCGGTGGGGGGGGGGGGGGGGGGTGGTGACTCGAGTTGTGAGACTCATAGCTTCAGAACTCCGTGACAAACCGCCTGTCGGACTTGGTGCTGTCTCATCGTGGGGGGCACGGACTTCGTCAAGTATCCCTGGGGCGGGTACCTGGTCATCTTCTGAATCATTACCTTCTTCTTTGGTGGCTTTCACTGAACTACTTGCGGCCTCTAAATTTTGGATAGGCGGCAAGACAGGTATAATACTTTTCCCAGGAACCGGGCTAGCTGCTGGGTCGGGTGGGGCGAGCCATATCTCTTCTGAATCATGTGGCTGTTCATTTTCCCAAAGGCTTTTAGCTGGTTAAGGTGGTGCCACTTATACTTCCCTTGGATATCCATGACCTTGAACACTGAGGCGCTAGCCTTTTCCATTATATTAAATGGTCTCGCATATTTAGGGGCAAGGAAAGTTCCTTCCTTCTGGATTTTTACCATTAATTGGTCTCCGATTTTTAGTTCCCATGGGTGTACCTTCCCATCAAAGTAGGCCTTAATTTTTTTTAATGTTTGTTTCCCAATTTCACTACAGCAGCCATTCTAGCAGCTTCCAAATACTTGATCAAGTCTGACATGTATTTCTCTGAGGACAGGGAAGGTTTCTGGATCTCGTTCAAATCTAATCCCATGAAGGCTTGAACACCTCTCATGACTCTTCTGGTCGTTAGCTTGTGGGGTGAATAGCCTGTAGAGGCTACCACTGTGTTTCGGATGGCCATTAATACATAAGGGAGGACCTTGTTCCAGGACATGTGGTTCTGCTGTACTAATTTTTGTAACATTGCTTTAATGTCCGATTCATGCGCTCTACCACTCCGCTTGATTCTGGGTGGTAGGCGATGTGGAATTTGTTTTACCCCTACCAATTGCATGACCTGCTGCATAACTTGTCCCATGAAATGTGTTCCCTGGTCAGAATCGATGCCCTCTGGCAATCCCCATCTGGAGAACACTTCTTCCATAAGTATTTTTGCAGTTGTGGCGGCCGAATTATTGTTAGTTGGAAATATTTTGATCCATTTGGAGAATACGTCCACCACTACTAGGATGTATTTCTTACCACCAGGACAGGTGGGTAAAGGTCCTACATAGTCTATCTGAAGCTGAGTCCAAGGGCACTTGCCCTGTCTAGTATGTCCTAATTCTGCCTGGGTTTTGCATTGTGTCGGATTGTTTTGAGCACATATCAGACAGTTTTTGACATACCCTTCTACTTGTTGCTGTATTCCAGGCCACCAGCATAGCTCCTTCAATTTGGCCATGGTCCTATCTATTACCTGATGCCCATTGATCCTGTAGTTCGGGGAGGGGGTCATCTCTGAAAGGTTAAAAGTGAAAGTTTTCCTGCAACACACCCGCGCATCATACGTTCCAGTGGGTACCTCGAATTGCTGCATTAAGCCTGACATTTTCCAAATACATCTATTGGCTGGGTCATAGGCTAAATTATAAATTCTCATAAAATCAATTCCTATAATATCTGTCTCTCCCATGACAGGTGGAATGGATAGGCATGAATTTTAAAAGAGATAATATCCCAATCTTATCTGTAATGGCTTAGTGAACATTGCCATTAGGCTATGGTCGCTAAAGCCATTAAGTAAGACTTTCTGGTCACTCATTTTATCGTGTGTGAATTGGTGTTTACTACTGAGGCAGGTTCTAGATCCTCCCGTGTCCCATAACCTGCTGTAATGCGGCCACTAAAATCTGTACTGGGTCGTCGGCTGCCTTCCTGTGGCTCTGTTTTGCCTCAGCACCCACGTAACCTGGCTTCCCTCCTTTCGGGAGCCTACAATCCCTGCTCCAGTGTCCAAAATTTCCACTTGGGATTGACCTGCATTATTTGACTCTTGACAGGGTATTGCTTTCTGCTTAAAAAGGTAGCACTCTGTATAATTATTTTTGTAAAACTAAAATGGTTGTACAGAGTGTTACCTTTTTTTTCACATTTTATCAATTCGACAAACACACATACTAATACATGGTACCACCATACCAATAGCTTACACATTACAATCGTTCTCTCTTTCATGCATAATAGCAGTATACACCCTTTTCTCCACATGCTTTTAACTTTACCATTCACACTGAAACATCTAGGGTTTTTAGTTCAGCTTTCCTCCACAGCCCATATCCGGGGACTGTCTGATCCCTTTTGGATTGTGGGTTTGGGGATTTCCTGGTACTCTCGCCATGCACTAGTCATGCGCCAAATGATCCATGCTTCTGTATGGGTCTCATCGGAGGCTTGAAAATGTTTTACCAATGCTTTACCATGAGTATTGGCATGGGAACATAAGGTTTTCTGCCACTGTGAATTTAGGGCTGTAATATCTTCACAAAGCACAGCACACATAGCTTCCTAACATGCAGGCTGCTCTCTCGGAACTCTCCAGAAAGTGCCTGTTCTGTTTAATGATTAACTATACAGTTGCAGTACACAATACATCCACATCCACAGTGTGGAGCGACAAGCATTACAAGCTTATAGACATTACACTTGAACAAGGGAGAACCAGTGGATGTGGTGTATTTGGACTTTCAAAAGGCTTTTGACAAGATTCCACACAAGAGATTGGTGTGCAAAATTAAAGCACATAGTATTGGGGGTAATGTATTGATGTGGATAGAGAATTGGTTGGCAGACAGGAAGCAGAGAGTCGGGATAAACAGGTCCTTTTCAGAATGGCAGGCAGTGACTAGTGGGGTGCCACAGGGCTCAGTGCTAGGACCCCAGCTATTTACAATATACATCAATGATTTAGATGAAGGAATTGAGAGTAATATCTTCAAGTTTGCAGATGACATTGAGCTGGGTGGTGGTGTGAGCTGTGAGGAGGATGCTAAGAGGCTGCAGGGTGACTGGACAGGTTAGGTGAGTGAGCAAATGCATAGCAGATGCAGTATAATGTGGATAAATGTGAGGTTATCCAATTTGGTGGCAAAAACACGAAGGCAGAATATTATCTGAATGGCGGCAGATTAGGAGGTGCAACGAGATCTGGGTGTCATGGTACATCAGTCATTGAAGGTTGGCATGCAGGTACAGCAGGCGGTGAAGAAGACAAATGGCATGTTGGCCTTCATAGCTAGGGGATTTGAGTAAATGAGCAGGGAGGTCTTGCTGCAGCTGTAGAGGGCCTTGGTGAGGCCTCACCTGGAATATTATATTCAGTTTTGGTCTCCTAATCTGAGGAAGGATGTGCTTGCTATTGAGGGAGTGCAGCGAAGGTTAACCAGACTGATTCCCAGGATGGCAGGACTCACATATGAAGAGAGACTGGATCGACTGGGCCTGTATTCAATTGAGTTTCGAAGAATGAGAGGGGATCTCATAGAAACATATAAAATTCTGACGGGACTGGACAGGTAAGATGCAGGAAGAATGTTCCCTATGTTGGCGGTGTCATGTTTGTAATCTTCACATAACTGTAACCTTTATGTAACAACACTGTATACTGTATACACCTGAGAAATGCACACCTTGACTACAGGGGGTGAACTTGTGGGAGACACTCCTCACCTGGTCATCCAGGTATATAAAGGGAGGTCCCACGCAGGGTCATCACTTCTGGGTCCTGTGAATAAAGATACAGGTCACAGAGTGATCTTGTCTCCAGTATGTGCCTCGTGTTGATTTGCTATAGTGTGTAAGGACACAACATTTGGCGAAGAGAAACAGGAATCTGCTAGTCAGAGTAGGAATCGCAGGATAGCGCAGATGAATACGTAGCTTGAGCAGTGGTGCAGCAGGGAGGGATTCAAATTCCTGGGGCATTGGAACCGGTTCTGGGGGAGGTGGGACCAGTACAAACCGAACGGTCTGCACCTGGGCAGGACCGGAACCAATGTCCTAGGGGGAGTGTTTTCTAGTGCTGTTGGGGAGGAGTTAAACTAATATGGCAGGGGGATGGGAACCAATGCAGGGTGACAGAGGGAAACAATAAGTAGGCAAAAGCAAAAGACAGAAAGGAGATGAGGAAAAGTGGAGGGCAGAGAAACCCAAGGCAAAGAACAAAAAGGGCCATTGTACAGCAAAATTCTAAAAGGACAAAGGATGTTAAACAAACAAGCCTGAAGGCTTTGTGTCTTAATGCAAGGAGTATCCGCAATAAGGTGGATGAATTAACTGTGCAAATAGATGTTAACAAATATGATGTGATTGGGATTACGGAGACGTGGCTCCAGGATGATCAGGCTGGGAACTCAACATCCAGGGGTATTCAACATTCAGGAAGGATAGAATAAAAGGAAAAGGAGGTGGGGTAGCATTGCTGGATAAGGAGGAGATTAAGGCAATAGTTAGGAAGGATATTAGCTTGGATGATGTGGAATCTATATGGGCAGAGCTGCAGAACACCAAAGGGCAAAAAACGTTAGTGGGAGTTGTGTACAGACCTCCAAACAGTAGTAGTGATGTTGGGGAGGGCATCAAACAGGAAATTAGGGGTGCATGCAATAAAGGTGCAGCAGTTATAATGGGTGACTTTAATATGCACATAGATTGGGCTAACCAAACTGGAAGCAATACGGTGGAGGAGGATTTCCTGGAGTGCATAAGGGATGGTTTTCTAGACCAATATGTTGAGGAAGCAACTAGGGGGGAGGCCATCTTAGACTGGGTGTTGTGTAATGAGAGAGGATTAATTAGCAATCTCATTGTGCGAGGCCTCTTGGGGAAGAGTGACTATAATATGGTGGAATTCTGCATTAGGATGGAGAATGAAACAGTTAATTCAGAGACCATGGTCCAGAACTTAAAGGAGGCTAACTTTGAAGGTATGAGGCGTGAATTGGCTAAGATAGATTGGTGAATGATACTTAAGGGGTTGACTGTGGATGGGCAATGGCAGACATTTAGAGACCGCATGGATGAACTACAACAATTGTACATTCCTGTCTGGCGTAAAAATAAAAAAGGGAAGGTGGCTCAACCGTGGCTATCAAGGGAAATCAGGGATAGTATTAAAGCCAAGGAAGTAGCATACAAATTGGCCAGAAATATCAGAGAACCCGGGGACTGGGAGAAATTTAGAACTCAGCAGAGGAGGACAAAGGGTTTGATTAGGGCAGGGAAAATAGAGTACGAGAAGCTTGCAGGGAACATTAAGACGGATTGCAAAAGTTTCGATAGATATGTAAAGAGAAAAAGGTTAGTAAAGACAAATGTAGGTCCCCTGTAGTCAGAATCAGGGGAAATCATAACGGGGAACAAAGAAATGGCGGACCAATTGAACAAGTACTTTGGTTCGGTATTCACTAAGGAGGACACAAACAATCTTCCGGATATAAAAGGGGTCGGAGGGTCTAGTAAGGAGGAGGAACTGAGGGAAATCCTTATTAGTCGGGAAATTGTGTTGGGGAAATTGATGGGATTGAAGGCCGATAAATCCCCAGGGCCTGATGGACTGCATCCCAGAGTACTTAAGGAGGTGGCCTTGTAAATAGTGGATGCATTGACAGTCATTTTCCAACATTCCATTGACTCTGGATCAGTTCCTATGGAGTGGAGGGTAGCCAATGTAACCCCACTTTTTAAAAAAGGAGGGAGAGAGATAACAGGGAATTATAGACCGGTCATCCTGACATCAGTAGTGGGTAAAATGATGGAATCAATTATTAAGGATGTCATAGAAGTGCATTTGGAAAGAGGTGACATGATAGGTCCAAGTCAGCATGGATTTGTGAAAGGGAAATCATGCTTGATAAATCTTCTAGAATTTTTTGAGGATGTTTCCAGTCGAGTGGACAAGGGAGAACCAGTTGATGTGGTATATTTGGACTTTCAGAAGGCCTTCGACAAGGTCCCACACAAGAGATTAATGTGCAAAGTTAAAGCACATGGGATTGGGGGTAGTGTGCTGACATGGATTGAGAACTGGTTGTCAGACAGGAAGCAAAGAGTAGGAGTAAATGGGGACTTTTCAGAATGGCAGGCAGTGACTAGTGGGGTACCGTAAGGTTCTGTGCTGGGGCCCCAGCTGTTTACACTGTACATTAATGATTTAGACGAGGGGATTAAATGTAATATCGCCAAATTTGCGGATGACACTAAGTTGGGTGGCAGTGTGAGCTGCGAGGAGGATGCTATGAGGCTGCAGAGCGACTTGGATAGGTTAGGTGAGTGGGCAAATGCATGGCAGATGAGGTATAATGTGGATATCCACTTTGGTGGTAAAAACAGAGAGACAGACTATTATCAGAATGGTGACAGATTAGGAAAAGGGGAGGTGCAAAGAGACCTGGGTGTCATGGTACATCAGTCATTGAAGGTTGGCATGCAGGTGCAGCAGGCGGTTAAGAAAGCAAATGGCATGTTGGGCTTCATAGCGAGGGGATTTGAGTACAGGTGCAGGCAGGTGTTGCTACAGTTGTACAGGGCCTTGGTGAGGCCACACCTGGAGTATTGTGTACAGTTTTGGTCTCCTAACCTGAGGAAGGACATTCTTGCTATTGAGGGAGTCCCGGAATGGCGGGACTGACCTATCAAGAAAGACTGGATCAACTGGGCTTGTATTCACTGGAGTTCAGAAGAATGAGAGGGGACCTCATAGAAACGTTTAAAATTCTGACGGGGTTAGACAGGTTAGATGCAGGAAGAATGTTCCCAATGTTGGGGAAGTCCAGAACCAGGGGACACAGTCTAAGGATAAGGGGTAAGCCATTTAGGACCGAGATGAGGAGGAACTTCTTCACCCAGAGAGTGGTGAACCTGTGGAATTCTCTACCACAGAAAGTTGTTGAGGCCAATTCACTCAATATATTCAAAAAGGAGTTTGATGAAGTCCTTACTACGAGGGGGATCAACGGGTAAGGCGAGAAAGCAGGAATGGGGTACTGAAGTTGCATGTTCAGCCATGAACTCATTAAATGGCGGTGCAGGCTCGAAGGGCCGAATGGCCTACTCTTGCACCTATTTTCTATGTTTCTATGTCTATGTTTCTATGAATCAACGAATCAAGAGAATGGCCACTGGTAGCATGGAGGAATGGTACTGTGTTGGTGAGGACTGGGACGATTTCGTTGAGAGGCACCAGCAGAGCTTTGTCATGAAGGACTGGCTGGGAGCGGCAGTGGCTGACAAGCAGAGGGCGCATCTATTGACCAGCTGTGGACCTAAGACTTACACGCTGATGAAAGACCTGCTCACATCTGAGAAGCCGGCGGACAAGACCTTCAAGGAGCTCAGCAAACTGATCAGTGAGCACCTCAAACTGGCAAGTAGTGTACACATGGCCCAACACCAATTCTATACGCACTGACGTCGGGATGGGCAGAGCATACCGGGCTTCGTTGTGGACCTTCGCCGCTTGGCCAGCCTCTGTAAGTTCACAGACGCCTGCAGTGGGGAGATGTTACAGGATTTCTTCATTGAGGGCATTGGTCATGCCTGGATTTTTAGGAAGCTATTTGAGACCAAGGACTTGATCTTGGAAGCAGCGGCGTTGATGGCTCAAACATTCATGGCGGGGGAGGAGGAAACCAAGATCATATACGCGCGCAACTCTGCTCCCAGCGTGGCGATGGAGCAGGGAGTTAATATGATAAACGTGACTCAGCCCCGCAGGCAGGCAAGAGCAATTCGACACCAACCAGGCAGTAACAGACTCTAGGGTGGGTCCTCAACAGAGACAATGGCAGGTTGAACAGACATTTACAACAACACAAGGGACAATACGTCCTGGGATGGTACCATTGACACCCACAAACAGAGTGCTCAAGAGTAATCAAAGAGACAATTAGAGAGGAATGAATGGTAACAGCTCTTTTGTTCACAACAATCTCAGCTCATGCTGGAGGTGCAGGGGCAAACATGCTGCGAAGACCTGCCGGTTTCAACAATTCATCTGCAGAAATTGTAACTTGAGTGGACATTTAGCCAGGATGTGCAGGAAGCCCGCAGCGAGGCTGGTTTACGAAGTGGATGAACCACAAGAGGGGTCTGTAAGGCAGAGGTATGCCTGGGACACAGCAATGGATGCTGAAGTTCAGCGGGTTCAGGTGGCAAACATCCACAGCTCATACTCAAGAATGCCACCTATGATGATGAGAGTACAGTTAAACGGCATCCCATTACGCATGGAGCTGGACACAGGAGCCAGCCTGTCACTTATGAGTGTCCAACAATTCGAGAAACTGTGGCCACTCAGAACTTGCAGACCCAAACTTGAACGCATTGTCACGCAATTAAGGATGTACACCAAAGAGATCATCCCAGTGCTAGGCAGTGCAATGTTGGTGGTCACACATCATGGATCTCAGAACCGGCTGCCACTCTGGATTATCCCGGAAAATGGTCCAGTGCTTTTGGGGAGGAGCTGGCGAGCCGAGATGAACTGGAAATGGGGGGATGTGCATACCATTTCATCTGTAGAGCGAAGTTCATGCTCACAGGTCCTACAAAAGTTCGAGTCATTATTTCAACCTGGCGTCGGGACTTTCAAAGGCACCAAAGTAGTGATACGCATCACCCCAGACGCCACACCAGTGCACCACAAAGCCAGAGCTGTGCCGTATGTGATGCGGGAGAAAATTGAGAGTGAGTTGGACAGGTTGCTAAGAGAGGGCATAATTTCACCCATTGAATTCAGCGACTGGGCAAGCCCCATTGTCCCTGTTCTAAAAACGGATGGCTCGGTCAGGATCTGCAGCGACTACAAGGCCACCATCAACTGAGTGTCCCTTCAGGACCAATACCCGCTTCTGAGAGTGGAGGACCTTTTTGCCACGCTGGCAGGCGGCAAGCTGTTCACCAAGTTGGACCTCACTTCAGCCTACATGACCCAGGAACTGGCCAAAGAATCCAAACTACTGGCTACCATCAACCCGCACAAGGGGCTGTTTGTCTACAACAGGTGTCCGTTTGGCATTCGTTCAGCAGCCGCTATCTTTCAGAGGAACATGGAAAGCTTGCTCAAATCCATCCCCAGAACAATCGTATTTCAGAACGACATCCTTATCACGGATCAAGACACCGAGGAACACCTCCACAACCTGGAGAAGGTGCTATGCCGCCTGGACCAGGTAGGCCTGCGACTAAAGAAGTCCAAGTGTGTGTTTTTGGCCCTAGAGGTCGAGTTTTTGGGCAGGAGGGTTGCCGCAGATGGGATCCAGCTGACCGAATCCAAAACGGAGGCGATCCGTCGCGCGCCCAGGCCCGGCAACACATCGGAGTTGCGTTCATTTCTGGGACTATTGAACTATTTCGGGAACTTTCTGCCGAACTTAAGTACATTGTTGGAGCCACTACACGTGCTCCTGCATAGGGTTGCGATTGGTTTTGGGGGATCTGTCAGGAACGGGCTTTCAATCGGGCGCGGAAGCTGCTTTGTTCTAATAATTTATTGACCCTGTACGACCCCTGTACGACCGCTGTAAGAAATTGGTTTTGACATGCGATGCATCATCCTATGGGGTTGGGTGTGTGTTGCAGCAGAGTAATGACGAGGGCCAACTCCAACTTGTGGCCTATGCTTCCAGGTCGCTGTCCCAAACAGAAAGAGGGTATGGCATGGTTGAAAAGGAGGAACTCGCATGTGTCTATGGGGTGAAAAAGATGCACCAGTAGCTTTTTGGCAGAAGGTTCGAGTTAGAAACAGACCACAAGCTGTTAACATCCCTGTTGTCTGACAGCAAAGCGGTCAATGCCAATGTGTCAGCTTGCATACAGCGATGGGCTCTCACGCTGGCTGCGTATGACTACACCATTCGGCACCGGCCAGGCATCGAAAATTGCGCTGACGCGAGGGGGCAGCGGAGCAAAGCACGGATATGGTCATGGCTGTCGATGCCTTTGACAGCACAGGCTCTCCCATCACAGCCCGCCAGATCAAAACCTGGTCAAGCAAAGATCCCCTCCTATCTCTGATTAAGAAATATGTCCTGACTGGGGATTGGACGCCCGCACATGGAGCATGCCCTGAAGAGGTCAGACCGTTCCACAGACGGATGGATGAACTCTCCATCCAAGCCGACTGCCTACTGTGGAGCAGCTGAGTCATCATGCCCCACAAGGGAAGGGAAGCATTCATCAGGAAACTCCACAGCGAGCACCCAGGCATTGCGTTAATGAAGGCCATTACCCAGTCACATGTATGGTGGCCTAGAATTGATGCAGACCTGGAACACTGTGTTCGCAGGTGCACAAGGTGTGCCCAGCTGGACAATGCCCCCAAGGAGGCCCCACTCAGCCTGTGGCCCTGGCCCACCAAGCCATGGTCACGTATTCACGTAGACTACGTGGGCCCGTTCATGGGAAATATGTTCCTTATTGTTGTTGATGCGTACTTGAAATGGATCGAGTGCATCATATTGAATTCATGCACGACATCCACCACAGTGGAGAGTCTGCGTGCGGTCTTTGCGACCACGGCTTGCCGGACATCCGGGTTAGCGACAATGGCCCATGCTTCACTAGCTATGAATTCCAGGAGTTCATGTCGGGTAATGGCATCAAACATGGCAGGACAGCACCGTTCAAGCTGGCTTCCAATGGCCAGGCGGAACGTGTGGTCCAAATCATAAAGCAAGGCATGCTCCGGATTCAATGACCCTCCATTCAATACCGTCTATCTCGCCTCCTGCTGGCCTACAGGTCCCGACCACACTCGCTCACGGGGGTCCCGCCAGCTGAACTACTCATGAAATGTACACTTAAAACTTGGCTGTCCCTCATCCATTCAGTCTTGTCAGACATTGTTGAGGGCAAGCGCCTGTCCCAAAATGAATGGCACGACCGTAAATCAAAGGGGAGATGGATAGAAATTGATGACCCTGTATTTGTTCTTAATCACGCTGTGGGGCCCAAATGGCTCGAGGGTACTGCAATTGGTAAAGAGGGGAATAGGGTCATAGTGGTCAGACTCAACAATGGGCAGATATGCCGCAAGCATCTGCTCCAAGTAAAAAAAAGGTTCAGCATGGACACTGAGGAACCTGAGGAAAATCATGAGATGCTGCCCACACCACTGCCAGAGAACGAGCAACAAGAACCGTCAGCGGCATGCACAGTTCCTGCAGCCAGCCCAGAGGAGCCGGAATTACCACAGGTGACAAAGACACATGCCAAGGTTCAACAACCAGAGCCCCAACTGCAGCGCTGCACAAGGGAGCGTCGACCACCTGAAAGACTCAATCTTTGACCCAAAGACGTTGGGGGGAGGTGATGTCATGTTTGTAACCTTCACATAATTGTAACCTTTATGTAACAACACTGTACACTGTATACACCTGAGAAATGCACACCTTGACCATGGGGGTGAACTTGTGGGAGACACTCCTCACCTGGTCATCCAGGTATGTAAAGGGAGGTCCCACACAGGATCATCACTTCTGGGTCCTGAAAATAAAGGTACAGGTCACAGAGTGACCTTGTCTCCAGTATGTGACTCGTGTTGATTTGCTGTAGTGTGTAAGGACACAACAGGGGGAATCCAGAACCAGGGGTCACAGTCTAAGGATAAGGGGTAAGCCAGTTACGACCGAGATGAGGAGAAACTTCTTCACTCAGAAAGTTGTTAACCTATGGAATTCTCTTCGGCAGAGTTGTTGATGCCAGTTCGTTAGATATATTCAAGAGGAAGTTGGAAATGGCCCTTATGGCTAAAGGGATCAAAGGGTATGGAGAGAAAGCAGGAAAGGTGTACTGAGGTGAATGATCAGCATGATCTTATTGAATGGTGGTGCAGGCTCGAAGGGCCGAATGGCCTACTCCTGCACCTATTTTCTATATTTCTATGTTTCTATGTGCCTGTGGGGGTGGTCGATACTCCCAGCGATCCGTACCTGAGGTACAATCACCGCCGTAGGTGTCACATTTACATGTCCCTCCCTCGTTCTCCCTATTTTGTCACCCTATTTTGGGGCCGTCTTCCCCAAAATCA
This sequence comes from Pristiophorus japonicus, assembly GCF_044704955.1. Lineage (NCBI taxonomy): Eukaryota > Metazoa > Chordata > Chondrichthyes > Pristiophoridae > Pristiophorus > Pristiophorus japonicus. Next base: position 96,430,664 of record NC_091978.1, on the reverse strand, counting down.
TGCATAACACCCTTTTGCATGATCAATTGGCTTTCTAATTCTTTGATCATTTTCTTGCACTGAGTATGGTCAGCTCTGTTTTCCCTATCGGTTATGTGAGCCGCTTGAAGGAATCTAAGGCCGGCTGCTAATTCGCGACATTTATTTTCTGACTTAGCTACTTGGTCTTGAGCCTCTGTGCCCTTTTGCCTCATTTTCTCCTCATTTTGCTTGTTATTATCTGCCATCGTCATACTAGAGGCTAGATGCACGTGTGGAGTTTTTTTATCGTCTTGCAGAGTCTCAATTTGATTGGCTTGCTCCGCCAATTTGAGCTTCAATTCCTTAACTTCGTCTGCCAATTTTCCTATGTATGTCTGTCTGACATCCTGATTTTTCATGCTAACATTGGTTTTGTGACATTTTGTTGAGGTCTCTCTACTGAAGTAATTCGGCATAACATGCTGCCAGTAAGACACATTTAGATTCCCTCCTTTTCTTTTCCTTTTTAGTTTTGTCGAAGAATGAGTCTCTTCTGGGAAATCCGGGTGAGCTCATTGCTTCAAGCCATCCCCTGAACTGGTTAAACTGCTCTTCCCTCAACTGGGAGATTCAACCTTTTCCTGCTATTTCTCCTATATCTTTCCTGCAGGAATCGTCCCATCTGGGTCGCCATTGTTGCTCGAACGGCAATTTCACTAATCATGTGACTAGTAGTTGCCTGTGACGGTTCTTGAGTTATCAAATGACACACTAGACAATGGCAATACCGTTAATGTTCGTTTAATACAGAAAAAGTACAAGACTCACCACTTATACTTTATAGTTACCCAATAGGTCCCCGGATGATCAGTCTGTCCTAACACTATTCCATCAAGGGTCTCTTCCCTGGTGCCTACTTCTGCCGAGTGTTACTCCTAGGTCCTCGCTATGGTTTGTCTGAACCTGTCTATCTTTATACCCTCCTTTTCATGCCTAACTAGTTGCGTTGGTGCCAGTAAGGCTGAGGTGATCAGGGTTTTTCCTGCTGTCAAGTTGGTGCCAATAAGTCTGAGGTGATTAGGTCAGTAAGTCTAAGGTAATTAGCTTCTTTCCTGCTGAAATTGACAGTGCATACTCGGTCTTTGTGTTGGGGGAAATTGGCTCCGCTTTGTCTGCCCAGACCAGTGACCTTATGGCCTGTACTTCCACAGAAAGGAACAGATGGATTTTTATAGCGCCTTTCATGACCACCGGACGTCTCAAAGTACTTTATAGCCAATTAAGTACTTTTGAAGTGTAGTCATGGTTGTAATGCAGGATACGCGGCAGCCAATTTGCACAAAAGCAAGCTCCACAAACAGCAATTTGATAATGACCAGATAATCTGTTTTTTGTTATGTTGATTGAGGAATAAATATTGGGAAAGGAAGGGCTCAGAAATAGCTGCAGCATTTGCCATAACATAGTGTAGCCCTCATATTGAAATGCCATACAACAGGAATGCACGGTGTTCTTAGCTGCCAGTGTTGCAAAAATTATGGGAAATGGATCACATTTTTGATGTCTTTAATACATAGCTTTATTTACTTTCTTCTTTCATGAGTGTGCTTCTTTAAAATATGTTTTCCCAGTTCGGCCACTATTCAACAGTCCTAACCACTTTGACCCAATTAGATGGTCAGTTAGATGGACAAACATGGCAGTGCAGCTGTGACTGTAATATTCACTGGCTGGGAAATGGAGTCAGACTGTAAGTGGGGGGAAACATACAGCTTCAGTCTTTTCAAGCAGAGCATGCGTGAGATGGCAGTATTATTTCATTTACAATGCTTGAAATTGCATACCTCAGTCAGTAGACTAACATTGGATGAATCACAAAATTAATGCACAAAACTCCTTAATATATTTTAGTCTGCTGTTCAACTCTGAGATGATCCACGAACCACAACAACAACTGCATTTATATAGCGCCTTTAATGTAGTAAAATATCCCAAGCTGCTTCACAGGAACGTATCAAACAAAATTTGACACCGAGCCACATAAGAGGATTATAGGACAGGTGACCAAAAGCTTGGTCAAAGCAATAGGTTTAAAGGCGGAGAAGTAGAGAGTGGAGAGCTTTCGGGAGGGAATTCCAAAGCTTAGGGACTAAGCAGCTGAACGCAAGGCTGCCAATGTGGAGTGATGAAAATTGGGGATGCGCAAAAGGCCAGAATTGGAACACCACTGAGATCTCGAAGGGTTGTAGGGCTGGAGGAGGTAACAGAGATAGGGAGGGACGAAGCCATGGAAGGATTTGAAAATAAGCATGAGAGTTTTAAAATTGAGGCGTTGCCAGACCGGGAGCCAATGAGTACATTGAGAAAACTATGAGTATGACATAGTGTCATATTCTTAAATCATCATCGTAGGCAGTCCCTCGGAATCGAGAAAGACTTACTTCCACTCCTGAAGTGAGTTCTTTGGTGGCTGAACAGTCCAATATGACAGCCACAGACTCTGTCACAGGTGGGGCAGATAGTCGTTGAGGGAAGAGGTGGGTGGGACTCGTTTGCCGCACGATCTTTCCGCTGCTTGCGCTTGATTTCTGTACGCTCTCGGCGTTGAGACTCGAAGTGTTCAGCGCCCTCCTGGATGCACTTTCTCCACTTAGGGCAGTCAGTGGGGATGTCGCATTTTATCAGGGAGGCTTTGAGGGTGTCCGTGTAACGTTTCCGCTGCCCATCTTTGGCTCATTTGCCGTGAAGGAGCTCCGCATAAAGCACTTGCTTTGGGAGTCTCGTGTCTGGCATGCGAACTATATGGCCTGCCCAGCGGAGCTGATCGAGTGTGGTCAGTGCTTCAATGCTGGGGATGTTAGCCTGGATGAAGACACTGATGTTGGTGCATCTGTCCTCCCAGGGGATTTGTAGGATCTTGTGGAGACAATAGTTGGTGATATATCTCCAGCGACATGAGGTGTCTACTGTACATGGTCCATGACTCTGAGCCATACAAGAGAGCGGGTATTACTACAGCCCTGTAGACCATGAGCTTGATGGTAGATTTGAGGGCCTGGTCTTCGAACACTCTTTTCCTCAGGCAGCCAAAGGCTGCACTGGCGCAGTGGAGGCGGTGTTGAATCTCCTCATCAATGTCTGCTTTTGTTGATAAGAGGCTCCGGAGGTATGGGAAATGGTCCACGTTGTCGAGGACCGCGCCGTGGATCTTGATGACTGGGTGTCAGTGCTGTGCGGTAAGGACAGGCTGGTGGAGGACCTTTGTCTAACATATATTTAGCTAAGGCCCATGCTTTCATATGCCTCAGTCGACTAAATCCTGAAGTTCAGCCTCAGAATATGCGCAGATGCAGGCGTTGTCTGCATACTGTAGCTCAACGACAGAGGTTGGGTTGATCTTGGACCTGGCCTGGAGGCGGCGAAGGTTAAACAGCTTCCCACTGGTTCTGTAGTTTAGTTCCACTCCAGCGGGGAGCTTGTTGACTGTGAGGTGGAGCATGGCAGCGAGGAAGATTGAGAAGAAGAGGATTGGAGCGATGACGCAGCCCTGTTTGACCCCAGTCCGGATGTGGATTGGGTCTGTAATGGAAAGGATCATGGTCTGCATGTCGTCATGGAGAAGGATATTGACAAACTTTTGGTGGCATCCGAAACGGAGGAGGACGCTCCATAGACCCTCGTGGTTGACAGTGTCAAAGGCCTTTGTAAGGTCGAAAAAGACCATGTATAAGGGCTGGCGCTTCTCCTTGCATTTTTCCTGCAGCTGTTTGCGCTGCAAAAATCATGTCCGTTATGCCCAGTAGGGGACGAAATCCGCACTGTGACTCTGGGAGGAGCTCCTCGGCCACAGGGAGAAGATGGTTGAGGAGGACTCTAGCCACAACTTTACCAGTGGCTGATAGCAGAGAGATTCCCCTGTAATTGCTGCAGTTGAACTTGTCCCCTTTTTTAAAGATGGTCAAGATCACTGCATCTCTGAGATCTCCCAGCATGCTCTCCTTCCTCCAGATGAGAGAGATGAGGTCATGTATCTGCGCCAACAGCGCCTCTCCACCATACTTTAGTGCCTCAGCAGGGATTCCATCCGCTCCCATTGCCTTGTTGTTCTTGAGCTGTCTTATGGCTTTTCCGACCTTGTTCAATGTTGGGGTTTTCAATGAGGTGGTGGCGGGTCGCATGCTGCGGGATGGAGTCGAGAACACTCGAGTCAAAGGCAGAGTCTCGGTTGAGGAGAGCTCCAGAGTTGGGTTGTTGCTTGAGGCTCAGAAGTGCTCTGCGCTTGCGATCTATTAGTTCTTCGATTTTCTGATCATTCTCATCAAACAGTCCTGGTGTTTCCTGGTTGAGTGACCGAGCATCTCTTTGCAGGCACTAGTTATGGAGGCATGGAGGACAGACCAAGCGCTGTGGGTATTCAACATCTCAGGTTCATCAAGGCACGCCAGGTTAGCTGTGAGGCGCTGGCTGTATAGGGCTCTCTTATCTGGGTCATTAAGTGCCCCGGAATTGACTTTTTTGCGGGCACTGCTTCTGCTGACCCTTCCGCTTTGGGGCTATGTTAATGTCGATGCTGGTCCGTCCAGCAGTCGTCAGCTCCTGTCATGGTGTGGGTGATGTGCACTTCCTTGTGATCCCTGGCTCGGACGATGACATAATCTCGCAGGTGCCACTATTTGGAGCGAGGGTGTATTTGCCTTGTATTTGTCCCTCTGGCCAAACAGGGTGTTGGTGATGAGAAATTCATGTTCTAGACATTTTGTCAGGAGCAGGATATTGCTGGAGTTGGCGTCCCCTACCCCCTCTCTGCCAATCACGCCTCCCCAGAGGGCTGTGTCTTTGCCAACCCTGGTGTTGAAGTCACCAAGGAGGATCAGTTTGTCGCCCGTGAGGATGCGGGACAGGAATGTTTCGAGGTTGGAATAAAACTCCTCTTTAGCCTCATCCGTTGCATCGAGTGTTGGGGCATACGCACTGATGACTGTGGCGCATTGGTTCCGGGATAGGGTGAGTCCAAGAGTCATGAGGCGTTCGTTAATCCCACAGGGGACGTCTTTGAGGCGGTCGACCAGCTCGTTTTTGATGGCGAAGCCGACTCTGTGAAGGCGGCGTTTGTCCTCCGGTTTTCCTTTCCAGAAAAAGGTGTAAACTCCACCTTGTTCCTTGAGCTGGCTTTCCCCTGCCCGCCGGATCTTGCTTAGGGTGGCAATGTTGATATCAAAGTGCCTAAGTTCCCGGGCAACTATGGCAGTGCGGCGTTCCGGCCTGTCGCTATTGGAGTTGTCCATGAGGATCCTGACGTTCCAGGTCCCAAACTTCATGTTAACGGATTCTTAAATAACTTTAACATGGTAACACCCATCTTCTGCTCTCTGGAATGTTACGGACAGAATGGCTGAAGACAATGATCCAAAAGCAAAGGACACCACGAATGCCAACATTTATAGTTAGAATGGCCAGAATCAAGTAAATAAACAGATTTTGTTGCTTCAGTTCCTGTTAATTAAGTTCCTCTGTATACTTTAAGATTTTTCATTTCCTGTTTGTGATTAATTCTGATACCAACAGTTTGACAAAATTTAGTTTCATAATTATAATATTTTTATTTACTTTTATCATTTGTTCTTGTATCAATGAAGCTCTCAATTATACAGAGAATATTATTATTCCTTTACAAAATGTAATTGTGTTAATATTTCTGACTCATAATCCTCTGACGCCAATTTTCAGACTGAAGCACTAAAGTATTCATGCTTCAAAAAGCCACACTCATGCTGCTAGATTATCATTATCAAAATGTACCACATTAAAGCTAATTAAGGAGAGAATATACAAGAACGGGAAAGTGTCTCTTGGAGCCAGCGTTGTAAGTACAGACTTAGTGGGTCAGGTAACCTGCTGAGTATTTCCAACATTTTATGTTTTAATAAAGATGCAATACTTGCTACTAGGAGCAGGGAGGTCTTACTGCAGTTGTACAGGGCTTTGGTGAGGCCTTACCTGGAATATTGTGTTCAGTTTTGGTCTCCTAATCTGAGGAAGAACGTTTTTGCTATTGAGGGAGTGCAGCAAAGGTTCACCAGACTGATCCACCGGATGGCTGGACTGACATATGAGGAGAGACTGGATCGACTGGGCCTTTATTCACTGGAGTTTAGAAGGATGAGAGGGGATCTCACAGAAACATATAAAATTCTGACGGGACTGGATAGGTTAGATGCAGGAAGAATGTTCCCGATGTTGGGGAAGTCCAGAAGCAGGGGACACAGTCTAAGGATAAGGCGTAAACCATTTAGGTCTGAGATGAGGAGAAACTTCTTTACTCAAAGAGTTGTTAACCTGTGGAATTCCCTACCGCAGAGAGTTGTTGATGCCAGTTCATTGGATAAATTCAAGAGAGAGTTAGATATGGCCCTTACGGCTAAAGGGATCAAGGGGTAAAAAGAAGGGCGGTAAGAGAAGGGATAACCAGCCGTGGATAACCAAGGAAATAAAGGAGAGTATCAAATTAAAAACCAATGCGTATAAGGTGGCCAAGGTTAGTGGGAAAATAGAAGATTGGGAAAATTTTAAACGACAGCAAAGAATGACTAAGGAAGCAATAAAGAAAGGAAAGTTAGATTACGAAGGTAAACTTGCGCAAAACATAAAAATAGATAGTAAAAGCTTTTACAGATATATAAAACGGAAAAGAGTGACGAAAGTAAATGTTGGTCCCTTAGAAGATGAGAAGGGGGATTTAATAATGGGAAATGTGGAAATGGCTGAGACCTTAAACAATTATTTTGCTTCAGTCTTCAGAGTGGAATACACAAAAACCATGCCAAAAATTGCTGGTTAGGGAATGTGGGAAGGGAGGATCTTGAGACAATCACTATCACTACGGGGGTAGTGCTGGACAGGCTAATGGGACTCAAGGTAGACAAGTCCCCTGGTCCTGATGAAATGCATCCCAGGATATTAAAAGAGATGGTGGAAGTTATAGCAGATGCATTCATTAGAATCTATCAAATTTCTCTGGACTCTGGGGAGCTACCAGCGGATTGGAAAGCAGCTAATGTAATGCCTCTGCTTAAAAAAGGGGGCAGACAAAAGGCAGGTATCTCTCGGCCGGTTAGTTTAACATCTGTAGTGGGGAAAATGCTTGAAACTATCATTAAGGAAGAAATATCGGGACATCTAAATAGGAATAGTGCAATCAAGCAGACGCAGCATGGATTCATGAAGGGGAAATCATGTTTAACTAATTTACTGGAATTCTTTGAGGATATAACGAGCATGGTGGATAGAGGTGTACCGATGGATGTGGTGTATTTAGATTTCCAAAAGACATTCGATAAGGTGCCACACAAAAGGTACGCGGAGTCAGTGGAAATGTATAAGCATGGATAGAGAATTGGCTGCCGAACAGAAAGCAGAGAGTCGGGATAAATGGGTCCTTTTTGGATTGGAAATCGGTGGTTAGTGGTGTGCCACAGGGATCAGTGCTGGGACCACAACTGTTTACAATATACATAGATGACCTGGAAGAGGGGACAGAGTGTAGTGTAACAAAATTTGCAGATGACACAAAGATTAGTGGGAAAGCGGGTTGTGTAGAGGACACAGAGAGGCTGCAAAGAGATTTAGATAGGTTAAGCGAATGGGCTAAGTTTTGGCAGATGGAATACAATGTCGGAAAGTGTGAGGTCATCCACCTTGGGAAAAAAAACAGTAAAAGGAAATATTATTTGAAAGGGGAGAAATTACAACATGCTGCGGTGCAGAGGGACCTGATTCCCAAAAAGTTAGTTTGCAGGTGCAGCAGGTAATCAGGAAGGCGAATGGAATGTTGGCATTCATTGCGAGAGGGTGGAGTACAAAAGCAGGGAGGTCCTTCTGCAACTGTATAGGGTATTGGTGAGGCCGCACCTGGAGTACTGCATGCAGTTTTGGTCACCTTACTTAAGGAAGGATATACTAGCTTTGGAGGGGCTACAGAGACGATTCACTAGGCTGATTCCGAAGATGAGGGGATTACCTTATGATGATAGATTGAGTAGACTGGGTCTTTACTCGTTGGAGTTCAGAAGGATGAGGGGTGATCTAATCGAAACAGTTAAAATAATGAAAGGGATAGACAAGATAGAGGCAGAGAGGTTGTTTCCACTGGTCGGGGAGACTAGAACTAGGGGGCACAGCCTCAAAATATGGGGGAGCCAATTTAAAACCGAGTTGAGAAGGAATTTCTTCTCCCAGTGGATGAATCTGTGGAATTCTCTGCCCAAGGAAGCAGTTGAGGCTAGCTCATTGAATGTATTCAAATCACAGATAGATAGATTTTTAACCAATAAGGGAATTAAGGGTTACGGGGAGCGGGCGGGTAAGTAGAGCTGAGTCCACGGCCAGATCAGCCATAATCTTGTTGAATGGCAGAGCAGGCTCGAGGGGCTAGATGGCCTACTCCTGTTCCTAATTCTTATGTTCTTATGTTCTTATTATGAGAGAAAGCAGGAAAGGGGTACTGAGGTGAATGTTCAGCCAAGATCTAATTGAATAGTGGTGCAGGCTCGAAGGGCCGAATGGCCTACTCCTGCACCTATTTTCTATGTTTCTATGTTTCTAACTCCTTGCTCCTTTTGTGCCCCACATAATATCTATCACATTGGGGAAATGAATGTGCAAGAGCTTCATTCCCCAGTGAACTAATAGCTCAGTGAGGAAGCCCTTAACTTTCCAGGTCACCTGTTCATTTCTGCCCATTTACACTGGCATTATAGGTTAGCAAAGCCTATTGTGAAGTATCTCAGAAAGCTACAATTTTTTTTCCAATCATTTCACTACAAAATATGGATTTGATTTGTTGCACCCAGTCTCCAAGACTTCATGGAATAGACTTAAAATGTTCAAAGCTGTGCTGTCGGAGATCAGCTGGTACCAGAGACTGATTGTACATACTTGAGACTGCCCCAGACACACAAAATATTGGAAGTCATTGAATTTGGCTATCTGGACAGTTGGTTATGGCTCTTCCACTGGTACCACCACCTCATTCCCTTCACCTATTCACTGTGATTCACTTGGTGCTGCATCATTGAACTCACTATCTGCTTTCACCAGAATGTGTGTGTTTGATTTAATGTGGTGAATGTTGGCAAAAGTGATACAGGTTGATGTGAGTTGGTGGCTTGTTCAAGCCATCAGTAGTCTTGGCAAGCTGCTCCTCCAGGCTTATGACACAAATGAAGAAAGGAAATATCTTCTTGTTACAGTGAAGAGGCACCAAGAGACATCATCAAGCAGATCTTGCATTGCAATATATTATGTGATAGTATTTTTGTTGAGTGCATGTCTGTGTGTTCATGAGTGAGTGAGAATGAGGTCAAGACATGACAAGACCGGATGGTACTAGAGCTTTGGAATGGAGCTTCCAGCTTCATAGTTCCCTATTCCCATGATGCTTCCATAGGCATGCATGTCAAAGATAGTATCCATAATGCATATAAAGACCTTGAATTGTTGGGCCCTCCCCAGTTTTAGTCTACTCCTTTTTTCACTTATCATCATAAGCAGAGAAATAGGGTTGAGATGTTGTAAGTTTAAGGAGCACATACGCTGTGCCAAACCTGCAGTCCATAACTGAACATGCCTCATACAGCTAGGATGCATTAGAAGGATTTATTGTGTGAAGTCCCTTTAAGTTTGAAAACAGTATCAGGTATAACTTGCAGCCCAGAAACCAAAAATATAATGAATAGTCAGCATAGATTTCAAAATGGAAAGTCTTGCTTGACTAACCTCTTTGAATTTTTTGAAGAGGTAACAGAAAGTCGACAATGGTTATATAGTAGATGCAATTTATCTAGATTTTCAAAAAGCCTTCGATAAGGTACCACATAATAGACCAATGAACAATGTCTGAGAATGCGGAGTCAGGGGACAAGTAGCAGAATGGATAGCTAGCTGGCTTCAACACAGAAAGCAGAGAGTAGGAGTAAATGGCAGCTATTCTCATTGGCAGGAGGTGAGTAGTGGTGTTCCACAAGAATCAGTGTGGAACCACTGTTGTTCACAATTTATATTTTGGAATCAAAAACACAATTTTTAAATTTGCGGATGACACCAAATTGGGGGCGATAGTCAATACTGAGGAGGACTGCAACAATTACAGGAGGACATTAATAAATTTGCAGAATGGGCATATAATTGGCAAATGAAAGTTCAAGGTGAGATAAAGGTAAGGTATTACATTTTGTTAGGAAGAATTCTGGTTCATGCTGGGTTTTGGGACACCATTTTGGATTGTTGCTATAAAGGATACAGTTAGTTACATTACTCCTGTTTCAGTTAGTCTGTTTATTTATGTACACAACATAATTTGGCGATGAGGATGAATCAAATTAACCTCCCTACCCAACCCCGCCTTTCTTCTCCACACCAGGGGACCCTCCAATTCTGTGGCCAAGGTGGATAAAAAGCTTTTCGATGTACATCACAGTGAGTGGGTTAGACGGCGAAAACGTAACACCAGCTTGCCACCATACAATACTTATCCACTGCCTCAGCACCAAAGGCCAACACATCTTTGGCCAAATTGATAACACAGAGTCCTATGACAAATATTTTGGGCCAAAGAAAAGTATCGATGGAGAGATACAAATTTCAACAAAGGGGGTAAGGGAACGGTGAACCAATCAAACAGTAGCTCCAGGAGCAGCATGGGGCCTCGACCTGCGAGAAACCACCAGCGGCAGGTCAGGCCATAAAAGGAATGGCGAGCAGCGGCCATGGGCAGCGTGGCGATGTACCACTGCAAGGTACAGCATGAGATGGTGCAGGAGGGTGACGGCAGCGAAGAGTGATGTCAGCAAGGTCCAAATCAGTGATTGGAGCATGGGCAGATGCAGCAGAAGCGGTGAGAGACTTGGAGAGATGTGCTCAGGGCCCAGAAGAGGCGTGAGTTCAGGGCTAGGGACCCAGGGGCAGCATGGGCCAGCCCACACTGCGATATGTGTGCGCACTAGGTCCGTGCAGCAGAACTGGTCTCCAGTCGTCTTGGTTAACCCTTGCCACTGGACCAAGACCTAGATCTGTCAAGCCCGTGTGGTTGCTGGTGTGCAACGGCCACCCCACGTTAAAAAAATCCACACACAGGCATCTTCCACCCTTGAGGATGTAGTTCGGGTTTTTCATTCGAAACACCTGTGAACTCATTCTTTTTTTTGGCGTGGAAGCAAATCATCCTCGTTTCGAGGGTCTGCCTATAATGATGATGATACCATTTCCTTAACCGAACTGGCTGCTACATGTAATTTTGGGGCACTCACAGAGGAAATGATCAGGGGAAATCACAGTAGAGACCCAGGGCTAGTAATAAGCCAACCACTATGGATCACAGGCCTAACATCCACTGCTTTAACTGTGGGGACAAATCACACTCAGGAAAGAGTCCTAACTGCCCTGCATGTGGGAAGAAATGCTCTGCTTGTGATAAAATGAATCATTTTGCTAGTGTCTGCCGCTCATCACAGCATATTCGACATGTGGGCAACCCTGATAGTGATGAATCCAGTATGGTTTGCTCCGTTAGTGACATTTTGCACATCGGTTCGGGCAAATTCAAAGACTGTGATGTAAATATTGATGGCGTGCCCATCTGCCTCCTCATTGAGCCAAAGTTTCCATATTGAGCGAGGCTGTGTACAAAATGCACTTCACGCACTGTCAACTGCAGCCTGCAACTTCTACGCTATATCCGTCCTCCGACTCCAAAATTTAGGTACTTGGGGTCATATCTGTCCTGATATACAACAAGGACATAACATTGGAGAACTTTTTCTTCTTTGTCGTGAAGGGATGAAGACTCATGGGTGTTAACCTTTTTGACAAGCTTGGGTTCAAAGTTTATTATCCAACCGGCACACCTGTGTACACGGTGGACTTTGACAAGCAGTGTCCCTCAATCTTCACAGGGTTTGGAGTGACAACAAAATTCTGCCATCATTCCCGCGTTGACCCTTCTGTCAAACCGGTTACGCAGCGACTTTGCCGTCTCCCATTCATGGTTCGTGACCAAGTATCCGCAGAATTAACTCGACTCGAATCTCAGGGAATCAGTGAAAGCATCGGCTCCTCACCCTGGATCTCGAACTTAGTCATTGCTTGGCGTAAAAATGGGGAGATCCACCTAAGCGTCGACTTGAAAGAGGTCAACAAGGCCATCATCCCCCACAAGTACCCTCTTCCTACCATCGACGAACTGTCTTCAGAATTCTATGGCTCAATATTTTTTACGAAACTCGACATGTGTCGCAGTTACCTGCAAATACCCCGAGCGGAGGGCAGCAAACCGCTCACGGCATTCACCACACATGATGGTCTGTATCAGTATCGATGCATGCCCTACGGACTATCTTCTGCACCAAATGCATTTCAGAAGATTGTCATTACTAAGCTCGCAGGCATAGAGGGAGCCCTCAATCTGCTTGACGATATCATCATCCATGGACGGACAATGGAAGAACAGAGTTATAGCTAGACGTGCCACACATAACATTACACTTAATGATGATAAATGTACATTCACTGCAGGAGAAATAAACTTTCTGGGCTACAGAGTCACAGCACAAGGTGCCAAACCGACACTTGACAACATTGACATGATCCAGCGAATGCAAGAGGCTACTACCTTCAAAGAACTTTCATCATTCCTCGGCACTTGCAACTTCTATCTGAAGTTCATCCCGTACTACACGCTCATTGCCGAACCACTTCACAAGTTGTTGTGCAGGGCGTCCCTTGGGAATGGACAGATTCCCAGGCTCAGGCGTTCACCACACTTAAGGAGAAAATCACATCCCCTCCTATCCTCGCAAACTTTGTTCCGAATGCCACTATGTACGTCACCACGGATGCATTAGGCACCGCCATGAGTGCTGTGCTCTCTCAATGGATTGACGGCCTGGAACGCCCAGTAGCTTTCGCCTCTCGCATGCTCTCATCTGCAGAACGTAAATACTCCACAGGGGAATGCAAAACACTCGCTTGCATCTACGCATGTGAACACTGACACATCTACCGCTATGGCAGGAAATTTGCTCTCCGTGTGGATCATCAAGCGCTAACTATACTACTCGCTACAACTGGATCTGGGCACAGACCACTCCGAATCAACCGATGGTCAGATCGTCTTCATCAGTATAACTTTGATGTACAGTCCATCGCTGGCAGTCGCAACCACGTAGCTGACATGCTCAGCCGCTCGACACCTGCTTCGGACTCTGGTGCTGACTTGTTCACAGATGACAACACATATGTCACATCGATCATCACTCAGTCCATCAGAAACCTTGTCTCCTGCGACGAAATCAAAACCGAATCACAGAGTGATGCTACACTCCAGCACGTGTGCCATTTCCTCCAGGCTGAGGGGCCGAATTTGGTCGCTGCCCATTCCTCGGCGGCTCCTGGTTGGCACCTACCTTTTTACTGCCCGCTGCTGCCAGGACCTGTCGGGAGCCACATTCAGCTCCGTTATTTGGGCATCAGCGTCAACAGCAGGCAGCAGCATTCGCCGGGCAGGAGTGGGAGTGAGTGGCCAGCATCATCAGTGTGTGGCAGTTGGAGGCCTCTCTACTCAGGAATTTTCAGAGGGCCTCCAATGCGCATGAGCGAGTCTTCGCGATTTTTTTTTGTTGAAGTTTTTGTCTTCCGACGTGTCGTCATTTCAGGGCCACTTGAGACTGCTTGCTGTACTGCGCATGCTCATAAAGGCACACCACTTTATTCCACCTGTGAGTGCGAGAGGGGAGAGGAGAGAGTTGGAGGTTGGAGAGGGGGTCATCTAAGTTAGAGAGGGGGCAGTTGGAGAAATTGAGACCCAAAAACTCTTGCACAGCCAATCGTTTCCTCATTGAGGATGAGTGGCCAGAAATCTGCCATGATGACTGTCAAAACGAGGCCCAGAGCTCCCTGGTTTAATGAGCAGGAATTGGAGGAGCTAGTAATGGAGGTGGAGCGCAGGTACAAAGACCTCACTCGGGACGGTCGTGGCAAGCCTCCACCACCCCAATACGATGCAGTTAGAGGGAGATTGGTCAGATCGTGTCTGCAGTGGGCAACGTTGAGCAGGATGGGGACCAGTGCCGGAAACGTTGGAATGGTTTGGTGGCGGCAGCAAGAATGAGTAAAAATGTAATCACCCCCTCCTGTCCAACATTGGTTGTGCGCCAGATATGTATGTGTGTGGGGAGTGTGTGTGGGCGGCATCAGCAAAGGGGCTAAAGGCTGCAACGTTTTTTTGTGCAGAAGAAAATCGCATCCAAGGCAGCAATCCTGAGAGTGGCAGGAGGGGGAGCAGCAGAGGTGGTCGAATTGGCATTGGTGCGTGCCCGCCGCCAGGCAACCACAACGGTTAATGCAGATCCGATGCCACAGCATGGTAAGGTTATACTAATCTGTGGTCTGAGCCATGCTCATGGCATGAAAGGACGTGCAATGTTGAGGCAGACATGGTTTACCGCACAGTTTGTTGCCCAGAATTGGTGTGCCCATGTAGAGATGGAACTCCTTGTGGCAGAATGTGAGATGGCATGGCTCACAACTTAGCTTGACCAGCACCATTCCCCCCACCCCCCCTACAGACTGAAATGTTGTCCTTTACTTGCAGATGATGACAAGGACAGCATGGATCAAGGCACACCATCGACCTCTGGCCTTCAGAGAGGCCGTCGGACCCCAACGTCTCCCACCCAGACGTTGCCCTCAGTCCAAGATGGCGAATCCTTCCTCCACCCTCCCCCCACCCCCCCAGATCACCCATTTCCACTGCTCCCACCTCCTCCACCCAGAGCCACGAAGAAGAGGAGAGAGAGAAGAGATAAAGGCCCAACTTTGTGGCCCTTGAGGTCCAGGAGCAGGAACAGGATGACAGCAGCCTCCTGCCATGTGAGCCAGGTGTCCCCAAGTTCCTGGGGTTTGGATCGGACTTGACATTGGCAACCAAATGCGACAGAACCCACCAGGAGCGAACATCCACCTGAGGATTCACCACGATTCTCTGCAATTCTGGTGATGGTCCAGCTATCATGGACGAGCATGCAGATAGGTCGTGATATGTTCCAGACCATGGCTGGGATAGCTACCAGTATGGCCACCTTCACTCAGCAGCATGCTGACCGGATGAACCGGCTCATTACTGTGTTGGAGTGCACAACGGAGACCATTGAGGCGATGAGGCAAGATATGGCTTCTGGATGCGCAGCTCAAGTCCCTGACCCCACACCCTCAAGGCAGACGGATCCGGAGGAGCAAGATATCCCGGCGCCTTCGGTCACACCCCCTGCCTTCTCACCAAGACACACACGTCTGTAGACATCCCGCTGTCCTCCTGCACAACCTCATCAACCAGAGGCAGTGAGGGGCAGGGGAGCGGGACACCATGGTGTAGGCGGAGCGAAGAATCCGGGAGGGTGCTAAGCACCTTAAGACTCGTCGGCGAGAGCATGCGGAAGACAAGCGCAGGCTGCGGTAAGAATGTGTGGCAAATCTGACCCACCCTCTCTTACCCTCAACGACTATCTGTCCCACCTATGGCAGGGACTGTGGCTCTCGTATTGGACTGTTCAGCCACTTCAGGACTCATTCAAAGAGTGAAAGCAAGTCTTCCTCGATTCCGAGGGACTGCCTATGATGATGATGATATGTTAATAAGATGGGTGGTGACTCGGTGACTCAGTAACTGGATGACTTCATCCTGCTCACCAACTCTTGTCTGAGCATGAACCAGACCGTTCGCAACCATGGTGTCATATTTGACCCTGAAATCTCTCTCTCTCTCTCTCTCTTAGGCGATCCCTCATATCGAGGATGAATGCTTCCACACCAAAAAGGGATGAGTTCACAGGTGTTTCAATGAAGGACCTGATATTCCAGGTCCCGAACTACATGTTGAAGGGTGGAAGATGCCTGTGCGTGGATTTTTTTAACGTGTGGTAGACATTGCCCACCAGCCACCACACGGGGTTGACAGAGCTAGGTCTTGGTCCAGTGGCAAGGATTAACCAAAATGACTGGAGACCAGCTCTGCTGCATGGACCTAGTGCGCACACATATTGCAGTGTGGGCTGGCCCGTGCTGTCCCAGGGCCCTCGTCTCAGCTGGGCCCGGAACTCACGCCTCTCCTGGGCCCCGATCACGTTGCTCTACAATCACTCACTGCTCCTTCGCACCAACCTCGCCGCTCCTGCTGTACCTGCCCACGCTCCAATCAGCGACCTGGATTATGATGACATCCAATCTACTTGCCCTCTTCGGGTGACTGGATTGGACCCTGAAATGAGCTTTTGACCACATATCCACAGCATAATTAAGACCGCCTATTTCCACCTCTGTAACATCGCCCGTCTCTGCCGTTTCCTCAGCTCATCTGCTGCTGAAGCCCTGATCCATGCCTTTGTTACCGCTAGACTTGACTATTCTAATGCACTCCTGGCTGGCCTCCAACATTCTATCTTACGTAAACTAGAGGTGATCCAAAACCCAGCGTCCCGTGTCTTAACTCGCACCAAGTCCCGCTCACCCATCACCCCTGTGCTCGCTGACCTACATTGGCTTCTGGTTAACCAACGACTCAATTTCAAAATTCTCATCCTTATTTTCAAAATCCTCCATGGCCTCACCCCTCCCTATCTTGTAATCTCCTCCAGCCCCACAACTCCCGGAGATACCTGCGCTCCTCTTATTCTGCTCTCCTGAGCATCTCTGATTATAATCGCTCAACCATTGGTGGCCACGCCTTCTATTGCCTCGGCCCTAATCTCTTCAACTCCCTGCCTAAACCTCTCCGCCTCTCTACCTCTCTTTCATCCTTCAAAATGCTCCTTAAATCACGCTTTTGGTCACCTGCGCTAATTTCTACTTATGCGGCTCAGTGTCAAATTGTTAGCGCATAATACTCCTGTGAAGCGCCTTGGGACGTTTCACTACGTTAAAGGTACTATATAAATACACGTTGTTGTTGTTGTTGTTGTTGTTGTTGGAAAGGCCAAATCCTGATCATCAATTCGAATCCATCATTTTTGGGATGGCATCTGCCCCAACTTGTGGCCAGAAGAAAGAGATGCTCTGATTTTAGACCACAGAAACATTGGAAATGGCATAGAATTTGGAGGTCGTTCTTATCTTTCTCACCATGAGGCACATATGACAAGTCATTTTATTTTTAGAAAGAAAGCGTAATTCCTATATACTTCAGGGATGTCCATTTATATAGATAGATGACAGCAAGCCGATTCTGGTCTGGTAACAAACCGTTCCTTATAGTTAGAGAGCTATGCTTGCTTTAAAACTGTTGTGAAACTTTAGGTTTCTGTTGTTTTTTGTTTGAAAATGTGTGCAAATGAACTAGTCTTTTCTAATTCATGTTCATATAGTAGATGTGCACAGAAGTGGAGACTTTCTCATTGCAAACAATGAATTTCAATTATTTATTAACTCCGTTCAGTACGAATCATTCCTGCCAAAAAACATTATTTTCTTAATATGGATTAAGCGTTTTGAGCATACTGTATAAAGCTGGACAAATGCATGTTAAATAAGTGCAGACAATTTTTCAGGCCAAAAGACAATGGCTGACTTAAGTGAAAGCATCAGAGAGTGATTAATCACCCAGCGAGTCTATTTAGTTTTCCTGCTCTAGTGGCTAAATAATAACATTTTACAATGCAATAGCATGCACAGGCTCTGAAAATTCAGGTGTGCTAAGCAACTGCATGTAAAACTATGTGCTAAATTAATCAGCAGGATTAGATAGCACCACACGAACATTCCTTTATGCATGGAATCATTTAATGAAGTAGGACCAGAATTGATTCAAACTGATTTGACATCAGATAATAGTATCTCTGGTTTTTAGTCTTTTTGGTCTTTTCCAATCTCTAAACCTGGATTATTTTGGGTCTCATATCTTAAATTTCCTCATGGTTGAGCCCCAACTCTCCAAAGTATGAACGATGTCTATCTTTGACTTGAGATCTTCATACATTTTTAGTAACATGCCCAGGTAAATATATAGCAAGCATTGTTTGGTAATTGTTTTGAGGTACTGGATTATCTTCTGTCCCCATAAAATTCCACGTCTAGGGAGAGAAATTCGGTCGCATCTCTGTTGCAGCGTTAATCCAGGCACAGTGGTACTTTTAGCGTCTTGAAAAGGTTTGCGCCTCCCGCCCAGAAATTCTGACAGGAGCGCTAAATCAACCGTTGCACATCAGAGCTGGGGGTGGGGGGGGCGGCGGCGCGGGGTTGGGGTGCGGTGTTATGCAGCGGACTCTGATTCAGAACCCAGAAAAATCTGAGTCTTAAAGGCACAGCAATGTAAGTTAGCACATGAGCAGCTCTAGCACTATAGTGTTTTCAGAGCGCGAAAATGGAGGAGCAAGGAGGATGCCAGCTATCTCCCCGTATCTCGCCCACCACCCTTGATGCCTTGCTGGAGGCAGTGGAGAGTTGCTGGAATGCCCTCCAGCCTGCAGAGGGACGAAGGCCATCACTTAGGATTTTGACAAGGCTGTGGAGGTGGCACATCACGTTTCAGCCTGGAACACAGTGGCTACAACAGCGACGCAATGTTGCAATAAATTCAACGACCTTACTAGTGTCATCAGGGCGAGTACCCTTCCCATTCACCTTCCAATGTCTTCATGTGAACCTCACTGTCTCACGCAATGTAAAGACTTTGCATTGCCCATCCCTTCTCTATGTCTACCAGGCCATGTTCCTCCTTGCTGAAGCCAGACTGAGACCTCTCTGTCGCCTCAGCAGACATGCCCTGCTCATCCAAGCATCTCTCACCTTCTAGCTCCTTACTCAGCCTGAGCCCACCTAGCAGCACCTTTCAAATCATCATATGTGGTCACAGGCCTAAGCCTCATATTTACTGGTAATTGTTTGTGCCCCAAAACCACCGTTCATTCATTCACTGTGCGATGCCACGCAGGATGAAATGCAGAAATACACACTTCACCATATTATTCGTGAGTACCCTACTGCACACACATGTGGCACACCAGCACCGGCACAGCCACTAACAACGTTATGTGTTTGTCATTGCAGGTCAAACGCGCGCACAATATGTGCGAGCTGCATTATAGGGGTGGAAGTAAGCCCTACCTCCAGGACCTCAGCGAGGTAGAGGAACGAGTGTCTGTCCTCATGGGTGCTCCAGTCATGGTGGTGGAGGGCAGAGAGGCAGAGCCCCAACTCGACAGTGGAGATATGTGTTGTGTATGCAATAACTCAATAGATTGAATACTGTAAACTCCGAACAGGTACAAACCTGGCTCTACTTTATTAGGGCCCAAAGTGATTTCATTACAAGATGGCTGGCCTTTTATAACTGGGCTGCACACATGTGCGTACAGCCCAATGACCTACGACAGTGGCACCACCTAGTGGCTAGTAAACCCAAGCATACATACATGATAATAACCCCCTTTAAGATATTAGCAACAGTCTTTTTAACAAATTGAGACGGTCCGGGGTTTTCCACTCCAGAGTTGAACGTCTCAGTTCAACTCCAGCCTTGGGCGTGCGTTCTGAGTCTGTTATGACTGGGGACTGGGTAGCCGATCTGATGGGAGCGGCAATGACCATGTCAGGGATTGAAAGTCCAGATTCATTGATGACAGCGGAGTCCTCTGATGACTGAGGGTAGGTTGGTTGGTCACTGATTGTCTTCCACAGACTGTTCCGGTTCATCCGTGTGCTGCAGCTTTATCTGATCAACATGTTTCCTGCATGTGTGCCCATTCTTGAGCTTAACGATAAACACTCTGTTACCCTCCTTGGCTGTAACAGTACTGGTGATCCATTTGGGACCTTGACCATAATTCAGTACATACACAGGATCATTGATAGAAATGATGTGTGACACAGTCGCGCGATCATGATACCCTTGCTGACTTTGACGTCTGTATTCGACACGCTTATTCAAGTCAGAGTGGACAAGAGAGAGCCTGGTCTTGAGACCTCTCTTCTTAAATAGTTCAGCAGGGGAGACCCCGGTAAGCGTGTGGGGTCTTGTCCTTTAACTAAGCAATATGCGTGACAAGCGAGTTTGCAGTGAACCTTGAGTTACACGTTTCATACTCTGCATGATAGTTTGGACCGCATGCTCTGCTTGTCCATTGGATGCAGCTTTGAATGGTGCTGACCTCACATGTTTAATACCATTGAGTTTAATGAACTCTTGAAACTCCATACTGGTGAAGCAAGATCTACTGTCGCTTACAACGATGTCAGGTAGACCGTGCATAGCACACATGACATGAAGGCTCTCAATGGTAGCTGTGGATGGGCTGGATGACATGATTGTACACTCTATCCACTTGGAATAAGCATGCACCCCAACTAAAAGCATCTTTCCCAGGAAGGGACCTGCATAGTCGATGTGGATTCTGGACCATGGTTTAGATGGCCATGACCACAGACTCAGTGGTGATTCTGCTGGTGCTTTAATAAGCTGCATGCAAGTGTTGCACTGATGCACACATGATTTCAGTTCAGAGTCAATTCCAGGTCAATTCCAGACATGAGACCTGGCAATGGCTTTCATCATGACACTACCGGGATGCGTGCTATGTAGATCATGCACAAATTTCTCTCTGGGAGTTCGTGGTCGAGGAGAGGCGGTGCAGAAGTTCGGGAGCGGCCTATAAAGGCCCAGCATCCGTGAGTCGTCGGGAGTTTGTGGTCGAGGAGAGGCGGTGTGGGAGTTCGGGAGCGGCCTATAAAGGCCCAGCCGGTGCAGCTGCAGCAGGGAGAGAAGGCAAAAAAGAAGTAGAAAGAAATCGAAAGGTGATGCCACAGCCAAGGGAGTAACTGATTGGCTGGTGATTGGGAAGTAGTTTTTCTTTTCTTTTCCTTTATCAGTAAATAACATTTAGCATTGTTGTTGCCAATTTAAGTTTATCTAAGGGTTAATTCATGGCAGGACAGCTTGGACACATGTTATGCTCCTCCTGTACTATGTGGGAAGTCAGGGACGCTTCCGGTATCCCTGACGACTACATGTGTGGGAAGTGTATCCAGCTGCAGCTCCTGACGGACCGCGTTGTGGCCCTGGAGCTGCGGGTGGATGATCTCTGGAGCATGCACAATCCGGAGAATGACGTGAATAGCATGTTTAGTGAGTTGGTCTTACCACAGGTAAAGGGTACACAGCCAGATAGGGAATGGATGACCAACAGGAAGAGCAGTACAAGGAAGGTAGTACAGGGGTCCCCTGCGGTCATTCCCCTGCAAAACAGATACACCGCTTTGGGTACTGATGAGGGGGATGACTCATCAGGAGAGGGCAGCAGCAGCCAAGTTCATGGCACCGTGGGTGACTTTGCTGCACAGGAAGGCAGGAAAAAGAGTGGGAGAGCTATAGTGATGGGGGATTCAATTGTAAGGGGAATAGATAGACGTTTCTGCGGCCACAACGGAGACTCCAGGATGGTATGTTGCCTCCCTGGTGCAAGGGTCAAGGATGTCTCGGAGCGGGTGCAAGATATTCTGAAAAGGGAGAGTGAACAGCCAGTTGTCGTGGTGCATAAAGGTACCAACGATATAGGTAAAAAATGGGATGAGGTTCTACGAGATGAATTTAGGGAGCTAGGAGCTAAATTAAAAAGTCGGACCTCAAAAGTAGTAATCTCAGGATTGCTACCAGTGGCACGTGCTAGTCAGAGTAGGAATCCAAGGATAGCTCAGATGAATACGTGGCTTGAGCAGTGGTGCACAAGGGAGGGATTCAAATTCCTGGGACATTGGAACCGGTTCTGGGGGAGGTGGGACCAGTACAAACTGGATGGTCTGCACCTGGGCAGGACCGAAACCAATGTCCTAGGGGGAGTGTTTGCTAGTGCAGTTGGGGAGGAGTTAACCTAATATGGCAGGGGAATGGGAACCTATGCAGGGATACAGAGGGAAGTAGAATGGGGGCAGAAGCAAAAGATAGAAAGAAGAAAAGTAAAAGTGGAGGGCAGAGAAACCTAAGGCAAAAAGCAAAAAGGGCCACATAACAGCAAAATTCTAAAGGGGCAAAGTGTGTTAAAAAGGCAAGCCTGAAGGCTCTGTGCCTCAATGCGAGAAGTATTCGGAATAAGATGGAAAAATTAACTACGCAGATAGCAGTTAACGGCTATGATGTAATTGGCATCATGGAGACATGGCTCCAGGGTGACCAAGGCTGCGAACTCAACATCCAGTGGTATTCAACATTTAGGAAGGATACACAGAAAGGAAAAGGAGGCGGGGTGGCATTGCTGGTTAAAGAGGAAATTAATGCAATCGTAAGAAACGACATTAGCTTGGATAATGTGGAATCGGTATGGGTGGAGCTGCGGAATACCAAGGGGAAGAAAACGCTAGTGGGAATTGTGTACAGTCCACCATACAGTAATAGTAATGTTGGGGACAGCATCAAACAAGAAATTAGGGATGTGTGCAATAAAGGTACAGCAGTTATCATGGGTGACTTTAATCTACATATTGATTGGGCTAACCAAACTGGTAGCAATGCGGTGGAGGAGGAATTCCGAGAGTGTATTAGGGATGGTTTTCTCAACCAATATGTCGAGGAACCAACTAGGGAGCTGGCCATCCTCGACTAGGTGATTGCAATGAGAAAGGACTAATTAGCAATCTTGTTGTGCAAGGCCCTTTGAGGAAGGGTGACCATAACATGGTAGAATTCTTTATTAAGATGGAGAGTGATAGAGTTAATACAGACACTCGGGTCCTAAACTTAAGGAAAGGTAACTTTGAGGTGTGAATTGGCTAGAATAGACTGGCAAATGATACTTGAAGGGTTGACGATGGATAGGCAATGGCAAACATTTAAAGATCACATGGATGAACTTCAGCAACTGTACATCCCTGTCTAGAGTAAAAATAAAACGGGGAAGGTGGCTCAACCGTGGCTAACAAGGGAAATTAAGGTTAGTGTTAAATCCAAGGAAGAGGCATATAATTTGGCCAGAAAAAGCAACAAACCTGAGGACTGGGAGAAATTTAGAATTCATCAGAGGAGGACAAAGGGATTAATTAAGAGGGGGAAAATAGAATATGAGAAAAAGCTTGCCGGGAACATAAAAACCGACTGCAAAAATTTCTATAGATATGTGAAGAGAAAAAGCTTAGTGAAGACAAATGTAAGGCCCTTGCAGTCAGATTCAGGTGAATTTATAATGGGAACAAAGAAATGCCAGACCAATTGAACAAATACTTTGGTTCTGTCTTCACGAACGAAGACACAAATAACCTTCTGGAAGTATAAGGGGACCAAGGGTCTAGTGAGAAGGAGGAACTGAAGGATATCCTTGTTAGGCGGGAAATTGTGTAAGGGAAATTGATGGGATTGAAGGCCGATTAATCCCCAGGGCCTGATAGTCTGCATCTCAGAGTACTTAAGGAAATGGCCCTAGAAATATGGATGCATTGGTGATCATTTTCCAACAGTCTATCGACTCAGGGTCAGTTCCTCTGGACTGGAGGGTAGCTAATGTAACACTCCTTTTTAAAACGGGAGAGAGACAGAAAGCACGTCATTATAGACCGGTTAGCCTGACATCAGTAGTGGGGAAAATGTTGGAATCAATTATTGAAGATGAAATAGCAATGCATTTGGAAAGCAGTGACAAGTCAGCATGGATTTATGAAAGGGAAATCATGCGTGACAAATCTTCTGGAATTTTTTGATGATGTAACTCGTAGAGTGGAGAAGGGAGAACCAGAGGATGTGGTGTATTAGGACTTTCAAAAGGCTTTTGACAAGGTTCCACACAAGAGATTGGTGTGCAAAACCATGTTTCTATGACATGGTGTTGGGGTTAATATATTGATGTGGATAGAGAATTGTTTGGCAGACAGGAAGCAGAGAGTCGGGATAAACTGGTCCTTTTCAGAATGGAAGGCAGTGACTATTGGAGTGTCGCAGGTCTTAGTGCTGGGACCCCAGCTCTTTACCATATACATCAATGATTTGGATAAAGGAATTGAGCGCAATATCTCCAAGTTTGCAGATGACACTAAACTGGGTGGCTGTGTGAACTGTGAGGGGGATGCTAAGAGGCTGCAGGGTGACTTGGACAGGTTAGGTGAGTGGGCAAATGCATGGCAGATGTAGTATAATGTGGATAAATGTGAGTTTATCCACTTTGGGGGCTAAAACACGAAGACAGATTATTATCTGAATGGCGGCAGATTAGGAAAATGGGAGGTGCAACGAGACCTGGGTGTCATGGTTCATCGGTCATTGAAAGTTGGCATGCAGGTACAGCAGGTGGCGAAGAAGGCAAATGGCATGTTGGCCTTCATAGCTTGGGGATTTGAGTTTAGGAGCAGGGAGGTCTTACTGCAGTTGTACAGGGCCTTGGTGAGGCCTCACCTGGAATATTGTGTTCAGTTTTGGTCCCCTAATCTGAGGAAGGACGTTCTTGCTATTGAGGGAGTGCAGCGAAGGTTCACCAGACTGATTCCCGGGATGGCAAGACTGACATATGAGGAGAGACTGGATTGACTGGGCCTGTATTCACTGGAGTTTAGAAGGATGAGAGGGGATCTCATAGGAACATATAAGATTCTGACGGGACTGGACAGGTTAGATGCGGGAAGAATGTTCCCTATGTTGGCCGTGTCATTCTCTACAATGCTGTAGCCTCGTTCCGCCTTTGACAAACTTTTTGAAGCATATGCATCAGGTTGTAATTTGCCCGACTCATTCGTTTGTTGGAGCACGCAACCAACTCCGTAGGACGAAGCATCACATGCCAATACTAGACGCTTACACGGATCATAATGTACCAGCAGCTTGTTAGAGCAAAGCAGATTAGTTGCTTTCTCAAAAGCTCTATCTTGAGGCGCATCACAAAACCAGTTGTTGCCTTTTCTTAGCAGCATGCGCAGTGGCTCTACTAAGATGCTCAATCTAGGTAAGAAATTACCAAAGTAGTTGAGTCGACCAAGGGACGAACACAGCTCCGTCACATTTTGAGGCTTGGGTGCATTTTTGATGGCCTTGGTTTTCGAGTCCGCAGGCCTGATACCATCAGCAGCAATTTTCCTCCCCAGGAATTCGACTTCCGATGCCATGAAGTTGCACATCGAGCATTTCAGTCTGAGTCCCACTTTGTCCAGACGATGTAGAACCTCTTCCAGATTGTTCAGATGTTCAGCGGGGTCACAACTTGTGACCAGTATTTCATCTTGGAATACGACGGTTCTGGGGACGGACTTCAGTAGGCTCTCCACGTTCCTCTGAAATATGGCTGCAGCCGAGCGAATTCCGAAAGGACACCCGTTATATATAAACAATCCTTTATGAGTGTTGATGCATGTAAGTTTCTTCGATGTGTTGATCAGCTCCTATGTCATGTAGGCCAACGTCAGATCCAGCTTTGTGAACGACTTCCCCCTGGCAAGCGTTAAAACAGGTCATCAGCCTTCGGTAACGGGTATTGATCCTGTTTCAAAACTCGGAACCTTCTAGTCTCCACAGTGCCATCACTTTTCAACACGGGAACAATGGGGCTGGCCCATTCGTTGAATTCGACTGGTGATATGATCCTTTCACACTGGAGTCTGTCCAGTCAGATTTTGACCTTCTCCCTCATCATGTATAGAACCGCACAAGCTTTATGATGGATGGGTCTTGCATCCAAGTCCACGTGGATTTGCACCTTGCTTCCCGTGAAATTGCCGATGCCTGGTTCAAACAGTGAAGGGAACTTGCTCAGCACTTGAGCACATGGAGTATCCTCCTCCGACGACAGCGCTTTGATCTCATTCCAGTTCCATTTGATTTTTTCTAACCAGTTACTGCCGAACAGCGTTGGACCATTGCCTGGAACAATCCATAACGGTAAATTGTGAACCGCACCATCATACGACCCCTTGATTACTGCACTGCCCATCACCATTATGAGTTTTTTAGTGTACGTTGACAACTTGGCATTGACTGGACTCAGCTTAGGCCTCAAAACCTTAGTATCCCACAGCCTGTTGAATGTCCTCTGGCTCATTATTGATTGACTCACACCCGTGTCCAATTCCATCGATACCGGCACACCATATAATTTTACCTTAATCACTATCGGTTGGCTCTTTGTTAGGAACGAATACAGTCCATACACTTCCTTCTCTGGTATCTCGGATTGCATATCCAGATCTGCGCTAGACTGGTCATCATCCTCCACGTGATGTGCCGCAGCATGCTTGCTCAGTTGCGGACACATGCGCTGGAGATGCCCCACTCTCCAACAGCCTTTATAAATATACTGTTTAAGCCGACACTGATGATGCCGATGATTTCCCCCACAACGCCAACACAGTGATATCGGATTCATTCTTGTTGGCGGACTTTGAGCAGCCACAGGTTTCACGTACGCAGTCGGGTTCGCCCTACCATAAGCAGCTCTGCCAAACAACGATACTATCATGTTTGCAGTACTGGCCGAGTTCCGATTTTTCAAGATATCTGCTTTAAGCTTTTGTCCGTCATCATGCACGATTGGGCAATCGTGATGGCCTTGCTCAAATCCAGCATCTCCGCCACCAGTAGCTTACACAGGATCAGCTCATGGTTGATGCCCATTACAAAGGAGTCCCCGCAGCATGTCTGCCAACGCAATTTCGAACTGGTCGGCAACGAATTCCGATACATCCTGGCCCTCAGCACGACCGTATCTTGAGAGGATGATGCCTTCAGCTGGTTTGAGATGGTCACATACCAGAGCACACACTGTTTCATAGTCTTTGTCCGTTGGACTTAAGGGTGAGAGGAGATTCTTTATGAGTCCATAGATTTTCGGACCGCAAACCGTGAGGAGGACCGCCCGGCGCCGAACTGTGTCTGCCTCTTTCTCCATTTTGTTGGCCACAAAGTTCTGGTTCAAGCGGGTTACAAAGTCTGCCCAATCTTCTCCCTCCACGAATCGCTCCAGAATTCCAATTGTGCTCATTTTTGTATGCAAAGTTTCTTGTTAACTCATCGCCAATTGTTGTGTTTGCAATAACTCAATAGACTGAATACTGTAAACTCCGAACAGGTACAAACCTGGCTCTACTTTATTAGGCCCAAAGTGATTACATTACAAGATGGCTGGTCTTTTATACCTGGACCGCATACACGTGTGCATAGCCCAATGACCTCCGACAGTGGCGCCACCTGGTGGCTAGTAAACCCAAGCATACATACATAACAGTATTTGAATGAGATGGGCATGTTGTGTGAGTCCCCTTAGCCTTGAGGCCACATGCCTTACAACATGTTGCAAAGAAAATAACTTCATGCCTTCCTGCCCCCTCCACAGCTGATATCCACATTTCAGTTGCATTGTGCTTACAGATGATGCACTAGAAGAGCAGTAGCCTGCCCGTGAGCCTACATCTTCAGACGATGGGAAGCATAAGGAGGAATTGGTGGAAAGCAGTGTTCCGGCACAACACGACATCTCCTCATTGCATAAGAACATAAGAAATAAGAGCAGGAGTAGGCCACCTCGAGCCTGCTCCTCCATTTAATAAGATCATGGCTGATTTGATAATGGACTCAGCTCCACTTCCCTGCCTGCTCCCTATAACCCTTTATTCCCTTATCGCTCAAAAATCTGTCTATCTCCGCCACAAATATATCCAATGACCCAGCCTCCATAGCTCTCTGGGGCAGAGAATTCCATAGATTTACAACCTGCTGAGAGAAGAAATTCCTCCTCATCTCAGTTTTAAATGTGCAGCCCCCTTATACTATGTCAGTTCGAGAAGCGCAGCAGTGTGGGTGAGGACTATAAAGGCCCAGTGGGAGTCCGGGGATCGGCGGCAGTTCGAGAGGCGGAGCAGCAGCGTGGGTGAGGCCTATAAAGGCCCAGCGGGAGTTGGGGGATCGGCGGCAGTTCGAGAGGCAGAGCAGCAGCGTGGGTGATGCCTATAAAGGCTGAGTGGGAGTCCGGGGATCGGCGGCAGTTCGAGAGGCGGAGCAGCAGCGTGGTTGAGGCCTTTAAAGGCCAGCCGGTGCAGCTGCAGCAGGGAGGAAAAAATAAGTAGAAAGAAATCGAAAGGTGAGGTCACAGCCAAGGGGGTAAGTGATTGGTGATCGGAGCGGGTGCAGGACATTCTGAAAAGGGAGAGTGAACAACCAGTTGTCGTGGTGCATATAGGTATCAACGATATAGGTAAATAAAGGGATGAGGTCCTACAAGACGAAGTTAGGGAGCTCGGAGCTAAATTAAAAAGTAGGACCTCAAAAGTAGTAATCTCAGGATTGCTACCAGTGCCACGTGCTAATCAGAGTAGGAATCGGAGGATAGCTCAGATGAATACGTGGCTTGAGGAATGGAGCAGCAGGGAGGAATTCAAATTCCTGGGACATTGGAACCGGTTCTGGGAGAGGTGGGAGCAGTACAAGCCGGAAGGACTGCACGTGGGCAGGACCGGAACCAATGTCCAAGGAGAAATGTTTGCTAGTGCTGTTATATAAGAACATAAGGACATAAGAATTAGGAACAGGAGTAGGCCATCTAGCCCCTCCAGCCTGCTCCGCCATTCAAAAAGATCATGGCTGATCTGGCCATGGACTCAGCTCCACTTACCCGCCCGCTCCCCATAACCCTTAATTCACTTATTGGTTAAAAATCTATCTATCTGCGATTTGAATACATTCAATGAGCTAGCCTCAACTGCTTCCTTGGGCAGAGAATTCCACAGATTCACAACCCTCTGGGAGAAGAAATTCCTTCTCAACTCAGTTATAAATTGGCTCCCCCGTATTTTGAGGCTGTGCCCCCTAGTTCTAGTCTCTACAACCAGTGGAAACAACCTCTCTGCCTCTATCTTGTTTATCCCTTTCATTATTTTAAATGTTTCTATAAGATCACCCCTCATCCTTCTGAACTCCAACAAGTAAAGATCCAGTCGACTCAATCTATCATCATAAGGTAACCCCCTCATCTCCGGAATCAGCCTAGTGAATCGTCTCTGTACCCCCTCCAAGGCTAGTATATTCTTCCTAAAGTAAGGTGACCAAACTGCACGCAGTACTCCAGGTGCGGCCTCACCAATACCCTGTACAGTTGCAGCAGGACCTCCCTGCTTTTGTACTCCATCCCTCTCGGAATGAAGGCCAACATTCCATTCGCCTTCTGCTGCACCTGCAAACTAACTTATTGGGATTCATGTACAAGGACCCCCAGGTCCCTCTGCACCGCAGCATGTTGTAATTTCTCCCCATTCAAATAATATTCCCTTTTACTGTGTTTTTTTCCAAGGTGGATAACCTCACATTTTCCGACATTGTATTCCATCTGCCAAACCTTAGCCCATTCGCTTAACCGATCTAAATCTCTTTGCAGCCTCTCTGTGTCCTCTACACAACCTGCTTTCCCACTAATCTTTGTGTCATCTGCAAATTTTGTTACACTACACTCTGTCCCCTCTTCCAGGTCATCTTTGTATATTGTAAACAGTTGTGGTCCCAGTACCGATCCCTGTGGCACACCACTAACCACCGATTTCCAACCTGAAAAGTACCCATTTATCCCAACTCTCTGCTTTCTGTTAGCCATCCAATTCCCAATCCATGCGAATACATTTCCTCTGACTCCGCATACCTTTATTTTCTGCAGTAACCTTTTGTGTGGCACCTTATCGAATGCATTTTGGAAATCTAAATACACCACATCCATCGGTACACCTCTATCCACCATGCTCGTTATATCCTCAAAGAATTCCAGTAAATTAGTTAAACATGATTTCTCCCTCATGAATCCATGTTGCGTCTGCTTGATTGCACTATTCCTATCGAGATGTCCCGCTATTTCTTCCTTAATGATAGCTTCAAGCATTTTCCACACTACAGATGTTAAACTAACCGGCCTATAGTTACCTACCTTTTGTCTGCCCCCTTTTTTAAACAGAGGCATTACATTAGCTGCTTTCCAATCCACTGGTACCTCCTCAGAGTCCAGAGAATTTTGGTAGATTATAACCAATGCATCTGCGATAACTTCTGCCATCTCTTTTAATACCCTGGGATGCAGTTCATCAGGACCAGGGGACTTGTCTACCTTGAGTCCCATGAGCTTGTCCAGCACTACCCCCCTAGTGATAGTGATTGTCTCAAGGTGCTCCCTTCCCACATTCCCTAACCAGCAATTTTTGGCATGGCTTTTGTGTCTTCCACTCTGAAGACCGAAGCAAAATAATTGTTTAAGGTCTCAGCCATTTCCACATTTCCCATTACTAAATCCCCCTTCTCATCTTCTAAAGGACCAACATTGACCTTAGTCATTCTTTCCTGTTTTATATATCGGTAAAAGCTTTTACTATCTGTTTTTATGTTTTGCGTAAGTTTACTTTCGTAATCTATCTTTCCTTTCTTTATTGCTTTCTTAGTCATTCTTTGCTGTCGTTTAAAATTTTCCCAATCTTCTAGTTTCCCACGAACCTTGGTTTTTAATTTGATACTCTCCTTTATTTCCTTGGTTATCCACGCTAGTTATCCCTTCTCTTAGCGCCCTTCTTTTTCACTGGAATATATTTTTGTTAAGCACTGTGAAAGAGCTCCTTAAAAGTCCTCCACTGTTCCTCAATTGTGCCACCATTTAGTCTGTGTTCCCAGTCTACTTAAGCTAACTCTGCCCTCATCCCACTGTAGTCCCCTTTGTTTCAGCATAGTATGCTTGTTTAAGACACTACTTCCTCACCCTCAATCTGTATTACAAATTCAACCATACTGTGATCACTCATTCCGAGAGGATCTTTTACGAGGAGATCGTTTATTATTCCTGTCTCATTACACAGGACCAGATCTAAGATAGCTTGCTTCCTTGTAGGTTCTGTAACATACTGGTCTGAGAAACAATCCCGTATGTATTCTATGAATTCCTCCTCCAGGCTACCCCACCTCCGATTTGATTTGACCAATCGATATGTAGGTTAAAATCTCCCATGATTACTGCCATTCCTTTTTCACATGCCTCTATTATTCCCTTGATTATTGTCCGCCCCACCGTGAAGCTATTATTTGGGGGCCTATAAACTACGCCCACCAGTGACTTTTTCCCCTTACTATCTCTAATCTCCACCCACAATGATTCAACATTTTGTTCATTGGAGCCAATATTATCTCTCACAACTGGCCTGATATCATCCTTTATTAACAGAGCTACCCCAACTCCTTCCCCTTCTTGTCTATCCTTCCGAATTGTCAGATACCCCTGTATGTTTAATTCCCAGCCTTGGCCACCCTGCAACCACGTTTCTGTAATGGCCACCAAATCATACCCATTTGTAATGATTCGTGCCGTCAACTCATTTACTTTATTTTGAATGCTGCGTGTGTTTAGTTAAAGTGTTTTAGTACTAGCTTTTAAACCATGATTTTTAGTTTTGACCCCTCCTGCAGCCCCTTTATATTCAAACATATTGTCCCTTCCTATCACCTTGTGGTTTACACTTACCCCAGTGCTACTCTGCTCTGTTGCCTCCTGCCTTTTGCATTCTTTCTTGGGGTCCTGTTCATCTGCGCTCTCACCCACTCTAACTAGCTGAGAGCCCTCTCCTGGGTTCCAAATACTCCTCACATTGAGGTACCGAGCTTTCATGCTTGCCTTTTTATCACACTTTGACCCTTTAGAATTTTGCTGTACATTGGCTATTTTTGTTTTTTGCCTTGGGTTTCTCTGCCCTCCACCCTCACTCATTTCCTTTCCGTCCTTTGCCTCTGTCTCCATTCTGCTTCCCTCTGTCTCCCCGCATTCGTTCCCATCCGCCTGCCATATTCGTTTAACTCCTCCCCAATAGCACTAGCAAACACTCCCTCTTGGATATTGGTTCTGGTCCTGCCCAGGTGCAGACCATCCAGTTTGTACTGTCCCACCTCCCCCAGAACCGATTCCAATGCCCCAGGAATTTGAATCCCTCCCTGCTGCACCACTGCTCAAGCCACATATTCATCTGCGCTATCCTGCGATTCCTACTCAGACTAGCACGTGGCACTGGTAGCAATCCCGAGATTACTACTTTTGAGGTCCTACTTTTTAATTTAGCTCCTAGCTCCTGAAATTCTTCTCATCCCTTTTTTTTACACAGAAACATAGAAACATAGAAAATAGGTGCAGGAGTAGGCCATTACGCCCTTCGAGCCTGCACCACCATTCAATGAGTTCATGGCTGAACATGCAACTTCAGTACCCCATTTCTGCTTTCTCGTCATACCCCTTGATCCCCTTAGTAGTAAGGACTACATCTAACTCCTTTTTGAATATATTTAGTGAATTGGCCTCACCAAATTTCTGTGGTAGAGAATTCCGCAGGTTCACTACTCTCTGGGTGAAGAAGTTTCTCCTCATCTCGGTCCTAAATGGCTTAGCCCTTTTCCTTAGACTGTGACCCCTGGTTCTGGACTTCCCCAACATTGGGAACATTCTTCCTGCATCTAACCTGTCTAAACCCGTCAGAATTTTAAACGTTTCTATGAGATCCCCTCATTCTTCTGAACTCCAGTGAATACAAGCCCAGTTGATCCAGTCTTTCTTGATATGTCAGTCCCGCCATCCCGGGAATCAGTCTGGTGAACCTTCGCTGCACTCCCTCAATAGCAAGAATGTCGTTCCTCAAGTTAGGAGACAAAAACTGAACACAATACTCCAGGTGTGGCCTCACCAACGCCCTGTACAACTGTAGCTTCACTTCCCTGCCCCTGTACTCAAATCCCCTCGCTATGAAGGCCAACATGCCATTTGTTTTCTTAACCGCCTGCATTTATCCACATTATACTTCATCTGCCATGCATTTGCCCACTCACCTAACCTATCCAAGTCACTCTGCAGCCTCATAGCATCCTCCTCGCAGCTGACACTGCCATCCAACTTAGTGTCATCCGCAAATTTGGAGATACTACATTTAATCCCCTCGTCTAAATCATTAATGTACAATGTAAACAGCTGGGGCCACAGCACAGAACCTTGCGGTACCCCACTAGTCACTGCCTGCCATTCTGATAAGTACCCATTTACTCCTACTCTTTGCTTCCTGTCTGACAACCAGTTCTCAATCCATGTCAGCACCCTACCCCCAATCCCATGTGCTTTAACTTTGCACATTAATCTCTTGTGTGGGACCTTGTCGAAAGCCTTCTGAAAGTCCAAATATACCACATCAACTGGTTCTCCCTTGTCTACTCTACTGGAAACATCCTCAAAAAATTCCAGAAGATTTGTCAAGCATGATTTCCCTTTCACAAATCCCTGCTGACTTGGAACTATCATGTCACCTCTTTCCAAATACGCTGCTATGACATCCTTAATAATTGACTCCATCATTTTACCCACTACAGATGTCAGGCTGACCGGTCTATAATTCCCTGTTTTCTCTCTCCCTCCTTTTTTAAAAAGTGGGGTTACATTGGCTACCCTCCACTCGATAGGAACTGATCCAGAGTCTATGGAATGTTGGAAAATGACTGTCAATGCATCTGCTATTTCCAAGGCCACCTCCTAAGTACTCTCGGATGCAGTCCATCAGGCCCTGGGGATTTATCGGCCTTCAATCCCATCAATATCCCCAACACAATTTCCCGACTAATAAGGATATCCCTCAGTTCCTCCTTCTTACTAGGCCCTCTGACCCCTTTTATATCCGGAAGGTTGTTTGTGTCCTCCTTAGTGAATATCGAACCAAAGTACTTGTTCAATTGGTCTGCCATTTCTTTGTTCCCCTTTATGATTTCCCCTGATTCTGACTGCAGGGGACCTACATTTGTCTTTACTAACCTTTTTCTCTTTACATATCTATCAAAACTTTTGCAGTCCGTTTTAATGTTACCTGCAAGCTTCCTCTCGTACTCTATTTTCCCTGCCCTAATGAAACCCTTTGTCCTCCTCTGCTGAGTTCTAAATTTCACCCAGTCCCCAGGTTCACTGCTATTTCTGGCCAATTTGTATGCCACTTCCTTGGCTTTAATACGATCCCTGATTTCCCTTGATAGCCACAGTTGAGCCACCTTCCCTTTTTTATTTTTTACGCCAGACAGGGATGTACAATTGTTGTAGTTCATCCATGCGGTCTCTAAATGTCTGCCATTGCCCATCCTTCTATCCGTTAACATCTATTTGCACAGTTAATTCATCCACCTTATTACGGATATTCCTTGCATTAAGACACAAAGCCTTCAAGCTTATTTTTTTAACACCCTTTGTCCTTTTAGAATTATGATGCAGTGTGGCCCTTTTTGTTTCTTGCCTTTGTTTACTCGGCCTTCCACTGTTGCTTTTTACCTTTCTACCATCTGTTTCTGATTCCATATTACTTCGCCCTATCTCGCTGCATAGGTTCCATCCCCCTGCCATATTAGTTTAAACACTCCCGAACTGCATTGGCAAATTTTCCCCCTCGGACATCAGTTCCAGTCCTGCCCAAGTGCAGACCGTCCCTTTTGTACAGGTCCCACTTCCCCCAGAACTGGTTCCAATGTCCCAGGAATTTGAATCCCTCCCTCTTGCACCACTGCTCAAGCCATGTATTTATTCTAACTATCCTGCTCCCTCTACTCTGATTAGCACGTGGCACTGGTAGCAATCCATAGATTACTACCTTTGAGGTCCTACTTTTTAATTTGACTCCTAGCTTCCTAAATTCAGCTTGTAGCATCTCTTCCCGCTTCGTACCTATATCTTTGGTGCTTACATGTACCATGACAACTGGCTGTTCACCCTCCCTCTCCAGAATGCTCTGCAGATGCTCCAAGACATCCTTGACCCTTGCACCAGGGAGGCAACATACCATCTTGGAGTCTCGGTTGCGGCCGCAGAAACTCCTATCTATTCCCCTTACAATAGAGTCCCCTACCACTATAGCTCTCCCACTCTTTTTCCCACCCTTCTGTGCAGCAGAGCCAGCCACGGTGCCATGAACTTGGCTGCTGCTGCCCTCCCCTGATGAGTCATCCTCCTCAACAGTACCCAAAGCGGTGTATCTGTTTTGAAGGGGGATGACCGCAGGGGACCCCTGCACTACCTTCCTTGCACTGCTCTTCCTGCTGGTCTTTCATTCCCTAGCTGGCTGTGGACCCTTCATCTGCGGTAAGACCAACTCGCTACACATGCTACTCACGTCATTCTCAGCATCGTGGGTGCTCCAGAGTAAATCCACTCTCAGCTCCAATTCCACAACGCGGTCCGTCAGGAGCTGGAGGCGGATACACTTCCCGCACACATAGACGTCAGGGACACCGGAAGTGTCCCTGAATTCCTACATGGTACAGGAGGAGCATATCCCGTGACCGAGCTCTCCTGTCATGACTTAACCCTTAGATTAACTTAAATTGGCAACTACATTACTAAAGTTTACTAACTGTTATAGAAGAGAAAAAAGAAAAACTACTCACCAATCACCAGCCAATCACTTACCCTCTTGGCTGTGATGTCACCTTTCTGTTTCTTTCTACTTCTTTTTTGCCTTCTCCCTGTAGCTGCACAAGCACGCCTTTATAGGCCTCTCGCCGACCCCGGACTCACGCCTCTCCATGCACCTCCGACGCTGCTCCCGACTGCTGCCGCGTTGGGCCTTTATAGGCCTCTCGCCGAGCCCGGACTCACGCCTCTCCACGCACCTCCGACGCTGCTCCCGACTGCCGCCACGTTGGGCCTTTATAGGCCTCTCGCCGAGCCCGGACTCACGCCTCTCCATGCACCTCCGACGCTGCTCCCGACTGCTGCCGCGTTGGGCCTTTATAGGCCTCTCGCCGACCCCGGACTCACGCCTCTCCATGTCGTTGGTACCAATGTGCACCACAACAACTGGCTGTTCTCCCTCCTTTTTCAGAATGTCTTGCACCTGCTCCGAGACATCCTTGACCCTTGCACCAGGGAGGCAACATACCATCCTGGAGTCTCGGTTGCGGCGGCAGAAACACCTATCTATTCCCCTTACAATTGAATCCCCTATCACTATCGCTCTCCCACTCTTTTTCCTGCCCTCCTGTGCAACAGAGCCAGCCATGGTGCCATGAACTTGGCTGCTGCTGCCCTCCCCTGATGAGTCATCCCCCTCAATAGTACTCAAAGCAGTGTATCTGTTTTGCAGGGGGATGACCGCAGGGGACCCCTGCACTACCTTCCTTGCACTGCTCTTCCTGCTGGTATTCCATTCCCTAGCTGGCTGTGCACCCTTCACCTGCGGTAAGACCAACTCGCTACATGTGCTACTCATGTCATTCTCAGCATTGTGGATGCTCCAGAGTAATTCCACCCTCAGCTCCAATTCCGCAACACGGACCGTCAGGAGCTGGAGGCGGATACACTTCCCGCACACGTAGTCATCAGGGACACCGGAAGTGTCCCTGAGTTCCCACATGGTACAGGAGGAGCATATCACGTGACCGAGCTCTCCTGCCATGACTTAACTCTTAGATACACTTAATTTGGTGACAACAATGTTAACAGGTTACTTACTGATATAAAAAAGAAAAAGAAAAGCTACTCACCAATCACCAGCCAATCACTTACCCCTTTGGCTGTGACGTCACCTTTTGATTCCTTTGTACTTCTTTTTTGCTTTATCTCCCAGCTGGAGCTGCACAAGCTGAGCCTTTATAGGCCTCACCATGTACTTCGAGCTCCCGCCTCCGATCTGCCGCCGCCTCTCGCAGCCGTTGGGCCTTTATCAGTCTCACCATGCACCTCGAGCTCCCGCTTCCGATCTTGGGGAGGAGTTAAACTAAGATGGCAGGGGGATGGGAACCTATTTAGGGAGAGAGAGGGAAGTAGAATGGGGGCAGAAGCAAAAGCTAGAAAGAAGAAAAGTAAAAGTGGAGGGCAGAGAAACCTAAGGCAAAAAGCAAAAAGGTCCACATTACAGCAAAATTCTAAAAGGGCAAATTGTGTTAGACAGATAAACCTGAAGGCTCTGTGCCTCAAAGCAAGGAGGAGTCGGAATAAGGTGGAAAAATTAACTGCGCAGATAGCAGT
Source organism: Pristiophorus japonicus (assembly GCF_044704955.1). Taxonomy (NCBI): domain Eukaryota; kingdom Metazoa; phylum Chordata; class Chondrichthyes; family Pristiophoridae; genus Pristiophorus; species Pristiophorus japonicus. The sequence continues at coordinate 96,393,720 of NC_091978.1, read as the reverse complement.
TAGCGGTTATGATGTAATTGGCATCACGAAGACATGGCTTCAGGGTGACCAAGGCTGGGAATTCAACATCCAGGGGTATTCAACATTTAGGAAGAATAAACAGAAAGGAAAAGGAGGCGGGATGGCATTGCTGGTTAAAGAGGAAATTAATGCAACAATAAGAAAGGACATTAGTTTGGATGATGTGGAATCAGTATGGGTGGAGCTGCGGAATACCAAGGGGAAGAAAATGCTAGTGGGAGTTGTGTACAGCCCACCAAACAGTAGTAGTAAGGTTGGGGACAGCATCAAACAAGAAATTAGGGATGTATGCAATAAAGGTACAGCAGTTATCATGGGTGACTTTAATCTACATATTGATTGGACTAACCAAACTGGTAGCAATGCGGTGGAGGAGGATTTCCTAGAGTGTATTAGGGATGGTTTTCCAGACCAATACGTCGAGGAAGAAGCCAGGGAGCTGGCCATCCTAGGTGATGTGTAATGAGAAAGAACTAATTAGCAATCTTGTTGTACGAGACCCCTTGGGGATGAGTGAACATAACATGGTAGAATTCTTTATTAGGATGGAGAGTGATACAGTTAATTCAGAAACTAATGTCCTGAACTTTAGGAAAGGTAACTTCGATGGTTTGAAGCATGAATTGGCTAGAATAGACTGGCAAATGATACTTAAATGGTTGACGGTGGATAGGCAATGGCAAACATTTAAAGATTACATTAATTAAATTCAGCAATTGTACATGCCTGCCTGGAAAAAAATAAAATGGGGAAGGTGGCTCAACCGTGGCGAACAAGTGGTCTAGTGAGAAGGAGGAATTGAAGGATATCCTTATTAGGCGGGAAATTGTGTTAGGGAAATTGATGGGGTTGAAGGCCGATAAACCCTCGGAGTCTGATAGTCTGCATCCCAGAGTACATAAGGAAGTGGCCCGAGAAATAGTGGATGCTTTGGTGATAATTTTCCAACAGTCTATCGACTCAGGATCAGTTCCTATGGACTGGAGGGTAGCGAATGTAACACCACTTTTTAAAAAGGGAGGGAGAGAGAAAGTGGGTAATTATAGAGCGGGTAGCCTGACATCAGTGATGGGGAAAATGTTGGAATCAATTATTAAGGATGAAATAGCAGCGCATTTGGAAAGCAGTGACAAGATCTATGAAGGGGAAATCTTGCTTGACAAATCTTCTGGAATTTTTTGAGGATGTAACTAGTAGAGTGGACAAGGGAGAACCAGTGGATGTGGGGTATTTGGACTTTCAAAGGGCTTTTGACAAAGTCCCACACAAGAGATTGGTGTGCAAAATCAAAGCACATGGTATTGGGGGTAATATACTGACGTGGATAGAGAACTGGTTGGCAGACAGGAAGCAGAGAGTCGGGATAAATGGGTCCTTTTCAGAATGGCAGGCAGTGACTAGAGGAGTGCCGCAGGGCTCAGTGCTGGGACCCCAGCTCTTTACAATGTACATCAATGATTTGGATGAAGGAATTGAGTGTAATATCTCCAAGTTTGGAGATGACACTAAACTGGGTGGCGGTGTAAGCTGTGAGGGGGACGTTAAGAGGCTACAGAATGACTTAGACAGGTTAGGTGTGTGGGCAAATGCATGGCAGATGCAGTCTAATGTGGATAAATGTGAGGTTATCCACTTTGGGGGCAAAAACGCGAAGTCAGAATATTATCTGAATGGTGACAGATTAGTAAAAGGGGAGGTGCAACGAGACCAGAGGGTCATGGTTCATCAGTCATTGAAAGTTGGCATATAGGTACAGCAGGCGGTGAAGAAGGCAAATGGTATATTGGCCTTCATAGCTAGGGGATTTGAGTATAGGAGCAGGGAGGTGTTATTGCAGTTGTACAGGGCCTTGGTGAGGCCTGGAATATTGTGTTCAGTTTTGGTCTCCGAATCTGAGGAAGGACATTCTTGTAATTGAGGGAGTGCAGCGAAGGTTCACCAGACTGATTCCCATGATGGCTGGACTGACATATGAGGAGAGATTGGATCAACTGGGCCTTTATATATTGGAGTTGAGAAGGATTAGAGGGGATCTCATAGAAACATACAAGATTCTGACGGGACGGGACAGGTTAGATGAGGGTAGATTGTTCCCGATGTTAGGGAAGCCCAGAACCAGGGGACACAGTCCTAGGATAAGGGGTGGGCCATTTAGGACTGAGATGAGGAGAAAGTTCTTCACTCAGAGAGTTGTTAACCTGTAAAATTCCCTGCCGCAGAGAGTTGTTGATGCCAGTTCATTGGATATATTCAAGAGGGAGATCGATATGGCCCTTACGGCTAAGGGGATCAAGGGGTATGGAGAGAAGGCAGGAAAGGGGTACTGAGGGAATGACCAGCCATGATCTTATCGAATGTGGTGCAGGCCCAAAGGGCCGAATGGCCTACTCCTGCATCTATTTTCTATGTTTCTATGTCCCCTAGATTTAGTTTCCCGTATGAGTGGAAATATCCTCTCTGCATCCACCTTGTTGAGCCCCTTCATTATCTTAGAAATTTCGATAAGATCACCTCTCATTCTTCTGAACTCCAATGAGTATACGCCCAACCTACTCAACCTTCATAAGTCAACCCACTCATCTCCGGAATCAACCTAGTGAACCTTCTCTGAACCCCCTTCAATGCAAGTATATCCTTCCTTAAATACGGAGACCAAAACTGTACGCAGTAGTCCAAGTGTGACCTCACCAATACAGTGCACAGTTGTAGCAGGACGCCTCTGCTTTTATATTCTATTCCCCTTGCAATAAAGGCCAAGGTTCCATTTGCCTTCCTGATTACTTGCTGTACCTGCATACTAACTTTTTGTGTTTGATGCAGAAGGACCACCAGGTCTCTATTTACTGCAGCACTTTACAATGTTTCTCCATTTAAATTATGATTTGCTTTTCTATTTTTTCTGCCAAAGTGGATAACTTCACATTTTCCCACATTATACTCCATCTGCCAAATTTTTACCACTCACACAGCATGTCTATATCCCTTTGGAAATTTGTTGTGTCCTCCTCACACATTGCTTTCCCACCCATCTTTTTATCATCAGCAAACTTGGCGACATTACATTTGGTCCCTTCATCCAAGTCATTAATATAGAGGATCTTGCGGCACCCCACTAGTCACTGTTTGCCAACAGGAAAATGAACAATTTATCCCGAATCTCTGTTTTCTGTTAGTTAACCAATCCTCCATCCATGCTAATATATTACCCCCAACCCCATGAGCTTTTATCCTGTGCAGTAACCTTTTATGTGGCATCTTATCGAATGCCTTCTTTAAATCCATATACACCACATCCACTGGTTCCCCTTTATCTACCCTGCTCATTACATCCTCAAAGAACTCCACCAAATTTGTCAAATATGATTTCCCTTTCATAAAACCATGCTGACTCTGCTTGATTGAATTATGCTTTTGAAAATTTCCTGCTATTGCTTCCTTAATAATGGACTCCAGCATTTTCTCAACAACAGCTATTAGGCTAACTGGTCTATAGTTTCCTGCTTTTTGTCTGCCTCCTTTTTTAAATAGGGGCATTACATTTGCGGTTTTCCAATCTGCTGGGACCGCCCAGAATCCAGGAAATTTTGGTAAATTACAACCAATGCATGCGAGTGGTGAGACCACCTTGGTGGAAGAGACCATCTTCCCAGAGTTGGATGAACCTGAGGCTCCTGGCCCCAGTGGCCTGCAGCAATGCCAGCTCGAGGGGAAGCTCTGGGGCCAGTTCTTGGGAGGGGAAGTCAGCCCATGAATCCTGCTCTCAGACAGGCAGATGCTCACCTGGATTTGGAGGCTATGTCTAGGTAGTCAATGCAGATGCACTGCGAGCTAATGGGTGGATTGGCGAGGATCCTGCCGAGCGTGGATGTATTTGCTTTGAGTGTGATGGAGGCCGCCTCAACCTTTACATTTGCATCTCAGGAGCCTATCGAGCCCATCTTTGGTAGATACCAACAGATGATGGACACCGCAAGTGATCACGGGGTCCCAGACATGATGGCGCAGGCCATGGCTGACGTGGTAGTAGCCATTGAATGGCAGGCCGAGACCACGTAACACCTGCATTCTGCCATGTTGTCATAGCGTGGTGGCATCAATGCGCTGTGTTCTCTGATGTAGAGTCAAATTTAAGCCACACAAGCACTGACTGCTGCCATCGCGTTAGGATTCCCTTCAGTCCAATGGGGAGGTACCGGTCCCAATGTAGGCTAGCAATCTGCGCTTCACCAGATTTTTCCAGAGGCTGAGGCCTTGTCCTGAGGGAGTGGCAGCCTGCCGACAAGATGGAACCCGATGTCCTCTCTCAGGAGGTCATCATTCCGGCTCCCACCAGTGCCATTCCATCTTTGCACCTGCCGTGGTCTGCACCCCAGCCATCCAAGACTGGTGCCGCCCATTCTCAGGCGGTGCTGTCAGCAGCCGGGCCTTCCAGGCCCAGAACTGGTTCAGGGCATTGTGCTAGGCCAGCTGCCCTGTCTCCCTCAGACATACAGCGGCCCTCAAGTGACCTTTCTGCAGGCACAGAGGACCCATTGAGGAGGAGCAGATGTTAATGGCTGCTGAAAATGGCCGCAATGCTAACAGGGCGAAATTGATCTGAGGGGCTGGGGATTGTTGGCGCAGCACTTATCTTCCATACAACACTGTCCTGGTGGCATCGGTGGAGGCAGCCTATCTGAAGTTCCTGTCCAGGTGCGGTGTTCAAGCTTCACACAGCCTCTGGAAGCTATCGGCTCCCGGGAAATTGCCCAGGAGTTAGCGGAAGCGCTGTCATGGCAGCACCACGCTAGCGTCCCAGGCCGCCGCGCAACCCCCGATGAAGTCATCGGTGCGCCCAGCGACCCCTTAGCATCGTGATTAGCACGGCGGGTGTCAGCGCCAGCCTATTGGGTCACGAAGCAGGCCGACATCCGTTCGCAGGGCGGAAGTTAAAGTGGAGGTCACCAGCGCCCCATACCGCCACCTTGGCGGTTTTGCCGACTCTCCAGTTGGCTCCAATACTTGTACGCTAGCATGGCCCGGGCCGCCATCATGCAGCCCGACATTCCATTTTGAGTGCTGGTATCACACTACCCTGGTGGCCTAGTCGAGGCCATCAGAGGCCTTGCAGTGTGCACAGCGGCCCTCCGCTTTAAGTGAAGAGGAGGGAGGTTGAAATGCGTCAGCTCTACGCAGAGCATCTGCATAGTGCTGCTGATCAAGCCCCGTTAGCACCGTTGGACCCGCCCCTACAGGAAGTGGACCGCTTGAGAGTGTGCTCTACTTCCTCTGAGGGGCAGTAAGGCCAATTCCGAGGCCGCAGCGGGAGTTCTGCGCCGGGCACAGGAAGTACCGCTCAAGCAGGTTACTGCCCTCAATCGGGGCGCATGACAATTTCACCCCCTTAGTGTCGTCTAACCATGGTTCAATACAAGTTTAACATAATAGGGCCGAAATTGCTCTCCGCCCGAATTGGGGTGGTCACACCTCCGTTGGCGATCCGTTACCACCGATATGATTGCTGTGGTAATAAAATCGAAATTTGCTTTTTTTGTCATAAACGGAGCGGAGTCTTAATTCCCGGTGGTAATGGCTGTTTTCAGTGGTGTAGTGTTTGCACTGAAAAATTCCCCTCATCCATTTGATGCAAAACCATCATGCTTACGATGCAGCTGCTCCCTGGGCTTCTTAAAGCGCAGGTTTTGCAGCTGTGTCTTCAGTTCGTCTTGACCTTTCTTTCACAGGATGGCAGCTGCCCTGGAAGGTCAGAATGCTCTTATGCATTCTGGACAACAGGGCACAGAGCCTCTGATGACTTCCAGATTGTGGCTGCTGTCTTGCAGTGTCAGCTGGAGGCTGGTGCTACCCAGCATCTGGCTCTGCTGCAGGCTGATTCCTGGGCTGCGTGCCCATTATCTACTGGAGTGGGTTGGCCAACCTGAATCTCCTCCTTGGGGGACCTCCATTATAACTGACTTCTGTCCCGCTCCAAAAAAATGACAAAGAGCTGAATTTTGCATGATGGATTGCCGCATCCATTGCGACGGCCAAAACACAACAAAAGCGATAGGTGCAACCCGTTTCTGGTGAGGGTGAATTGCGGCCCCTTAAATTCCACAGAGCTGACATAAAAAAAGTTTGGAACTCAAAGTTACAAAAAAAGGTGAAAGTGGGAAAGTTATTTCTCCATTGCAAAGTCTTCTTTAAATAACAGCAGTTGCTGTGGTGATTGTCATCTCTTCCACCTCCAGTTTGGGCCTACCACACATGTATACTTAAGGTAGATTACTCACACTCATGCAACCATAGTTAGGAGGAAAGATACAGCTGAAAATCATCAGCGAGGCCCTCAGGGTAAACTGATTTACAGCAGAGTCAGAAACATTTCTAAGATATGAGATGATGTCAAGAGAAGGGCATGTTATTCAATCAGTGAAATCATTATAGCATCACAGATCGGAATTTTAATCAGGAGGTTGGTTGTGAGAGGGGAGCTAGGAAGTGATTGGGAAACCCGAGAGAACAGATTTCCCACAGGTCCTGCTGAATTTAACAGCAGGGTCTTATTTGCATTTCGAACCTCTGACTTCAGCCTGTAGCCTGCCTACTGGTGAGGCTGGCGGGCTCCAGGCATGCAGACCTGTGACACTAGGCCACAGAGAGGAGGAAGGAAGGGATCGGGTGGGGGCCCACAGCCGGACTCAAGCATCGGGGGGGGGGGGGGGGGGGTGGAGGGAGGGAAGATCAGACTCCAGAGCATCAGAGCATCGGGGAGGGATAGAAAATCAGGGGCCGGACTCGGGGGGTGGAGGAGGGGGTGGCGGGCGGGGAGGGAAGATCGGACTCTGGAGCATCGAAGCATTGGGGAGGTGGGGCGGATGTAGGGAGAGAAGATCGGGTGTCTGATGGGGGGATAGGAGACCTGGAGAGGGGATTGGAGGTCTCTGGGTGGGTGGGGGGGGGGTTGGAATCGGAGGCCTCAGAGCTGTCTACGATCGCAGGGGGTGGGTGAGTCAGGGATACTGGATCCAGGAGGTAAGTGTAAAGGCACTTGCCTCCTGCATCCAGCAGTCTTTGCCTTCAATTACCTGTCAGGTTCCCCAAGGCCTGTGAAACCCGACCAGCCACAGTAAATTTAAAATGGTGGTTAATTCTGAGGCACACCAGCCTCACTATAATATTTAAGTGGAAGATCTGCCTCCTGGGTACCTGTTGGGCTGCCCACCCCCCACCCCCCACCCCCCCCGCAACCCTGTCCCACCTCCGTTAAAACCAGAAGTGGGCAGGTTGGAGGGAGCTTCTGGTCGGCATTCAGTTTTTTAAAACTTTAACCACCCACCCGACCGAACCCACCCATTTTTACAGGTTAAATTTTCCCCATTGTTGCTTAACAATTGTGCTATCAGTTAGATGGGTAGTATTTAGATGAATGATCTGCTTTCAGGCTTTAGAAGGAAATTCAAATCTCTTCAATCTTCTAGCGAACTGCGCAGAATATTATATTTGAAATATTTGTGCAGAAAACCCAGAATAAGAAACAAATATATCCCACTGATAATTCTGACTCTACTAGACCGTAATAAACATTTCTCAGAAGCTTAACTTCCAGAAAGAAAGGCATAGACAGAAAAACAAACTGTAGCTTAATATAATCAATGTAAATACAGTTATGTATTGAAACAATGGAAGAATATAAAAGTAGGAAGACTGGGTCCCAGCCCCCAGCCAGTGCTGAATAACTTTCACATGTATACTTGTGCGGCTATTGTTTTCAATCAAACAATAAAAAATTGTTTGCCTCCAATTGAATTAATCTATGCAACAAAAACATTCACTGTTCGCAGGTAATACTTAATATGATGTGAAAAACATTATACTTAATGTGAAAAATAAATAGCAAGTATTTTTCAATATTTAATTCACATTGGGACTGGAATTCATTGGTTACACCAGCCGACAACGCACCGGAGAGGCGGTACCGTGGCTCTAATGACTAAACACCCGTGATCGGCGATGTCACTGCCTGCTGCAAACTTCAGTTGAGTTTTTGCGGTTGCACAAAGAAGTACCACCTCGCCCTCTACCGCCAGGAAAAATCATAGAAACATAGAAACATAGAAAATAGGTGCAGGAGCAGGCCATTCGGCCCTTCAAGCCTGCACCACCAGTCAATAAGATAGAAACATAGAAACATAGAAAATAGGTGCAGGAATAGGCCATTCGGCCCTTCTAGCCTGCACCGCCATTCAATGAGTTCATGGCTGAACATTCAACTTCAGTACCCCATTCCTGCTTTCTCGCCATACCCCTTGATCCCCCTAGTAGTAAGGACCTCATCTAACTCCTTTTTGAATATATTTAGTGAATTGGCCTCAACAACTTTCTGTGGTAGAGAATTCCACAGGTTCACCACTCTCTGGGTGAAGAAGTTCCTCCGCATCTCGGTCCTAAATGGCTTACCCCTTATCCTTAGACTGTGACCTCTGGTTCTGGACTTCCCCAACATTGGGAACATTCTTCCTGCATCTAACCTGTCTAACCCCGTCAGAATTTTAAATGTTTCTATGAGGTCCCCTCTCATTCTTCTGAACTCCAGTGAATACAAGCCCAGTTGATCCAGTCTTTCTTGATAGGTCAGTCCCGCCATCCCGGGAATCAGTCTGGTGAACCTTCGCTGCACTCCCTCAATAGCAAGAATGTCCTTCCTCAGGTTAGGAGACCAAAACTGTACACAATACTCCAGGTGTGGCCTCACCAATGCCCTGTACAACTGTAGCAACACCTCCCTGCCCCTGTACTCAAATCCCCTCGCTATGAAGGCCAACATGCCATTTGCTTTCTTAACCGCCTGCTGCACCTGCATGCCAACCTTCAATGACTGATGTACCATGACACCCAGGTCTCTTTGCACCTCCCGTTTTCCTAATCTGTCACCATTCAGATAATAGTCTGTCTCTCTGTTTTTACCACCAAAGTGGATAACCTCACATTTATCCACATTATAGTTCATCTGCCATGCATTTGCCCACTCACCTAACCTATCCAAGTCGCTCTGCAGCCTCACAGCATCCTCCTCGCAGCTCACACTGCCACCCAACTTAGTGTCATCCGCAAATTTGGAGATACTACATTTAATCCCCTCATCTAAATCATTAATGTACAGTGTAAACAGCTGGGGCCCCAGCACAGAACCTTGCGGTACCCCACTAGTCACTGCCTGCCATTCTGAAAAGTACCCATTTACTCCTACTCTTTGCTTCCTGTATGACAACCAGTTCTCAATCCATGTCAGTACACTACCCCCAATCCCATGTGCTCTAACTTTGCACATCAATCTCTTGTGTGGGACCTTGTCGAACGCCTTCTGAAAGTCCAAATATACCACATCAATTGGTTCTCCCTTATCCACTCTACTGGAAACATCCTCAAAAAATTCCAGAAGATTTGTCAAGCATGATTTCCCTTTCACAAATCCATGCTGACTTGGACCTATCATGTCACCTCTTTCCAAATGCACTGCTATGACATCCTTAATAATTGATTCCATCATTTTACCCACTACCGATGTCAGGCTGACCGGTCTATAATTCCCTGTTTTCTCTCTCCCTCCTTTTTTAAAAAGTGGGGTTACATTGGCTACCCTCCACTCCATAGGAACTGATCCAGAGTCAATGGAATGTTGGAAAATGACTGTCAACGCATCCACTATTTCCAAGGCCACTTCCTTAAGTACTCTGGGATGCAGTCCATCAGGCCCTGGGGATTTATCGGCCTTCAATCCCATCAATTTCCCCAACACAATTTCCCGGCTAATAAGGATTTCCCTCAGTTCCTCCTCCTTACTAGACCCCCCGACCCCTTTTATAACCGGAAGGTTGTCCGTGTCCTCCTTCGTGATCATGGCTGATCATTCACCTCAGTACTCCTTTCCTGCTTTCTCTCCATACCCCTTGATCCCTTTAGCCGTAAGGGCCATATCTAACTCCCTCTTGAATATATCCAATCAACTGGCATCAACAACACTCTGCGGTAGGGAATTCCACAGTTTAACAACTCTCTGACTGAAGAAGTTTCTCTTCATCTCAGTCCTAAATGGCTTACCCATTATCCTTAGACTGTGTCCTCTGGTTCTGGACTTCCCCAAAATCGGGAACATTTTTCCTGCATCTAACCTGTCTAAACCCGTCAGAATTTTATATGTTTCTATGAGATCCCCTCTCATACTTCTAAACTCCAGTGAATACAGGCCCAGTTGATCCAGTCTCTCCTCATATGTCAGACCTACCATCCCGGGAATCAGTCTGGAGAACCTTCGCTGCACTCCCTCAATAGCAAGAACATCCTTCCTCAGATTTAGGAGACCAAAACTGTGGTGTATGTAGGCACCTTTAGTCCACGAGGCTCCACAAGGCAGGGTATGATACTTAAACTGTGTAGACCTGTAGTCCTTTATTTGCAACTCCTGAGTGAGGACAACAAGCTGTGAGTTCCTTTTTATACTAGGTTACCAGCAGCAACCTAGCTGCTAGTAACTAGGACAACAGTTACTAGACTAGGTCTAGTAACCTAGGTCTCCAGCAGCAACACCCTCTGGTGTACAGGTAAGGTGTGTATAGTATAAGGGTACATTCAGTGTGGCATATCAGTGTTACAGACATCACACAGTAAACAGGCATGCATACACAACAATACTCCCCCCTAAGCACTTTTCATATCCTTATTGTCACGACCAGGGGAGGTGATCAGTGGTGGGCTATGGGAGGTTGTGGTGAGGGTTGTGTGGTTGTCAGGTGTGACCCCTGTGCTTGAGGCTGGCCTCGTACATTTCCCCTCCCTCACACACAGACCAAGTAGGTGTCACTGTTATGGGATCCCTCAGAGGGGGGTTAGCCACGGCAGCAGTGGGTGGTGTGTATAAACTGTGGTGTGGGTAGTTGTGGGGTGGTGGGCAGGTCCACAAGATTGGGTGGGCTCCTTGTCCACCAATTGGGATGAGAGTCAGGTCATCACAGTGTTTGCCAGGGAAGCTGGAGGGGATTGGCCTCATGCTCCTGGTGTTGGCCCTGGTGGCCAGGGGTTGTAGGGCTGGTCTGGTGCAGGTTGCCATTGGTGGTGGCTGGGCTGCCCATTGACCACTGTCCCTGTAGTGGGTCTGCTCCCACTGACTGTGTGTGTGTCCTGCAAGGGGCATCACATTCGTTCCAAAGGTCCACACTACATGGTCAGGTAGCCTGCTGGACCTGGGGGTCTACCACAGGGGGATTCCATTGGCATCAGCATGGTCCCTGTAGGACCCAATGTCCTTTGGCAATGTCCTACCAGTATACATGACACCTTGGCTCTGATCACACATAGTCGAGCCTGCATTATACATTCTAGCATTTACATCACTTTTGGGTATCCTGGTTTCAACAGACATACTTACATTAGGCATTTCACACTCTATATTATTATTGTTCAGCATAACAAACTTGTTCTTAACCTTACTGACACTGCATTCATCTCATTAGTCACATTAGTTAAACCCGCATCACAATTCATTGTTACATTGCATACATTTTCATACTTGCACCCTTTAATCGCATCTTTAGCTTTAAAGTCCATGTACTCAAATAGTTAAAACTTCCCCTTTAAATTTATTTGGTTACTGGTCTCCTTTAAGGGAGCCTTCAAATCCGATTGGCCGCTCGGTGTCACGTGATGCTCCCCCATGCTCACTCGTGGCATGGCAGTGGCCATTTTGATTACAAGTTTTTCTCATCGTGGTGCCGCAGCCATTTCCTGCAGATGGGCTGTGGTAGTCTTTTCTTCCACAGGGCCACTTCGCCTGATGTGTACCCGGTTCATCAAATTCCTGCCCAGCAGCGTGGGACCGTCGCCGGCTAAAATCCAACAAGGGGAATTAGTTCAACACGCCGCCCTGGGAGACCTGGACGTCTACGCTGCCAACGATTTGGATGTTACCTTTGGTGTAGGTGAGCAGCTTTGCCTGGACAGGAGACAGTTTTGGTCGAGTGGCAGGATTCATCCAAATTTTTTCAAAGGTCATTTGGCTCATCACAGACTGGCTCACCTGTGTCGATCTCCATAGAAACTGGGACCCCATCGATGTCTACTTTCATCGTCCACAGAGCAAGCATGAGTTCCATACTCTTCTTCCAAGGATTGAGCAACTTCGCCTTCATCTGTGTCAGAGCCCCAGTGATCAGCCAACTCATCAGAGATGCATATTCATTAATTGCTGCCTGTGCGTCAGTACGCGTGCAACTCCTTGCTGGCGCCGGTGCTGCGAACATCAGGTTATGTGCCTCACTTACCGGCTGGCGGTGAACTCACCACAGAAAACTGCCGTTGAAAACTCACAAATGCGATGCCGTGATGGTATATAAAGGGAATAGCAACCGGGGCACAGAGGTCGCAGTGATTTCTATGTATTCTCCTAGCAGAGTGCGTAGGTGTTGGCGTGCTGCAGCTGCTGAGTAGTTATCTTGAAGACTACTATTTCGGCTCCATTGATGACTTCGGCAACTTGATGGGGGCAGCACTGGCACACCACTTCCTCGCAGACACCATGTTCCTCGCAGACACGCTCTGTGCCACCTCCTTCCATAATCGGTGAAACGTCTGTGGCTGTGCCCTCTGACCGCCCCAATTCCCGTCGCCTCTCCACAGCATCGGGGAGTGCTTCCACGGCGGCGTCGAAGAGCCGGTGTGCATGCTGACAATCTCTCGCCTCTGCCATCTTCGCCCACTCAGTAAGAGTGCGCAGGCAGCGAAGATAATAATGAGGCGGTGCCGCATCATATCATGCCCTCAATTGAATCCAAATGGCAGCAGTATGTCTGTTGTGCAGCTGCAAATGCTGAATACCGCTCTGATCCTACCACCACACTTACCGCCGTTTAGCGCCTCAAGAGTGCCGTGTAACACCTGATTTACCGCTCCAATCCCCTCTTCAGGCGGTAAAACTGCATTTTGCAGTTGACGGTGGTAATTACTGCTCGGCAGTAAAATCGCCGACCAGGCGGTGTCACCGCCTTTAAATGGGCGATATCGAATTTCCATCCCGTTGAATTTTAAGATCCACCCTGTTGTAAAACATGATAGCTCGATTAATTCAATTGCTTTGGCCACTCGGGATGTGGGAGGGTTTGGAACTCTGGGTGGATATTGTGCATACTTTTCACCTCTAAACTTGACTATTCTGATGTGCTTCTGGCTGGGCTCTCATCTTCCACCATCCAAAACTCTGCTGCCCATATCCAAACTCACACCAAGCCCCATTCACCAATCACCCCTGTGCTCCTTGACCTTCATTGGCTCCTGCTCCGGTACGCCTTGATTTTAAAATTTGGCCCAGAAATTCCGGCCTACCCTGGTCCGTACAGAGTTTCTACGGACCCGGGAAGGCATCGCAAAAGCCGGTTTTCAGCGCAGAATGAGCATGTGCTGAAAACTGGCTTTTCTGATCTGTCAAGCTCCAGTTTGCATATCGGGAGAGAGAATATTTGCAAGGGCAAGATTGCGGTATTTACCCAGATCTTCCCCAGTAAATGTCCTCAAAACTCTTGCGCCTGATAAAAGCAGGTGCATAGCCTACTTTTACAGGCATAAGAGTTTTAAAACACACTTAAAACATAAAAAATAAAATTAAAAATACACATTTTATTTTTAAAAACCTGCCCACTATGTTAAATTTATTTTAAAACATAATTTAAAAACTTTTTAAAAACTCAGAAAAAACATTTTTCTCTAAGATATTTATTAACTTTAATTTCAATTAATTTTAATTATGTAAGGTGTGTTTTTTCTTTTTTCTTTGGTGTTATTGTGTTTGGGTTTTATTTTCTCCATTAATAGTAATGAGAACTCATAGATACGGAGTTCCCATTGCTTTAATTGAGAATACTTTACCTGATTGGTTGAGCAGTCACATGTGACTGCACCTTCTGCGTGGGAACCTGAAGGGCGGGAACACGCTTCGCAGCGCGGGAAGAGAAGGCCTCCCCACCGGAATCCGGGGTGCCTCCGGGATCACCAGGTAATTTCATTAAATTCTCCGGTCAGAGGCAATTGCCCGTGGGAAGCCTCCAACCAGAATTTCAGGGCTGGTCATCTTTGTCTTCAAATCCTTTCATGGCCTCACCCCTCTCTATCTCTGTAACCTCCTCCAGCCCTACAACCATCCAAGAACTCTGCGCTCCTCCAATTCTGGCCTCTGCATTCCCAATTTTAATCACTCCACCATTGGCAGCTGTGCTATCAGCTGCCTGCGCTCCAGACTCTGGAATTCCCTCCGTAAGTCTCTCCGCTTCACTACCTCTCTCTCCTTATTTAAGACGCTCCTGAAAACCTAACTCTTTGACCAAGCTTTTGGTCACCTATCGTAATATTTCCTGGCTCAGTGTCAAATTTTATTTGTTACACTCCTTTAAAGCATCTTGGGATGTTTTACTATGTTCGAGGTGCTATATAAATGCAAATCATTGTTGTTGTTGGATCTGCATCTATTTTGCTCAAACCGACTTCAAGGTGCAGCAGCACTCGGAGGCAAGCAGTTATTGACAAACGATGAGAGCTTCATTAAAATATTAAAATACTTCAATAGATTAAAGTTTTACATGCGTAAATTCCTGGCATTCAGTCTAACCATATACACCAGATGTTCAGTCTACCCATATACAACAGATATTCAGTCTACCATATACACTAAACATTCAATCTACCCATATACAACAGACGTTCAGTCTACCCATATACAAAAGACAGTTAGTCTAACCATATACAACAGACATCAGTCTACCCATATACACCAGATGGTCAGTCTACCCATATACAACAGACATTCAGTCTACCCATATACACTGGACGTTCAGTCTACGCATATACAACCGACATTCAGTCTACCCATATACAACAGATATTTAATCTACCCATATACAACAAGCATTTCAGCTGACAGGCAAGAAGATTCTATACAATTGCGTTCTGTTCATCATCCAGTGCCCGACACATCCCGCCCACCTTACGAGCTAAACTCTTTAGGATGAATATCCCTGATCTGGTGCTTGTGAGTGTAAAAGTTTTGGATACTTTCAGATGCTGGGCCTATCTGGGGCACTTGCCACTGGCAGTTTCCAGGGACACACCTGGAGAAGGAAAAGAGGAACAAAGAGTACAACTCTGTTATCATGACAGCCTTTGAACTATAACTTACAGCATAATGATTCACATGGTATTGTGCTTCACTATATACTTTGAGGGAAGTAAGTGAGTGAGTGAATAGGAGGAGCAAGTGAATAGGAGGATTGAGAAGGAGGAGCTGACAAAAGTAAGTCATACCTGGGAAGAGCCTTTTGACTTTGCCATTAGCTAATCCCTTTAAGCCCTCTTGCCGAATGATCGAAAGGCCCTCAACATCAAGGTATTGTAGTTGGGAGCTCTCCTCCCATTTTGGTTTGTTTCCCCTGTTATGTGGAGCTTTCTCCTGAAAATACAGAAGCAGAGGTGAGATCAAAGTGTCAGCCGGATCAACGGTCATACCCAAGTCTGGGCCACCCATAGTGGATGTAGTTACAGGAGCATACAGCTGAAAGCTGCTGGTGAAAAGCATACTCTCTGCATAATGATCATTCAGAGTAATCCTTTAAGGTACTATAAGGTGCTGCCAAAATCAGAGTGAAAGAGAAGGTAGTTGAGATACTAGATGGGATAAAAATTAATAAAGAGGAGGTGCTACAAAGGCTGGCTATATTAAAGTAGGTACGTCACCAGGACCAGATGGGATGCATCCTAGGACGCTGAGGGAAGTAAAGCTGGAAATTGTAGAGGTATTGGCCATAATCTTCCAATTCCCCTTAGATACTTGTGCATGAAACACAAAAAGTTAGTATGCAGGTGCAGCAATAATCAGGAAGGCAAATGGAATGTTGGCCTTTATTGCAAGGGGGATAGAGTATAAAAGCAGAGAAGTCCTGCTACAACTGTACAGGGTATTGGTGAGGCCACACCTGGAGTACTGCGAAAAGTTTTGGTCTCTGTATTTAAGAAAGGATATACTTGCATTGGAGGCTGTTCAGAGAAGGTTCACTAGGTTGATTCCGGAGATGAAGGAATTGACTTATGAGGATAGGTTGAGTAGGTTGGACCTATACACATTGGAGTTCAGAAGAATGAGGTGATCTTATTGAAACATAAGATAATGAGGGGGCTCGACAAGGTGGATGCAGAGAGGATATTTCCACTCATAGGGGAAACTAAAACTAGCGGACATAGTCTCAGAATAAGGGGCCGCCCATTTAAAACTGAGATGAGGAGAAATTTCTTCTCTCAGAGGCTTGTTATTTTTGGAATTCTCTGCTCCAGAGAGCTGTGGAGGCTGGGTCATTGAATATATTTAAGGTGCAGCTCGACAGATTTTTGAGCAAGAAGGAAGTAAGGGTTAGGGGGAGCGGGCAGGGAAGTGGAGCTGAGTCGATGATCAGATCAGCCATGATCTTATTGAATGGCGGAGCCGACTCGAGGGGCCAAATGGCCTACTCCTGCTCCTACTTCTTATGTTCTTATACAGGGATGGTGCCAGACGACTGGAGAATTGCAAATGTCACACCCTTGTTCCAAAAAGGATGTAAGGATAAACATGGCAACTTCTGGCCAATCAGTTTAACCTCGGTAATGGGAAAGCTTTTAGAAACAATAATCAGGGACAAAATTAGCAGTCACTTAGAAAAGTGTGGATGAATTAAGGAAAGCCAGCACAGATTGATTAAAGGCAAATCGTGTTTAACTAACTTGATTGAGTTTTTTGCTGGGGTAACAGAGAGGGTTGATGAGGGAAATGCAATTTATGTGATGTACATGGACTTCCAAAAGGCGCAGAAAAGATTTACAAAAATGATTCCAGAGATGAGGGACTTCAGTTACTTGGATAGATTGGAGAATCTGGGGTTGTTATCCTTAGAGCAGAGAAGGTTGAGAGGAGATTTGATAGATGTGTTCAAAATCATGGGGGTCTAGACAGAGTTGATAGAGAGAAATTGTTCCCATTGGCAGAAGGGTCGAGAACTATAGGACACAGATTTAAGGTGATTGGCAGAAGAACCAAAGGTGACATGAGGAAAATTTTTTTTACACAGCGAATGTTTAGGATCTGGAATGCAAGCCTGTAAGGGTGGTGGAGGCAGATTCAATCTTAGCTTTCAAAAGAGAATTGGAGAAGTACCTGAAGGAAACATAATTGCAGAGCTACGGGGAAAGGATGGGGGAGCGGGACTAGCTGAAGTGCTCTTGCAGAGAGCCAGCACAGGTCGATGGGTCAAATGGCCTCCTTCTGTGTTGCAATCATTCTATGATTCTATGATTCTAAGCTATAAGGGGAAAGAAACATGCATACTTTGGTCAGCTAATTTATATTAGGTTCTGGTGAGTAGTTCTATCTTGGCTGACCTGGCGAGGTCTTTAAAATGATTGCACACTTGCTGCCATGTCTTCTGAGTATTGGATTGAGGGTTTAGATGAAGCACTATCTTCTCCCATGGACTCTTGAACCGTTCATTTGTGCAGAGGGTTTCAAGAATGCTAAACATTGTCACTCTGTCGCACTTCAATTAATGGAATTACAGTTGCAACATCAGAAATCTCTGGTGCTCTGGATTCTCCAACATTTCTGGCTGCCATTAATTTTCTGTTAAAATTTAACAGTTTTCAAATCTTTCCTGCATAATTAACCTACCCTTTAAGATGGTGGTGCAGAACTTGAAATCCTGCTGCAGCATCAGATTTCCCACTCTCCAAACGGTGAGCTCCCAATCACAGGCATTCTTGCTGGAAGCTTGCTGGCACTCTTACAATTAGATTGACCCCAAAAGCTTCTTCCAATTGGGTGGGTGCATATCTTACCCTACTCATCCCACTCCAGGTTCACACACAGACCCAAAAATTATCTCTTATATATGTTAATATATTTTATTATAATCTTTGCCTGTGAATAAAAAAGTACCACTGAAAATGTAGACATTAGATTTATTCCAGACCGAGACCAATAGATTTTTGGATATTAAGGGAATCAAGAAATATGGGGACAGTGCAGGAAAGTGGAGTTGAGATAGATCAGGTTATGCACTTTGGCAGAAAAAATCGAAGAGCAAGTTATTATTTAAATGGAGAACAATTGCAAAGTGCTGCAGTACAGCAGGACCTGGGGGTCCTAGTGCACGAAACACAAAAGGTTAGTTTGCAGGAACAGTAAGTGATCAGGAAGGCCAATGGAATCTTGGCCTTTATTGCAAAGGGGATGGAATATAAAAGCATGGAAGTCTTGCTGCAGTTATACAGGGTATTGGCCACACCTGGAATACTGCGTACAGTTTTGGTTGTCATATTTAAGAAAGGATATATTTGCTTTGGAGGTAGTTCAGAGAAGGTTCACCAGGTTGATTCCGGAGATGGGGGGGTTGACTTATGAGGAAAGGTTGAGTAGGTTGGGCCTCTACTCATTGGAATTCAGAAGAATGAGAACTGATCTTATTGAAACGTATAGGATTAGAGGAGGCTTGACAAGGTGAATGCAGAGAGGATGTTTCCACTGAGAAGGGAAACTAGAACTAGGAGACATAATCTTAGAATAAGGGGCCGCCCATTTAAAACTGAGATGAGGAGGAATTTCTTCTCTCAGAGGGTTGTAATCCGTGGAATTTGCTGCCTCAGAGAGCTGTGGAAGCTGGGCCATTAAATAAATTTAAGACAGAGATAGACAGTTTCTTAACCGATAAGGGGAAAAGGGGTTATGGGGAGCGGGCAGGGAAGTGAACCTGAATCCATGATCGGATCAGCCATAATCGTATTAAATGGCGGAGCAGGCTCGAGGGGCCGTATGGCTTACTCCTGCTCCTATTTCTTATGTTATGTTCTTATCAGCCATGATCTCATTGAATGGCGGAGCCGGCTCGAGGGGCCCAATGACCTACTCCTGCTCCTATTTCTTATGTTCTTATTAAATGGTCTGTAACTAGCAATCACCCTGTCATATTATCCTATTATCTTATGACCATAAAATTCATCATGTTCACAGCATAAGGCAATTTGCATAGGCAGATGAAATTCATTATAAACCAAAATGTGCATATTTATTCTGGCTGACAGTTCACCTGTCACAATGTTATTATACATTAGAGACCATTTGGGCTGTTCACCACACTTACCTGTTGAAAATGTTTGGCGCGAATATTTATACCATCAAATCCTAAAAATAAGACTAAATGTGATAGATTTACTTACAAGTTTAAGCATTTATTTTCAGTAACTGTTGTCTGAATTCCTGCTAAAATATTTCTTGGATGATGGCTCCATGAGGCCTGCTTTTGGCTACCTCACATGAAATAGGCAATGCAAAGCAGGGAGCTAAAGTTTACAAGAGAATCTACTATACCTACACCCAGGCTTCTGAATGAAGATCTATCAACCAATCAAATTCAAATCTAGAATGGTATAGAACGCTTACAATCCATGTTAATGAACAACCTGACACACGTCATCTGCTTTACCCAAGATTGTGCTTTAATCAGTGCATACTCTGACTTGTCTGCAGAACAAAGGTCTGGTTAACTGACTAAATATCAAATCAAACCAGACCGTTGTTCTGTAGACAAGTCAGAGTATGCACTGATTAAAGCACAATCTTGGGTAAAGCAGATGATGTGTGTCAGGTTGTTCAAAATCATAAGGGATTAGATAGAATAGATCGAGAGAAACAGTTTCCCTAGACGGAAAGGTCGAGAACACTGATTTAAGGTGATTGGCAGAAGAACCAAAGGCGACATGAGGAAAAACAGTTTTACACTGTTAGGAATGGTTAGGATCTGGAATGCACTGCCTGAAAGAGTGGTGGAGGTAGACTCAATCATGGTTTTCAAGAGGGAATTGTATAAGTACCTGAAGGGGAAAAAAAACTGCAGGGCTATGGGGAAAGAGACTATTTGAGATGCTCTTGCAGAGAGCTGGCACAAGTTCAACGGACCGAATGGCCTCCTTCTGTGCTGTAACCATTCTCTGAGTGTCAGCTGTGGCTCAGTGGGTAGTACACTCGCCTCTGAGTCAGAAGGTTGTGGGATTAAGTCTCACTCCAGGAACTTGAGCACATAATCTTGGCTGACACTCCAGTGCAGTGCTGAGGGAGTGCAGCAGTGTCAGAGGTGCCATCTGTTGGATGAGACTGTTAAACCGAGGCCCCAAATGCCCTCTCAGATCCAATGGCACTATTTCAAAGAAGAGCAAGGGAGTTATCCCTCGTGTCTTGGCCAATATTTATCCCTTAATCAACATAACAAAGACAGGTTATCTAGTCATTATCACATTGCTGTTTGTGGGAGCTTGCTGTGCACAAATTGTCTGCCACGTTCCTCACATTACAACAGTGACTACACTGCAAAAGTACTTCATTGACTGTAAAGTGCTTTGAAATGTCCAGTGGTCATGAAAGGCGCTATATAAATGCAACTCTTTCTTTCTTTATGATTCTAAGCAAGCTTGCCTGTTTTCCCACAGATATCCTGACTCTGGTCTCATAGAATAGTAAGGAGAGAAAGCTTTGATCTTAGCTCTAGTTCTTTAAAAAAATATATCTTATAATTAAAGCCACAGGGCTCGAAATTCTTGAGAGCCCAGGAATGGGCGATATCATTAGGAAAGTTTGAGAATTAGAGTCAGGCGCTAATACTTTGGACTGCACACAAAATTCATTCTCACTACTCAAAGAAATAATTGTAGCGTTAATTCAAGTCTTAAAGGCCTAGCTCATTGGCATTACACTTAAAGGGTGAACCAATATCGGGTGCAGAGTCATCGCAACTCATCATTGCCACAGGCTTTTTTCACTTCTTAAAGGGGAGATTTATTGGTGTTGCAGCATCTCATTCTCAGCATTGGTGGCTGTGCAGCTACTTCAGCAAGCAGGTACAGGCCAGGTCCAAGGAACCAGAGCACTGAACCAGGTATGCTCATGGCAGGTCCACGCCCCCAGAGAGAGAGCCCACAGATTCACCGATGAAGCAATGGAAGCATTGGTTTTCACTGTGGAGAGATAGAGGGCACTGCTCTACCCGGCAAGTGGCAGAACGCCCTCACAAGTCTTCCGTGCCATGTGGAGGGAGGTAGTGCCAGACATCTCGGGCAGCACTGTGGCCCCCAGGACCTACATGCTGTGCAGGGTGAAATTTAATGACCTCATTTGGGCGGTCAGGGTGACTGAATGCTTCCACAAATGCTACATACCGCCATCTGTACCACAATCTCCACACACCACCCAAAGCATCACACCCCCAGCACTCACCCACCAACAATCTCTAGCTACCAACATTCACACCCACATCTCACATCTTGCACACGTTGACAGCTATTCAACTATGGCATCCAAACACATTGCTCCACACTTACTCAGAGATTTGGAGATAGGTGCAATGACAAGGGTGCCCGAGAGCCCCTTGGCAATGATAAGGAGCGTGGAATAGTCCACCTCCAACATTGAACAGAGTTCTACGCACAACGTGGAGCCTATTTCCAGTCTACAAAGGATGATAGACTCCCAGAGGAACCGTGGTGACCCAAACCTGATGCCGCGTGTGATGGGCGATCTGCCAGCACCACAATGGCTAGGTGTTGTAATGCAGTCTATGCTTGGTGGTATCCAATATCAGACTGCTCTCATGCAGTCTCAGCTTAATGCCATGCAAGCTCTGACTGCCGCCATCATGGGTGGGTTTACCACCGTTGACTGGGGCTTTCACGGTGTCACAGCAAGCCAGCAATCTATACTCCAACAGATTGCTAGGAATGCTGAAGTGCTGCCCCGGGGAGTGGTAATGGACCAGTGGATCAGGAAGCTGCTGTCCTCTCTCAGGATGACAGCATTTCTGGTCCCACCACTGCCACTCCACCATTGCCCTTGTCATCCAGCCAGCCTAGACTGCTGCCGCTCATGCTGTGGTGGTACAGTCTACAGCCGGGCCTACCCGGCCAGAGCTGGTTGAGGGCATCTGAAGCCTTCCACGCGGACATTCAGATGCTTTCCACCAGCCCTCCTGCAGCCACTGGGCCAATACTTCGTAGAGCACTAGAGTAGGCAAAGGCACAGTAACAAGAAGCACTCAGGGAGTGCACAAGGGTGAATCCCTGGTGGCAAGGGCTAGGCCCTCATGATGGTCAAGTTAAGGAACATGCAGCGGACCATCAAAAATTGGGATACCCGCTCAACCGAGTACTGAAGGGCTCCTCCCGAGCAGTCAAAGCAGTGGAACCATTGCTTCAACAGGCCAATGTTCATGGTGTCAGCATGTTTCTCATGGTAACTAGTTGGGTGTCACAGGGATCATTGCTGGAGCCTCAACTATTTACAATATATATTAATGACTTGGATGAAGGGACCGAGTGTAATGCAGCCAAATTTGCTGATGATACAAAGATAGGTGGGAGAGCAAGTTGTGAGGAGACGGTAAATAATCTACAAAGGGATATAGATAGGCTCAGTGAGTGGCCAAAGTTTGGCAGATGGAGTATAATGTGAGAAAATCTGAAGTTATCCACTTTTGTCAGAAAATTAAAAAAGAAAATTGCTATTTAAATGGGGAGAAATTACAAAATGCTGCAGTACAGAGGGATCTGGGGGTTCTTGTACATGAAACATAAAATGTTAGCATGCGGGAACAGCAAGTAATCAGGAAGCCAAATGGAATGTTGGCCTTTATTGCAAGTGGCATGGAGTATAAAAGCAGGGAAGTCCTGCTCCAACTGTACAGGGCGTTGGTAAGACCACACCTGGAGTACTGTGTACAGTTTTGGTCTCCTTATTTAAGGAAGCATATACTTCCATTGGAGGCAGTTCAGAGAAGGTTCATGAGGTTGATTCCTGAGATGAAGGGGTTGTCATATAAAGAAAGGTTGAGCAGGTTGGGCCTATACTCATTGGAATTTAAAAGAATGAGAGGTGATCTTATTGAAACATATAAGATAATGAGGGGGCTTGACAGGGTAGATGCGGAGAGGATGTTTTCCCTCATGAGCGAATCTAGCACTAGGGGGCATAGTTTCAGAATAAGGGGTCGCCCATTTAACACAGAAATGAGGAGGAATTTCTTCTCTTAGAGGGTCGCGAATCTTTGGAATTCTCTATCCCAGTGAGCTGTGGAGGCTAGGTCATTGAATATATTTAAGGTGGAGATAGACAGATTTTTGAATGATAAGGAAGTCAAGGGTTATAGAGAGTGGGCAGGGAAGTGGAGTTGAGGCCAGGATCAGATCAGCCATGATCTTATTGAATGGCGGAGCAGGCTCGAGTGGCCATATGGTCCATATTTCTATTTCTTATGTCTTATGTTCTTAAGTAAACATGGAGAAAAGAACTGAATTCTAGAGATTAGGTGAGAGTGACTGGCCTTGACATCAAGACAGCATTTGATCGAGTGTGGCATCAAGGAGCCCCAGTAAAATTGAAGTCAATGGGGAAATGGGGGAAAATTCTCCACCGTCTACAGTCATATCTAGCACAAAGGATGATGGTTGTGGTGGTTGGAGGCCAATCATCCCAACCCCAGGACAGCGCTGCAGGAGTTCCTCAAGGCAGTGCCCTAGGCAAAAACATCTTTAGCTGCTTCATCAATGACCTTGCCTCCATCATAAGTTCAGAAGTGGGGATGTTCGCTGATGACAGTATTCAGTTCCATTCACACCTCCTCAGATAATGAAGCACTCTGTGCCCACATGCAGAAAAGCTTGTCAACATTAAGACTTGGGCTGATAATTGGCAAATAACATTTGCACCACACAAGTGCCAGGTAATGGCCATCTCCAACAAGAGAAAATCTAGCCACCTCTCCTTGACAGTCAACAGCATTACCATTGCTGACACTCCCACCATCAACATCCTGAGGGTCACCATTGACCAGAAACTTAACTGGACCAGCCACATAAATACTGTGGCTACAAGAGCAGGTCAAAGGCTGGGTATTCTGTCGTGAGTGTCTCACCTCCTGCCACCTCAAAAGCCTTTCCACCATCTACAAGGCACAAGTCAGGAGTGTGACGGAATATTCTCCACTTGCCTGGATGAATGCAGCTCCAAAAACACTCAAGAAGTTCAACACCATCCAGGAGAAAACAGCCTGCTTGTTTGGCATCCCATCCACCACCTTAAACATTCACTCCCTCTAACACCAGCGCACTATGGCTGCAGTGTGTACCATCTACAAGATAAACTGCAGCAACTCACCAAGGCTTCTTTGACAGCACCGCCCAAGCCCGTGACCTCTACCACCTAGAAGGACAAGGACAGCAGGCGCAAGAGAACACCACCACCTCCATGTTCCCCTCCGTCATACCATACTGACTTGGAAATATATCGGCGTCCCTTCATCATCATTGGGTCAAAATCCTGGAACTCCCTCCCTAACAGCACTGTGGGAGTACCTTTACCACATGGAATGCAGTGGTTCAAGAAGGCAGCTCACCACCACCTTCTCAAGGGCAATCAATATTGGGCAACAACTTCTGGTCTTGCCAGCAAGGCCCATAATCCCATGAATGAATAGAAAATGATTGTGATTGTGATATCTTCACAGAACACAGCACACACAGCTCCTAACATGGCAGGCAGCTCTCTCGGAAGTCTCTGGAATCTGTCTGGTTCTGATTATTATTAACTATGCAGTTGCAGTACACAATACGTCAACATCCACAGTGTGGAGCTACAAATATTACAAGCTTACAGACATTACACTTCTCCTCCTTAATGAAGAAGTTATTACAACAAACATCATACATAACTTTCATGTTTATACATAACACAGGATATAAACATATTTTTTTTTCCATATTTACAAATTTTACTTTATCACTTGTTTTCTGTTTCGAAGAGGATACCTTCACTCTCGAACAGAACCTTCCAAACATGGTGTCGAACCTAAACTCATTCGAGGCTCATCCTGAGGAACTTTTTCCTCCACGGAATTTCCTTGATTTTCATTTGAACTCACTCTAACTTCAGGCTCTTTGTTTTCCTGACTCGGACTCAGACTTTCATTCTGATTCTCTCCTGGATTTGTTTCCAGTACATTGGATTTAGGATTTGCTACTGGTGTACCAAAACTATCTGATTAGTCAGAAATAATTGAATCATTCCCACCTTCAACTCCTTCCATGTCTGTTGGTAAAATATGATCAATATAAACAAACCTAACCTGTCCATTATCAAACATCTTTACCAACTATGTGCGAGGACCACATATCTTCACCACTCTTCTTGGTAACCACTTTAACTATTTATAGTGAAGGTTCTTCACTCTCACCTTCTGGTTTAACTTCACACTTCTCTCTTTTACTCTACCTCTATCATGATTCTCTTTCGGTCTTAATTGTATCTGTGCCAAATTTGGTTTTAGCAACGAGAATCTGGTTCGTGGCTGTCGTTTGAGAAACAACTCTGCTGGAGTTCTATCTGTAGCTTTATGAGGAGTATTTCGATATGTAATCAAAAAATTAGCCAATTTGTGATCCAATGACAACTGTCGTTTCCTTGGATTTGGACCTAACATTTGTTTTATGAGGGCACGTTTTACAATTTGTACAGTGCGCTCTGCTACACCATTCGAAGCAGGATGTTATGGTGGAACCTTGGTATGTTTCAAACCATTTTTGCTCGTGAATTGTGCAAATTCTTCTGAACGAAATTGTGGTCCATTATCCGAAACAATTTCTTCAGGGAAGCCAAATGAAGAAAATAATTTTCGTAAAATGTCCAACGTTTTACTTGTTGTTATTTTCCACATTGGAAACACCTCAACCCACTTCGAATGGCTATCAATCACAATGAACAATTGTTGTCCTTCTAACTCAACAAAATCAATATGTAGCCTTTGCCACACCCTGGGAGGCCATTTCCATGGCTGTAATGGTACTGGTGGTGGTTGCTTGCTTACATAGAAACATAGAAAATAGGTGCAGGAGTAGGCCATTCGGCCCTTCTAGCCTGCACCGCCATTCAATGAGTTCATGGCTGAACATTCAACTTCAGTACCCCATTCCTGCTTTCTCGCCATACCCCTTGATCCCCCTAGCAGTAAGGACCTCATCTAACTCCTTTTTGAATATATTTAGTGAATTGGCCTCAACAACTTTCTGTGGTAGAGAATTCCACAGGTTCACCACTCTCTGGGTGAAGAAGTTCCTCCGCATCTCGGTCCTAAATGGCTTACCCCTTATCCTTAGACTGTGACCCCTGGTTCTGGACTTCCCCAACATTGGGAACATTCTTCCTGCATCTAACCTGTCTAACCCCGTCAGAATTTTATATGTTTCTATGAGGTCCCCTCTCATTCTTCTGAACTCCAGTGAATACAAGCCCAGTTGATCCAGTCTTTCTTGATAGGTCAGTCCCGCCATCCCGGGAATCAGTCTGGTGAACCTTCGCTGCACTCCCTCAATAGCAAGAATGTCCTTCCTCAGGTTAGGAGACCAAAACTGTACACAATACTCCAGGTGTGGCCTCACCAATGCCCTGTACAACTGTAGCAACACCTCCCTGCCCCTGTACTCAAATCCCCTTGCTATGAAGGCCAACATGCCATTTGCTTTCTTAACCGCCTGCTGCACCTGCATGCCAACCTTCAATGACTGATGTACCATGACACCCAGGTCTCTTTGCACCTCCCCTTTTCCTAATCTGTCACCATTCAGATAATAGTCTGTCTCTCTGTTTTTACCACCAAAGTGGATAACCTCACATTTATCCACATTATACTTCATCTGCCATGCATTTGCCCACTCACCTAACCTATCCAAGTCGCTCTGCAGCCTCACAGCATCCTCCTCGCAGCTCACACTGCCACCCAACTTAGTGTCATCCGCAAATTTGGAGATACTACATTTAATCCCCTCATCTAAATCATTAATGTACAGTGTAAACAGCTGGGGCCCCAGCACAGAACCTTGCGGTACCCCACTAGTCACTGCCTGCCATTCTGAAAAGTACCCATTTACTCCTACTCTTTGCTTCCTGTCTGACAACCAGTTCTCAATCCATGTCAGTACACTACCCCCAATCCCATGTGCTCTAACTTTGCACATCAATCTCTTGTGTGGGACCTTGTCGAACGCCTTCTGAAAGTCCAAATATACCACATCAACTGGTTCTCCCTTATCCACTCTACTGGAAACATCCTCAAAAAATTCCAGAAGATTTGTCAAGCATGATTTCCCTTTCACAAATCCATGCTGACTTGGACCTATCATGTCACCTCTTTCCAAATGCACTGCTATGACATCCTTAATAATTGATTCCATCATTTTACCCACTACCGATGTCAGGCTGACCGGTCTATAATTCCCTGTTTTCTCTCTCCCTCCTTTTTTAAAAAGTGGGGTTACATTGGCTACCCTCCACTCCATAGGAACTGATCCAGAGTCAATGGAATGTTGGAAAATGACTGTCAACGCATCCACTATTTCCAAGGCCACCTCCTTAAGTACTCTGGGATGCAGTCCATCAGGCCCTGGGGATTTATCGGCCTTCAATCCCATCAATTTCCCCAACACAATTTCCCGGCTAATAAGGATTTCCCTCAGTTCCTCCTCCTTACTAGACGCCCCGACCCCTTTTATAACCGGAAGGTTGTTCGTGTCCTCCTTCGTGAATACCGAACCAAAGTACTTGTTCAATTGGTCCGCCATTTCTTTGTTCCCCGTTATGACTTCCCCTGATTCTGACTGCAGGGGACCTACATTTGTCTTTACTAACCTTTTTCTCTTTACATATCTATAGAAACTTTTGCAATCCGTCTTAATGTTCCCTGCAAGCTTCTTCTCATACTCCATTTTCCCTGCCCTAATCAAACCCTTTGTCCTCCTCTGCTGAGTTCTAAATTTCTCCCAGTCCCCAGGTTCGCTGCTATTTCTGGCCAATTTGTATGCCACTTCCTTGGCTTTAATACTATCCCTGATTTCCCTTGATAGCCACGGTTGAGCCACCTTCCCTTTTTTATTTCTTTGCCAGACAGGAATGTACAATTGTTGTAGTTCATCCATGCGGTCTCTAAATGTCTGCCATTGCCCATCCACAGTCAACCCCTTAAGTATCATTCGCCAATCCATCTCAGCCAATTCACGCCTCATACCTTCAAAGTTAGCCTCCTTTAAGTTCTGGACCATGGTCTCTGAATTAACTGTTTCATTCTCCATCCTAATGCAGAATTCCACCATATTATGGTCACTCTTCCCCAAGGGGCCTCGCACAACGAGATTGCTAATTAATCCTTTCTCATTACATAACACCCAGTCTAAGATGGCCTCCCCCCTAGTTGGTTCCTCGACATATTGGTCTAAAAAACCATCCCTTATGCACTCCAGAAAATCCTCCTCCACCGTATTGCTTCCAGTTTGGTTAGCCCAATCTATGTGCATATTAAAGTCACCCATTATAACTGCTGCACCTTTATTGCACGCACCCCTAATTTCCTGTTTGATGCCCTCCCCAACATCACTACTACTGTTTG
The DNA here is from genome assembly GCF_044704955.1 of Pristiophorus japonicus. Classification (NCBI taxonomy): domain Eukaryota; kingdom Metazoa; phylum Chordata; class Chondrichthyes; family Pristiophoridae; genus Pristiophorus; species Pristiophorus japonicus. The sequence goes on along the minus strand of NC_091978.1, from coordinate 96,365,188 downwards.
GAGGTCTGTACACAACTCCCACTAACGTTTTTTGCCCTTTGGTGTTCTGCAGCTCTACCCATATAGATTCCACATCATCCAAGCTAATGTCCTTCCTAACTATTGCCTTAATCTCCTCCTTAACCAGCAATGCTACCCCACCTCCTTTTCCTTTTATTCTATCCTTCCTGAATGTTGAATACCCCTGGATGTTGAGTTCCCAGCCTGATCATCCTGGAGCCACGTCTCCGTAATCCCAATCACATCATATTTGTTAACATCTATTTGCACAGTTAATTCATCCACCTTATTGCGGATACTCCTTGCATTAAGACACAAAGCCTTTAGGCTTGTTTTTTTAACACCCTCTGTCCTTTTAGAATTTTGCTGTACAATGGCCCTTTTTGTTCTTTGCCTTGGGTTTCTCTGCCCTCCACTTTTCCTCATCTCCTTTCTGTCTTTTGTTTTTGCCTCCTTTTTGTTTCCCTCTATCTCCCTGCATTGGTTCCCATCCCCCTGCCATATTAGTTTAACTCCTCCCCAACAGCACTAGCAAACACTCCCCCGAGGACATTGGTTCCGATTCTGCCCAGGTGCAGACCGTCCGGATTGTACTGGTCCCACCTCCCCCAGAACCGGTTCCAATGCCCCAGGAATTTGAATCCCTCCCTGCTGCACCATTGCTCAAGCCACGTATTCATCTGAGCTATCCTGCGATTCCTACTCTGACTAGCACGTGGCACTGGTAGCAATCCCGAGATTACTACTTTTGAGGTCCTACTTTTTAATTTAGCTCCTAGCTCCTTAAATTCATTTCGTAGGAACTCATCCCTTTTTTTACCTATGTCATTGGTACCAACGTGCACCACGACAACTGGCTGTTCTCCCTCCCTTTTTAGAATGTCCTCCACCCGCTCCGAGACATCCTTGACCCTTGCACCAGGGAGGCAACATACCATCCTGGAGTCTCGGTTGCGGCCGCAGAAACGCCTATCTATTCCCCTTACAATTGAATCCCCTATCACTATCGCTCTTCCACTCTTTTTCCTGCCCTCCTGTGCAACAGAGCCAGCCACGGTGCCATGAACTTGGCTGCTGCTGCCCTCCCCTGATGAGTCATCCCCCTCAACAGTACTCAAAGCGGTGTATCTGTTTTGCAGGGGGATGACCACAGGGGACCACTGCACTACCTTCCTTGCACTACTCTTCCTGCTGGTCTTCCATTCCCTCGCTGGCTGTGGACCCTTCTCCTGCAGTAAGACCAACTCGCTACACGTGATACTCACGTCATTCTCAGCATCGTGGATGCTCCAGAGTGAATCCACCTTCAGCTCCAACTCCGCAACGCGGACCGTCAGTAGCCGGAGGTGGACACACTTCCCGCACATGTAGTCGTCAGGGACACTGGTGTTGTCCCCGTGTTCCCACATGGTACAGGAGGAGCATATCACGTGACCGAGCTGTCCTGCCATGACTTAACCCTTAGATACACTTAAATTGCCGACAACAATGTTAAAAGTTACTGACTAATAAAGAAAAAGAAAAACTACTCACCAATCAGCAGCCAATCACTTACCACGTTGGCTGTGACGTCACCTTTTGATTTCTTTCTACTTCTTTTTTGCCTTTTTTGCCTTCTCTCCCAGCTGGAGCTGCACAAGTACGCCTCTCTCGACTCTCCCCGGACTGCTGAGCCTTTTATAGGCCGCTGCCTCTCTCGACTCCCGCCTCTCTCGACTCTCCCCGGACTGCTGAGCCTTTTATAGGCCGCTGCCTCTCTCGACTCCCGCCTCTCTCGACGCTCCCTGGACTGCTGAGCCTTTTATAGGCCGCTGCCTCTCTCGACTCCCGCCTCTCTCGACGCTCCCCGGACTGCTGAGCCTTTTATAGGCCGCTGCCTCTCTCGACTCCCGCCTCTCTCGACGCTCCCCGGACTGCTGAGCCTTTTATAGGCCGCTGCCTCTCTCGACTCCCGCCTCTCTCGACGCTCCCCGGACTGCTGAGCCTTTTATAGGCCGCTGCCTCTCTCGACTCCCGCCTCTCTCGACGCTCCCCGGACTGCTGAGCCTTTTATAAGCCGCTGCCTCTCTCGACTCCCGCCTCTCTCCGATTGACATATCTTACATTGACTCACGATGTACTCTATATCTTTACAAGACCTGGCCACCATAAATAACTGCGTGTAAAACTCTTGGTCAAACATATTCTCAGGTGCTGGTCATGGAGGTCTCCTAATAATTTGGACCTGAATTTATTTGGTATAACCACTCTTGCACCACACATGATACAATCTTTATCGACTGATAATTCATTCCTACGAATGAAGAATGGGTGTGTATCTTTATCTGTTACCTGGTTTGGCCATCCAATATAAACATACACCTTTGACATCACTGAGTCACGTTTGGTTGCTCTACCAATCTCTTCAGCTGTGACTGGCAGTTCATCAGTGTATGAAAAATAAAACACTTCTTCCTATCGGGTGTAACTTGTGATGGGGAAGGTAATCTAGACATTGCATCAGCATTACTGTGATCAGCTGATCATCTTTATTCAATATCATATGTATATGCTGACAAAATCAAAGCCCATCTCTGCATTCGGGCTGCAGCTAATGTTGGAACTGGGGACTTTGGATGGAGGATTGCTGTTAGGGGCTTATGGTCCATAACGATGGTAAACTTACGACCATACAAGTATTTGTGAAACTTCTTGACCCCAAAAATTAATGCTAAAGCTTCCCTTTCAATTTGCGCTTAATTTCTCTCACTGGCACTGAGAGTGCGTGAAGCAAAAGCAATTGGTCTCTCCTCCCCACTACGTGATACATGAGAGATCATCACCCAAACTCCATATGGAGAGGCATCACATGCTAGCTTAATCTCCTTAGATATGTCATAGTGAACTAACATGGTGCTCTCTACCAATTTGCTTTTACACTCCTTCAATGCTGTATCGCATTCTTTTGACCACTTGCAATTCGACCTGTTTTTTCAAAAGTTCATTCAGTGGATGTAATACTGTAGCCAAATTTGGTAGGAACTTCCCATAATAGTTCAAAAGACCGAAGAATGAACGAAGTTCAGTGGCATTCCTGGGAGTGGGTGCATTTCTAATTGCATCCAATTTTTCCATGGTTGGATGTAAACCATCTTTGTCTACTCTGTACCCTAAGTATTCCACTGAGTTTTTAAATAACTCACACTTACGAGCAGACACGCATACTCTGTGCTTCTCAAGCCATTTGAGGACTTCATTCAATATGTTATTATGAATTTGCCTATTTGGTGCTGAAATTAGTATGTCATCCAAATAACATACGACCCCTTCAATACCTTGCAAAATCTGGTTCATCACCCCTTGGAATATGGCAGTGGCAGAAGACACTCCAAACAATAGCCTATTAATTTGTTTTAGGCCTAGATGAGTATTTATAGTCAAACATGACTTGGACTCCTCATTTAGTTCAAGCTGTAAGTAGGCATTCGTAAGATCCAATTTTGAGAAGATCTGACCACCTGTCAGTGTTGTGAACAAATCTTCTATATTCGGCAATGTATTGGGGACATTACCCTCTAGAACCTGGTTTACGGTTACTTTATAATCACCACACAATCTCACCTTACCATCGGACATAGATACAACAACAATGGGTGTAGCCCAATTACATCGATCTATCTTACAAATAATGTTCTCAGTCTCTAGTCTTTTGAGTTCTTGCTCAACTTTCTCCTTGAGTGCATATGGTACGGAACGTGGCTTGTAGTAAACCGATCTAGCGTCCTTCTCTACCCTGACACTCGCCTTGAAGCCTTGGATCGGACTTCCTGATTCGCAGAACACCTTTGGATACTTCTTAATAACCTCATCCGTTGATGAAAATCTCTCTTCCGCACAGAAAATCTTACTCTAATCCAGCTTCAGTGAGCTCAACCAATTTCTTCCTCGTAAGGCAGACTTGTCTCCTTTCACTACTATTAGAGGCAAGTTCTGAAATTGATCTTTATATTTCACCGGTACGGTGATACGACCTACCACAGGAATTTTCTCTCCCGAGTCGCCTCGCAGCTCTATCTTGGGTTTCTCCAGTTCAAAATCACGCAATTTGTCGCGATATAGTGACTCCGGTACTGCACTCACGGATGCACCCGTGTCAATTTCCATTGGTATCTTGAATCCCACAACATATATGTAGATTTTGATGCTTTCCGAATTGCTGTACATTAACCTCGTGCTCCTGCTGACGTGTAACTCTAACATCTCCTCATCCTGTTGTTGTTCTTCCATGCTATGTAGTCTCTTGGGATTTCTACTCATAGCTTTGAACGCTGGACTCATAGCTTTAACAGCTGGTTTATCCTTCAGTCGGCATGCCTTTGCAAGATGCCCAGTCTTTCTACAGAAGAAACACTCTGCCTTCACGTATGGACAACTTTGAGCAACGTGTTGTCCCAGGCACCTATAGCACGACTTCAACGCTCTGTTAGAATTTCCACTTTCTGAGACTTTGGGCCCCACCGTCTTTTACTTTGAACCTGCAGGTGATTTACCTCAGTTGACTGACGACCGTAATTATTATTTAATTCTCGTGAATATTGTTCGGCAATGCCCATCGACCTCGCTGTCTGACAAGCAATCTCAAAAGTCAAGTCATCCGTCGTCAATAACTTCCTTCTGATCGCATCATTTTTCACCCCACAAAGAAAACGATCCTGTAATGCTCGGTTTTGAAAGTTTCCAAAATTATAGTGCATCGATAGCTTTTTCAATGCTACGATGTAATCACTGATATATTCATCAGCCTTTTGATTCTGAATCCCGAAACGATAGCTTTCAGCAATTTCTAATGGTTTGGGGTTATAGTGCTGCTTCAGCTTCATTAAAATCTCTTTAAGCGCTGTGTCCTTTGGCTCGTCAGGCACAAGCAGATTTACAAGGGTTTCGAACAATGTCGGACCTGCCGCCGATAAGAAGATCGCTCTCTTATGTTCCAACACAGCCCGGTTCTGGACTGCATTGTCTGGAACTTCGATTATGTTATTTGCAGTGAAATACATTTCTGGTCGATCCACATACGCTTTAAAATGTTATCGGTCGTGTCTATATTTCCCCAAATGTCCGATTACACCTGCCATTTTAATCTCTAGCTGTTCACACCGTGTGCTGTGTTTTACCTCGGATTTTGTAGCTTTGTTCCAAAGACAGAAACTTCCAAAGTCTCTCTGTCGGCTGGCTGAATCCTTCACCAACAAAATTTAAGCTTTAAATCATCCGAAAAATCCCACCTCGCCGCCAAGTGTGATATCTTCACAGAGCACAGCTCACACAGCTTCATACATGGCAGGCAGCTCTCTAAGAAGCCTCTGGAATCTGCCTGGTTCTGTTTTTATTAACTCTGCAGTGCAGTACACAATACGTCCACATCCACAATGTGGAGCTACAAACCTTACAAGCTTGCAGACATTACAGTGATGACACAACCAATTTTAGCAACAACAGTGGGAATTTTAACCCCCAAAAATAGGAGTGTTGGGGTCGGGTAGCAGGTTAACGTGTTAGAAAATTGAATCCTGACCGCAACCCTCCCCCAACCCGCCCACTTCTGGTTTTAATGTAGGTGGAACCGGGGGCAAGCAGCTAACCCGCTCCCAGGAGGAGGGTCGCCCTTTTAAATATTATATTGAGGCTGGCGTGCCTCATGGTGACCCACCATTACAAATTTATCTCTGGCAGGTCGGGTTTCCCGGGCCTCAGGGAACCCGCCAGCTAAAGGAAGGTAAGGTCAGCTGGATCCAGGCATTACTTGTCCTTCCACTTACCTCCTGGATCCAGAGCCCCTGCCTCAACCACCCCCTGTGTGATCAGACACCCCAACCCGAGAGGCCTCTCATTACCCCCATGAGCCCTCTGATCCCACTCCCACCCCAGAGGCCTCCGGTCCCCACTCCCAAGGTCTCTGGTCTCCCCCCATGAGGCCTCTGATCTCCCCCACAGGTCTTCCGATCTCGCCCCCGCTCTTTCGAGGCCTCCAATCTCCCCCCGACCTCCCCACCTGAGGCCTTTGACCTCCCCCCACCCAAACCTCTGATTCTCCCCCCCGAGTCCCGACCACCTCCCTCCCCCCGCACCCGCTAATGCTCCTCCAGCTCCCGATGTTTCTTCTGCTTCCAAGTCCCGATCATGCCTCCTTCCCCCCTCCCCACCACTGATGCTTCTCTGACCACCCTCGCCCCTGATCCCTCCCTCCCTCCTTCTCCATCTGGCTGGCTGCGGATGGGAAACAGAGCTTTAAAATGTTAATCAGGCCCTGCCATTAAATTCAGAAAGGCCTGTGGGAAATCTCTTCTCCTAGGTTTCATAACCACTTTCTAGCCACTTTCTAGCCGCCCCACCCTGCTTCTAACACGCCTCCAGATTAAAATTTGGTCAACATTTTGATTCATTTTGTTCTTCCTCGCATTTGACCCATGGCTCTTTACTTGAATTTCTCACTAAAAGGTCATTCAATGTCATTTCCTGGAGCTTCCTGGCTGTCTCTGCCATATTCCCAGGTAACCTGCCAGTCTCCGAATGGAGTTATGGTCATCATCATCATCATCATCATAGGCAGCCCCTCGAAATCGAGGAAGACTTGCTTCCACTCCAGAAGTGAGTTCTCAGTTGGTTGTACAGTCCAAGGCGTGAATTACAGTCTCTGTAACAGGTGAGACAGACAGTGGTTGAGGGAAAGGGTGGGTGGGGAGTCTGGTTTGCCGCACGCTCCTTCCACTGTCTGCGCTTGTTTTCTGCATGCTCTCGGCAAAGAGACGCGAGGTGCTCGGCGCCCTCCCGGATGCTCTTCCTCCACTTTGGGTGGTCTTGGGCCAGGGATTCCCAGGTGTCAGTGGGGATGTTACACTTGAGGGCTTCCTTAAAACATTTCCTCTACCCACCTGGGGCTCGCTTGCCGTGTAGGAGTTATGGTGGGAGACTGGCGGAACCCTGAAAAGGTTTGGCCCCGTTGTGTTATTACATATGAATTCAGAATGAGCATCTTATTATTCCAGTGGTGGAAAATTACCATACTGAACATACAGCAGAGGTTGTCAGGTAAGTATTTCTGAAAAAAAAAATCAAAATCTGAATGTACAACTATTCTGTACACATCCTGAATCATCCTACCTCATTAGTCAGTCCAGTGACACTACTTTCACTGTAATGCAATCACTCCTTGCTATCCATATCGTGGGTGTTACCTCCATCAGCAAAGCAAAATGATGTCTCTTTTGATGACATTCACTTGGTCATTAATGAGAATGGGAAAGAACGTGCATCCAAGCATGCTTCCCTGAGGAGCTTCAGTGTATGCGTTTCCTAGCCTTAAATCTTCGAAATACAATTTGCTCTGAGACTGGAAGGAAAAGGTTAACTAATTTCCATCAGGCCATCTGGATTTTATGTGATTACAACCTTGTCCATCTATTATTTTTCTGCTTGTCTGAGAGGCTGCACTGATTTGAATTGCATATCTTAAAATCTTGGTGCTAAGGAAAACATCTATTTCTTATCATAACGCCTGAGAAGGCAAGGAGATTCATACTTAAAGATGAATACTTTCAAAAGCAAAATTACACACCAGTCCTTGTGTTCGAACAGATGTTTTGCTCTATACGGATTTTTTGGGGGAAAGCAAGTCGCAATTTCTTCCTTAGCTTTCACTTAGCTTCTTTGTTTACAATTGAAGCTGATGTTTGCCTGGGTGAAATATGTCAGGCACTCAGATAGATTTCCCACCTGCTTTCTCCACGCATTCTAACTTTTATCTTTGTAGTCAGATATATATTAACCCAGCATTCTGCTGACCAATTGAATCTTATTGCTCCTTCCGATAGAATGGGCGAAGAGGTGGTGGTGAGGGGTTGTGGGGGGGGGGCAGTGGTCAGCACTTGACCTGTGTCTGCCACATCCCTATTATGGCACTCCTGAGATTGGAATTTCTCCAAGTGGACGGAATATCTCTTCGCTCACTGAGACTGTATTTACAATTCTTTTGCCCTATTTTCAGTGCATTTCCAAGAATACACAAAAGTACTCAGTTTGCTTTATGGAGCCTTGTGAGCACTCAGGTGACCTAAAAGTAATGTAGACTGAGGGAACAATGCAAAAGTACCTCAGGAATGCTCCCAACCTACTGCACAGCTACTTAACCACAGAAAATAGTACATTGTGGGTATCTCTAGCTGTGGAATATATGACGTCCAGATAAAATGGTGGGACAGCACAGTCAATGGAAGCTACGGCGACCGGGCACAAGAGTATTGACGCCCGCGAACTTACCTTGCAGGTCAGCGGCAGCGGTAACCCCCAACACCACAATCTCCTGTGCCCCAGAGATCATGACGTCATCCAGTGTGCAGCGCCCCGGTACCGCCCCGGATGCGAACTTCAGTTCCATCCCCTGCAGCACCGCCGGGCGTCGACACCGTCAACAGCAGGAGGCGTGGTTAGGTCAGCCGGCAGCTTGGGGAACAGTATTTAAAGGGATTGCCGGTGAGCTAAGGGAAAAATCTTTATTGAGCACTCAGTCATTTTTTTAACATTTTCTTCTGCCGTGATTGATCAGCTCTGCACTCTATTAGAGTGCTTGGGACTCATCGTCGCAAATCGCGGGTGCCGTCAGCGAGCAGGGGATTCAATTTATTGCAGAGCCTGCAGCAATGTCCCCACCCTTTAAGGGAGGGAAGGAACTTCCGATCCCGACAGCGCTACATTGGACATTGTGCAGCGCTCTGCCGCTACCGCCCCTCTTGCCTGGTTTAGCGCTCCAACAGAAGTGGCAGCGCTTGATTTAAAGCTTCACTTCCCTCCTAGGGTGTTAAACCGGATGTTTGCATCTGCTAGAATTGGGTAGCGCCCGGCGATACTTTGGCACTCCCACAAAAATGATCACCCCAAATGGAGTGTTATGCAATTTCTAGCCCTACTATTCGCAGATAAACATTTACAAGTCAAAGTGTGAAGGCAAGAACAACTGCTTTGTATTGTGCAAGAGACTAACGTACTAATGGGAGGCCCTGCAATGGCCACATAACTGCAAAACTGGATAAATATTTGGAAGACAGCGTGTGACCAAGTTAAGAAGTAAGTATGAGCAAAAAGGAACACAGCCTGACATTTCTGGAGGCACAGGTGGAAGCTACAGCAATCAGAAATATTTTCTTAAATACCTTTTTATTCTTAAATTGATTCTATAATCTGCAGCATATGCTACACAAAGAGAAGTAGTAATGGAGAACTAATAGAGAAGGCCCAAAAGGGATCATCTAAAATAAGTGTTTGCTATCATTGTTCACATGTACAGCTAACAGTGACAATGCACTCAGTCAGTTCACAGCCATTCTAAAGCCAACATGTTTACAATAAGCTATACATCAAAGCCTGAAATGCAATGCATATCTTTCTTCTTCTTACAGAAAAAAAGCAGCTTGGAACAGCAGACACCAAGTGCAGACAGATAGAGAGTCTCAGCGAGTCAAACTCCTCAGCCTCTTCAAAAGAAGTAATAATGGAGGCCATTGAATGGGACTGGATGATGCACAAGCTGGGTGACAGGATGATGCCTCACCTTTGTATAATTGAAATTGCTAACCTTATCAGTGCAATTGTGTTTCAGCACATGGGAAGAATTGGATGTGGTGCACAGTGAAATGTGCCAGGAAATGTCTATGCAACCGAAACATGGCAAAATAAGCAAATAGCATCATGATGTTCCTTTTTTTTCCTGTTACAGAGCTGACAGAACTGCAGGAGCAGTAAACTCTGTTTTTTCAGCAGCAAGCCTCACCACAGTACATCACCTCATTTCAGTTTGATAGGCACCAGCTCAGCTTCATGCACTCTGGAAGGTTTCATTATTCAGAGGAAGAACCACAAAACACGTCATCTTGTGAGTCATGGGTCAGATATAAAATAGAAATATTTTGGAACATGTGCACCACTCTCTTGTCTGATTACAGGGTGTAATGCAAGCAATTGGTACACAATTGTAAGATATCATACAGCAAGGGTTCTCTGCTCTGCAGATTGCCACTGAGCAGCATATAAACATCAACCCGTCTGCAAGGGAGATGTCAGGCTCGCAAATTGCAGGATCTCTCAAGAGTGCTCCCAATAGTGGTGTGGAAACAATGACATCCAAGTTCGATCAGCCACCTTTCAAAGAATCGCCAGCAATACCTTGGAGTTCGCAAATCTGCTTGAATCTGGTATTAGATTATGTTTGCCATGGCAACTTGACTTGACTTCCAATTTTCTACATTAAACTGCAGCCAACTCAAACCTAAAAAGACCTACTTACCTCTTCTGCAAAAGAGATTAGTCACTAATAATGAGCAACTTGCATTTATATAGTGCATTTCATGTCCCAATGAAGTGTTTTTTAAAGAGTACTTAGTGTTTTAACATAAGAAACTATGACAGACAATTTTAGCAAGATTCCACTAACAGCAATGTGCCAATGACCAGATCATCTGGTCTTTTTACTCGTTTGAAGGATAGATATTGGCCAGGGACCAGGGAGAATTTTCCTGCTCTTTTTCGAATAGTGCCATGGGATCTTTTATATCCACCTGAGAGGACAGACGGGGTCTCGGTTTAATGTCTCGTCTGAAAGACGTCATCTCTGACAGTGGAGCACTCCCTCAGTACCGCACTAGTATGTCAGCCGAGATTATGTCTAGGGTCTCTGCAATGAGGCTTGAACTCATAACTCATAACTTGGTGACTCAAAGGCAAGCATGGTACCACTGAGGTACAGCTGATATCTTGTCTAATCGCTCATTAGACAGCGTTGTTTCTGTAAAGTCCTTACTCAATGGCACAAAACCCACACGAGGCACATTCTATGGACAAGGTCACTCTATGACCTGAACCTTTATTCACAGGACCAAGAAGTGATGACCCTGCATGGGACCTCCCTTTATATACCTGGATGACCAGGTAAGGAGTGTCTCCCACAAGTTCACCCCCTGTGGTCAAGGTGTGCATTGCTTAAGTATATACAGTATTGCAGTGGTGTTACATAGAAGTTACATACATGACATCACCTCCCTCCCAAAGTCTTATTGGGATCATAGGTTCAGTCTTTCAGGTGGTCTACGCTCCCTCATGGAGCGCCACTGTTGGGGCTCTGGTTGTTGAGCCTTGGCATGAGTGTCTGCCAGCTGTGATGATTCCGGCCTGTCCGGGCTGACCGCAGGGACTGTGCATGCTGCTGAATGTTCTTGTTGCTCGTTCACTGGCGGTTGTGTGAGCACCATCTCATGATCTTCCTCGGGTTCCTCAGTGTGTATGCTGAATCTTTTTTTTACTTGGTCCAGATGCTTACGGCATATCTGCCCATTGTTAAGTTTAACCACGATGACCCTGTTCCCCTCTTTGTCTATTACAGTACCCGCAAGCCATTTGGGCCCCACGGCGTGATTGAGGACAAATACGGGGTCATTTATTTCTATACATCTCCCCCTTGTGTTTCGGTCATGGTACTCATTTTGGGACTGGCTCTTGCCCTCAACTATGTCGGTCAGGACTGGTTGAACGAGGGGCAACTGAGTTTTGAGTGTTCGTTTCATGAGTAGCTCCGTGAGCGAGTGCGGTTGGGACCTAAAGGCCAGCAGGAGGCGCAATAGGTGGCATTGAAGGGAGGGTCCTTGAATCCTGAGCATGCCTTGTTTAATTATTTGGACCACACGTTCTGCCTGGCCATTGGAGGCTGGCTTGAACGGTGCTGTCCTGACATGGTTGATGCCATTGCCCGACATGAACTCCCGGAATTCGTAACTGGTGAAACATGGGCCATTATCGCTAACAAGGATGTCTGGCAAGCCGTGGGTCGCAAAGACCGCGCGCAGACTCTCCACGGTGGTAGATATCGTGCACAAATTCAAAATGATGCACTCGATCCATTTCGAGTACACATCTACCACAATGAGAAAAATTTTTCCCATGAATGGGCCCGCGTAGTCTACATGAATACGTGACCATGGCCTGGTGGGCCAGGGCCACGGGCTGAGCGGGGCCTCCCTGGAGGCATTTCCCAGCTGGGCACATGTCGTGCACCTGCGAACACAGTGTTCCAGGTCTGAATCAATTCCCGGCCACCAAAGATGTGACCGGGCAATGGCCTTCATCAGAACGATGCCAGGATGCTCACTGTGGAGTTCCCTGATGAATGCCTTCCTGCCACTCTGGGGCATGACTATACGGCTGCCCCATAGTAGGCAGTCAGCGTGGATGGATAGCTCATCCATCCGCCTGTGAAACGGCCTGACCTCCTCAGGGCATGCTTCGTGTGCGGGCGCCCAATCCCCAGTCAGGACACATTTCTTAATCAGAGATAGGAGGAGATCTCTGGTTGTCCAGATTTTGATCTGGCGGACTGTGATGGGGGAGTCTGTGCTGTCAAAGGCATCAACGGCCATGGCCATCTCAGCGCTTTGTTCCGCTGCCCCCTCGGTGGTGGCCAGTGGAAGCCTGCTGAGCGCGTCAGCGCAATTTTCGGTGCCAGATGGAGTAGTCATGAGCAGCCAGCGTGAGAGACCATCGCTGTATGCGGGCTGACGCGTTGGCATTGACAGCCTTGCTGTCTGACAACAGGGATGTTAACGGCTTGTGGTCCATTTCTAATTCGAACCTCCTGCCAAAAAGATACTGATGCATTTTTTTTTACACCATAGACACACGCGAGTGCCTCCTTCTCAACCATCCCATATCCCCGTTCTGCTTGAGAGAGCGACCTGAAAGCATAAGCCACAGGTTGTAGTTGGCCCTCAGCATTATTCTGCTGCAACATGCACCCGACCCCATAGGACGATGCATCACATGTCAGAACCAATTGCTTACAGGTGTCGTAGAGGGTCAATAACTTATTAGAACAAAGTAGGTTCCGCTCCCGATTGAAAGGCCGTTCTTGACAGTCCCCCCAAAACCAATCATAACCCTTACGCAGGAGCGCGTGAAGCGGCTCCAACAACGTGCTTAAGTTCGGCAGAAAGTTCCCGAAATAGTTCAAGAGTCCCAGAAATGAACACAACTCCAATGTGTTGCCGGGCCTGGGCGCTCGTCGAATAGCCTCTGTTTTAGATTCGGTGGGCCGAATCCCATCTGCAGCAACCCTCCTGCCCAGGAACTCAACCTCAGGAGTCAAAAACACACATTTAGACTTCTTGAGTCGCAGGCCTACCCGGTCCAGTCGGTGTAGCATCTCCTCCAGGTTGTGGAGATGTTTCTCGGTGTCACGACCCGTGATGAGGATGTCGTCCTGAAATACGATTGTTCCAGGAATGGATTTAAGCAGGCTTTCCGTGTTTCTTTGAAAAATCGCGGCCGCTGATCGAATGCCAAACAGGCACCTTTTGTAAACGAACAGTCCCTTGTGCGTAGTGATGGTGGTCAGTAGTTTAGATTCGTCGGCCAGTTCTTGGGTCATGTAGGCTGAATTGAGATCCAACTTTTAAACAGCTTGCCGCCTGCCAGCGTGGCGAAAAGATCCTCCGCTCTAGGGAGCGGATATTGGTCTTGTAGGGACACCCGATTGATAGTGGCCTTGTAGTCGCCACATATCCTGACCGAACCATCCGCTTTTAGGACGGGAACAATGGGGCTCGCCAATCGCTGAATTCAACGGACGAGATGATCCCCTCTCTCAGGAAATGGTCCAATTTTCTCTCAATTTTCTCCCGCATCACATACGGCACCACTCTGGCTTTGTGGTGCACTGGTCTGGCGTCCGGGGTGATGCGTATCACTGCTTTGGTACCTTTGAACGTCCCGACGCCAGGTTGGAATAGTGACTCAAATTGTTGTAGGACCTGTGAGCATGAACTTCGCTCCACAGATGACATTGCGTGCACATCCCTCCATTTCCAGTTCATCTCAGCTAACCAGCTCCTTCCCAACAGTGCGGGACCATTGCCCGGGACAATCCAGAGCAGCAGCCGGTTCACTGATCCATTGTGTGTGACCGCCAACATTGCACTGCCTAGTACTGAAATGATTTCTTTGATATACATCCGTAGTTGTGTCTCAAATGCGGTCTAGTTTGGGTCTACTGGCTTTGTGTGGCCATAGCTTTTCGAATTGTTGAATGCTCATGAGTGACGAGTTGGCCCACGTGTCCAGCTCCATGCATACAGGGATGCCGTTTAATAAAACCTTCATCATCATTGGTGGCGTTTTGGTATATAAGCTGTGAATGTTTGCCACATGAACCCGCTAAATTTCAGCGTCCATTGATTTGCCCCAACAGTCATCCTGCATCACAAACCCCTCTTCTGGTCCATCCGCCTCGTAAATTAGCCTGATTACAGGCTTCCTGCACATTCGAGCTAAATGGCCACTGAGGTTGCAATTTCTGCAGACAAATTGTTGAAACCTGAAAGTCCTGGCAGAGTGTTTTCCCCCACACCTCCAGCATGTGCTGAGATTCCCATTGTTGTGAACAAAGGAGCTATGACCCGGCATTCCTCGCTGATTGTCCCTTTGACTGCCCTTGAGTACCTGTTAGTGGGTGTCAATGGCCCCATCCCGGACCGCATTGTCCACTGTGATGGTGTAAATGTCTGTTCAGCCTGCCATTGTCTCTGTTGAAAACCTGCTCTGGGGTCTATTGCTGCCTGGGTGCGTCGAACTGCCCTCGTCTGCCTGTGGGGCTCTGAGTTGCATTTATGATATTGACTCCCTGATCCCCCGCCTCGTTGGAGGCAGAATTGCGTGTGTATATTATTTTGGTTTCCTCCTCCCCTGCCATGAAAGTCTGAGCCATCAATGCCGCCGCATCCAAAGTCAAGTCCTTGGTCTCAATTAACTTTCAGAAAATCCCCGCATGACCGATGCCCTCAATAAAGAAATCCCTTAACATCTTCCCCCTGCAGGCATCTGTGAACTTACAGAGACTGGCCAAACGCCGGAGGTCAGCAACTAAGTCCGGTTTTCTCTGTCCTTCACGACGTCGGTGGGTATAGAATCTGTATCGGGCCATGTTTATGCTGCTCACCGGTTTGAGGTGCTCACCGATTAGTTTGCTGAGCTCTTCAAAGGTTTTGTCCACTAGCTTTTCGGGTGCTAGTAGGTCCTTCATGAGCGCGTAAGTCTTAGGTCCGCAGCTGGTCAGCAGATGTGCCCTTCGCTTGTCGGCCACTGCATCTCCCAGCCATTCTTTTGTGACAAAGCTTTGCTGGAGCCTCTCAATGAAATCGTCCCAGTCCTCACCAACACAGTACAGTTCCTCCGAGCTACCGGTGGCCATTCTCGTGGGTCGTTGATTCCCGTTTCTCGTCGCCAATGTAAAGTCCTTACTCAATGGCACAAAACTCACATGAGGCACATTCTATGGACAAGGTCACTCTATGACCTGAACCTTTATTCACAGGACCAAGTAGTGATGATCCTGCGTGGGACCTCCCTTTATATACCTGGATGACCAGGTAAGGAGTGTCTCCCACAAGTTCACCCCCTGTGGTCAAGGTGTGCATTGCTTAAGTATATACAGTATTGCAGTGGTGTTACATAGAGGTTACTTACATGACAGTTTCTATCTGCTTTATTATTTGAAGCTCATGAAAAGTAACATCGACATTTGCATTGTTTTTCCAGCTTACAGCAGACAAGGGGCAGAAGAATTCAAGTTTAGTTTATCATTCTTCAAGTAGCTGTGATTAAAGTTATACTTAAATATGGACATTTGCATTCTTTCAATTGTCTTCCTGCAGTAAGTTGTAGATAGGTAATGGAAGTCCAATATCACCTACAAATGTGGAAAAGCATTGTTTTACACTAGTAAATGTAAACCACTGACAGGATATGTATAAAGATGAACTTGATCATTAATGTTTCTTTCAAACCAACATATACTAATTGAATTTAATAAAACAAATATTTAAAAGCTGAACATGCACGGGCAGTGAGTCTGGGAGTGACACCAAGATCACACCCACTGGTCACTCTCGGTGCTCACCCTGCCAGAGTATGCAGGGTCCGTGACTGGGCAGCACATTTGTATAGGGCCGACAGGCACCTGCGCCATTCTGACACATCTCAGTGGCATCTACTATTGCATTGTAAGGCTGCCACCTCGTCAAAACTATGCATTCCTTCCCATGCTTTCATTAGCAGATTGAAAATAAATTAAATAAATGTTTTTCTCTCTCACATTTTCTTTCCAGATGAAAATATCACCCCTCATTTTGCTAATCGCTTGATAACTTGTCAAATTTGTATGACTCACCAGCTGACGCACGCTTTCTATTGATTTAAAACTCCACTAATATGGTAGTGAATAACATTGCTATCAGGGGCTAGTTGATAAGGCTAGTAATTGCGACGCATTATGTAATATAACGCATTTATCATATCAATGAAAATTGCTGCAGAAAAATAATTCACAATAAACTTCACTCGTCAATAGGAACTGCAGCACTGTAGTTCATGTGTAACTGTTGGATTTACATGTAGTAGTTTGGCAACAGGAATATATTGACCTCACTGGTCTGAGGTATAGTAATAAAAGGCTTAAATTTGCATGTATTTTACTTTGATCCAGTCATTAATCATAAATTGGCTGCCGGTGGTGGTTGTGTAAACTGAATTTTGTGGAGCTGTAGCTATGTTATCAAAAGCTAAGTAGCCATCTGACAAGATGTAAGTGGTTTCTGACTAAAATCTGATAAATCAGTTTCCGTGACATGGGCCTTGTCAACAGGCTATTTTTCAGCATGACCTTTGAATCTCGCCCATTACTAATACTGATATTAACAAAAACTATTATTTTAAAGGGGAAATTGAAGGGGAGCCTTCCCAAAAGTAACCACAATTTGGAAATTCAGAGCCACACTGCATATCGTTTTCCACAACATTTATTTATATGGTTAGAAAATAATGTGCAGTCTGCTGCTAAATTTCCCACATGCATTTCATTTTTCCATAAAAAATTAGCAGGGCTATGGGGAAAGGGCGGGGGTGTGGGATTAGCTGAAGTGCTCTTGCAGAGAGCCAACACGGGCTCGACGGGCCGAATGGCCTTCTGTGCTGTAAACATTCTATGATTCTAAGGTGGTGGAAGGGTTGAGATAGGTGATGGAGCTGGGTGTTGCTAATGTACAAGTGAAATCTGACATCATGGTCCCGGATAGCAACAGGGGCAAGTTTCATAAGCAGGAATGGGGAGGAGTTTCAGGTTTCCCCGCATGCTGTGGAGTTTTGACTCCACAACGTGTACCTTTTTATTTAGACAGGATCCCCGCCCAGAAGTCAGTCCGATTGACAGGCTTGGCTCCCTGTAGGGTGCGGAATGCTCCAGAGGAGGCTGCAAGAGCAGGTTGGGAGCCTACAGCTGCTCGTAGGAGTGTGGGTGGGGAGGGATCTGATCCCCAATTACAGAGAGGGGATCCGATCCTGGGTGGAGTCTGATCCCCGATTCCGAGAAGTGATCCAATAGTGGGGTGGAGGGGGGCCGGTCTGATAGCTATGGTGGGGAGCGGAGGAGGAGTTGGGATGGGAGAGAAGAAAAGGTAAGCTTGGGGGCCAGGGTCGGGGTGGGGGGGGGAGCATTCGTCCTCCTCCTGGCCCACAAGAAGTGCTGTAAAGGCACTTAACTTTTCCCCAAAGCTGTCCTTGTCTCCCTTGAGCTGATGGGTTTCCCAAGGCCTGGGAAGCCTGGCCAGCTAGAGTTAAAACTATAAGAGGTTAAATATGAGGCTCCCAGTTGGGAGTTGAAAGTACCATTGTAAGTGATTGGGGAATAATTTTTTCCAGGGGAAGATAGAGTGAATGAATGCCCAGTTTTGGAGAGAAGTGTGGAGGCTAAGTGAGTCCAGGAGCTGTTTGAGGGGCCGTGTATCAGCGTTTACACTGCTAAAGATTTTCCCATGGTAACTGGAGAGCTGTGGCGGCATTTAGGTTGATCCAGGTGTCCAGTGGAACTGAGTAGTGGCCTGGCTGATTAGCTATCCACACCAATAGATCAAGTATACCAGCGGAGGGAGGAATGGAGTCAGCAACCATTGGAAGCTGGTGGAAAGTGACACAGTGAAGCTCATTTGGCAGCAGTGAAGCAGAATGCAGAGCAAGTTGGGAACCAGCAGCAATGGATCAGATCTAGATCAGCGTGGAGACAAAAATTCCCAGAAGAGGAAGAGAAAACTGAGAATGCAGTAACAACAACAACAATAACTACTTGTATTTATATTGAGCCAATACTTGGTAAAACATCATAAGGCGCTTCACAGGATTGTTATAAGACAAGACAAATAAATTTGACACTGAGCCACAGAAGAAGAAATTATAGCAGGTGACCAAAAGCTTGGTCAAAGATGTAGGTTTTAAGGAGCATCTTAAAGGAAGAAAGAGAGGTAGAGAAGCGGAGAGGTTTAAGGAGGGTGTTCCAGAGCTTAGGGCCCAAGCAGCTGAAGGCACAGTCACCAATGGTTGAGCAGTTATAATCAGGGATGCTCAAGAGGGCAGAATTTGAGGAGCGCAGACATCTCGGGGGGTTGTGAGGCTGAAGAAAATTACAGAGATAGGGAGGGGTGAGGCCATGGAGGGATTTGTAAACAAGGATGAGAATTTTGAATTCGAGGCGTTGCTTAACTGGGAGCCAATGTAGGTCAGCGAGCACAGGAATGATGGGTGAGCGGGACTTGGTGTGAGTTAGGACACGGGCTGTCAAGTTTTGGATCACCTCAAATTTTCGTGGGTTGAATGTGGGGGCCAGCCAGGAGTACATTGGAGCAGTCAAGTCTAGAGGTAAAAGAGGCATGGATGAGGGTTTCAACAGCAGATGAGCTGAGGCAGGGGAGGAGACGGGCGATGTTACGGAGGTGGAAATTGGCGGTTTTAGTTATGCCGTGGATATGTGGCCGGAAGCTCATTTTAGGGTCCCAATATGACACCTAGATTGCGAACACTCTGATTCAGCCTCAGACAGATGCTAGGGAGAGGGATGGAGTCAGTGGCTAGGGAATGCAGTTTGTGGCGGGGACCAAAAACAATGGCTTCGGTCTTCCCAATATTTAATTGGAGAAAATTTCTGCTCATCCAGTACTGGATGCAGTCTGACAATTTAGAGACCATGGAGGGGTCGAGGGAAGTGGTGGGGAGGTAGAACTGGGTGTTGTCAGCAGGGCGATTACTAAAACTGAGATGGCTGTGGCAGATGATGGTCTCCGTAGAAAATGGCAGTGAATTTGGAGGTCACTATAAGATCCAGAAGCAACGGAGAAATGGACCAGCCCACGAGAAGGGAAGTTCTGTATAGGACCCAAAGGGCAACAAAGTGGAGCTGAGAAACTTGAAGCATTGAAATACGGTCAGGAGCTCAGCAAGTAACACCAGCCTGTAGGCTAGAAAAGGTTACCTTAAAACTTGAAGCAACTGAATAGCAGAGAAAATTTCCAGTAGCCCAGTCTCATAGTATATTCCAGTAGAGCACCGATGGCAGATATCTAGAACTCCAGAACATCAAATTTGTGCAGAGTTACAGCCATTGAAAAGAACTCAGTGAAAACAAAGAAAAAGTAGGTTTGGGGGATGGGCAATGCAATATGCTTCATACAGGTTGCTTTAAACTTTTAGCTTTAACTTGTAGTTTGGACTAAAATGCATCCAGGACATCTTAAGCAGTGGCATGGAAGATATTTCTGGATAACAGGCAATGGATGGCAATGAATGACCAAGGATAGAGTTGGAGAGGAGAAGAGCTCACGACAGAGCTGCCAGCCGAGGAACTAGCTTGAGAAACTTGTATTTATATTGCACCTTTCAGATCCTCAGGCAATCCCAAAGCACTTCACGACCAATTTTGAAGTATAATTATTGCTGTAATGTAAGGAAACTTTGCAGCCAAGGTCCCAGAAACAACAATGAAATAAATGAATAAATAATCTAGTTTAATGTTTGTTGAGGGTTTAATTGTTGGCCAAGACACCAAGAGAACTCACCTGCTCTTCTTTGAATAGTGCCATGGGGGAGGGCAGATGGAACCTCATCTGATCAGAGAGACAGCAGTCATGAAATTCGATGGCACCATGGATGTTTTCAGGTGCAAATCAGGTGCCTGTATATCCAATTTGAGGGGCAGGGCGCATGTGCTCATTACACGCCAGAAGTATGCCATCTGGCATATTGGTAAAGGCAGATGAAGAGGCTTCTAGGGCTTGCATCTAAAACAGTCCTTAAGCCCTGCACATATGCAAATAAGAGGCCAAATGCCTCTTTGAGAATCCATTTGAAAAATTGGACTTCCCTAAATGCAGGCAGTGCTGAGCTGGCTGTGTTCATGAAAACGTGGTCTACATGCAGCCAAACCTTAAAGGAACTGCTGGAAGCTACCAGCAAAAAGGTAAGTTTTTTTTTCAATTGCTGACCTCAACATGGAACTATGAGGAGCAGAAATGCTGAAGGTCTTTGCTGACCCCTGTTCATCCCTCTTCTGCTCGCTTCCTTCCCTCTCCTGGGCAACCTACCCCCTCTCGATCACTTCCCCCTTTCTGCCTACCTGGTCACCCCCTGCTCCCCACTCCCGATCACATCCCACTGTCCACCGCCCTCCCCACCCCTCCAACCAGCGTGGAGATCCCACTCCCTCCTGATCACTTCACTCCCTCTCCCAGGACCTACCTGAGGACCATTAACCTTTCTGACGAAGGGTTCATTCCCTGTGCCCATGTTCGTGCCAACCTGCAAATTTCTAGGCCTGCATCTCCAACAGTACAGCACAGTAGTGTCAGCCTAGCTTGAACCCACAACCTTCCAATTTAGAGTTGGGAATATTACCACCAAGCCAAAGCTGACACATCATTTTCCCAAACTCTCCTTTATTATTTATGCTCAATGATGCAAGGGCCGAATAAGTAATGATCATATAACCCCTTCACATAAATCTTTTCCTTAATATCCGAGCTTCACAACCAAATTTGACTGATTAAAACACATACAACAATAATTAGTTTACCAAATCCTTTAGCAATCAACAATCTGAACAAGCTGCGGAACAAAATGTTCTGACTCGTTTAATCTCTTAATTTTCATGACCTTTGAGAAGTCAAGCAGATAACAATAAAAATAATATGTGATTGATAACTGGAACTCCAGAAACCAGTACCACATAATATTATCAATTAAGCTACAGAGTGCAAGTAAATAAATATAAGGTAGTAATTCAGCCTTCAGTTGTTTACTTAGCGTTAGAGGCAGCTAAATTTAACATTGAGTCGACCCCATTAATATTTTACTGCTTTCAATATTGTGTAAAAAGGAGGTGATTATTATTTGCTCCAATGAGGTGAGACTTCCAGATTGCCAGGGCTGTGCAAAGGGAAAGTTGTGAAATTGGGACTGGTGTAATAGAGGCAGACAAAGGCCACAGTATTGCATTTGAAATGGAAGCAATGGAGCTTGGAATACATAGAAACATAGACAATAGGTGCAGGAGCAGGCCATTCGGCCCTTCGAGCCTGCACTGCCATTCACTATGATCATGGCTGATCATGCAACTTCAGTACCTCACT